>NC_045597.1:177011138-177314169 GCF_009762305.2 Zalophus californianus
CTTAGCTCTGCTACCCTTGGCACGTGCAGGGCATGGGGGCTCGCCAATAGTGGGAAAGTCCCCACCCCCATGAGATGATCAGGAGCCCCTTCTTTCCTCTCTTTGCCAGGCGATAGCCACCTTCTGGGCCCCCGATTTAATCTTACCCCCTTCACAGCCCTCATTTCTCCTGCTCGTCTTGGCCCCGATGTCCTGCCCTCGGCCCTCTCCTTCCTGCCCCCCACCCCCGTTCGCGCCGCGCCCCCGCCCCTGCCCCTCAGAGCTTTAATCCCTCCTGCTGCTCAGCCGCCTTATCTGCTCCCAGCAGCTTTCACTGCTGCAAAGCCCTCTCCCCCTCCTTCTCTGGATCTTCTCCCCCTCCTTTCCTGGCTCCCTCTTCTCTCTGACCAGCACCCCCACTCCCAGCATGTCTCTGCCTCTCAGGCCCCCAGGATGGCTCCTGACCGACACCAAATTTGCACCCCAGTGCCCTTTGCCCTCTCTCCAGGCTCTGTTCTGAGGTTGCCGGGTGCCCACCCACTCCCACACTGGTCCCTTCCTCCCCCAACCGCCCCCTGAAGGCCCCACGGACTTGGGCAGTTTCTGCCTCGCCAAGATTTTTCCCTCTTTCGTCTTCCCTTTCTGGTCCTCTCCTCAGTTCCTCCAGTCGCCTGCCCTTCGATCTTGGACCTGGTGCCCTTCAGCCCCAGTGATCCAGGGCCTCAGCTTGGGCATCCCCCGTAGAGGAAGGGGTCAGGCCGGGCTGGCCCGAAGATGGGGTAGGGGCTGCAGAGTGCTGGCCAGCAGTGGGGGCAGGGCCTGGCAGTGGGACGCTAACCCTCTTCAGTTGCCTCAGATCACGTCCGGGCCTCCCCACCCCCCTTCGCTGGAACTCTCATTAACCGCTTCTCCTGCCTCGTCCGCGGCATAAATAACCCAGATAAATCAGCCGCCGTCCGCCCCCCCGCCCCTCGGCCCCCGCACAGCCCGTTTGTCACCGCTGCTCGCTCACCAGCCAGGCCTGGCCCAGTCCCGGCCTCCGCCCCCCATCCTTGTCCCTTCCCGCCCACGTTTGCCCCACACTAGCTCATCCCTCGGTCCGCACCAGAGCCAGGGCTGGGACAGGTGTCTGGCTGGGAGGGGTGGCCGGGAGGTGTCGTCCTCTGGGAGCAGCGGGAGGCTGGGGACTCTCCCTAGGAGAATGCTAGGAGTTTGGGGGTCATGTCGTTTATGAGTGGGCCACCCAGGAAGGGAGGTGAGAAGGGGCAAATGCAGACGGTGCACCGGGGGTGGAGGAGGGGGCTTTGCTGGGAAAAAGGCAAAGTCCCAAAAGCCTGGGTGCAGTAAGGACCTTGGAGGCTTCCTTTGGAACCCCCAAGCTGGATCATGGGAGGTCTCTGGGTCTGCCTTTGAGGCATTTTGCCCAAATAAAACCTGCACTTCCTCAGGTGCTCTGGCAGAATGCTCCTGCCCTCCCTGTCTCCTCCCTCACCCTTCTGTCCCCCATTCCCAGGCTCTCTGCCTTGTCTGGCTGTGCAGATGCCACTCTAATCTCTCTGCCTGCCGCTCCATCCACCACCATCGGGAAGCCTCGTTCACCTCTGGGGCATGGGGCTGGGTGGAGAATTGGACCGGGAACAAATCTGGGGAATGGGGACAACTGGAGAGCCGAGGAAGCCTGGCCCTGCAAGCCCCCTCACCCCTGTGCCTCTCCTGTGCCCCACACCCACTCCTAGCCCGAGTCCCTGACAGACCCTCCCCCCTCTGCTCACACCCAGCTCAGGTCGCGACCAACCTCGCTTGGCCCGGATGCTCACTGCAGAGGGGCAGCTGGTCCCAGGGGAGTTGGTGGGGGAAGCCTTGTGGGGGGGGGGGGAGTTTGGGCGCAGGGCTGGGGGTGGGGGTGGGGAAGAAGCTGGGCCGGGCCCCAGGGACCAGCTGGGCAATGAGCCGGGGAAGCAGCCGGGAGGCTAAATGAGGGAGATTATCACCCAACTGCAGCCGGGCAGAGAGGGAGGCAAGCAGGGAAGCGGGGAGAGGGAGGGGGGGAAGGACGGGGGGCCAGAGGGGAAGGGGGTGTAGGGGGACAGGGGGGCAGAGGAGACAGAAGAGACTGGAGGGTGAGGTGCAGGATGGGCGGAGGGGATGTGGGAGGGGGCTCCCACCAAGCATAACCGGATTCCTAGGGGTCTGGGAGCCTGGGTGATGGGGACCTGGGGACAATTGGAGACAGCTGGCTGTGGGGCAGTTGCGGGGGGGTGAGTGCAGTGAACTGCTGTTCCAGTTCCGAGTGGCCTGGAACTCCTCTCTCCACCCACCCCCCAACTTCATTCCTTCAGAGGCTTCCTACCATGCCCTCCGGAGGAAAGAAGGTGTGATTTGGGCTGATGATGGAGACCAATATTAGGGGAGTATTGACCCCGTGATCCCGGTGGATCTCAGGGCAATTTAGGGACATGCGTTGAGTGCAGGGTAGCACCGAGTACTGGGGAGAGCTCGGGGGGGCAGTTCCCCGCTTTCTTGGCAGAGTCCCAGACTGAAGTAACCTTAAAAAAGCAATTAAATCACCTTAAAAAAAAAAACCAGTAAAGAAAAATCAATACTAGGAGAAAGGTGGGGAGGCTGGGAGCGGAGGAGGTGGGGCGGAAGCACTAAAGGGTCTGGGAATCTAGCAGGGAGGGCAGAGCATGGCAGGGGGCTGCCCGGGTAGGGGCCACTGTCTGTGGTCACTTGGAGGCTCTGAGGGCTAACTCAGTGGCTGCTTCCCGTGCCTTCCCCGCTTTTTCCCTCTAGGACGCTGCCAGCCCTAGCCCTTACCCCAGGGGCCTCCTCTTCCCAGCTGGGGGGAGACTGCTTGTGGGGGAAGCCCAGCCGCAGCCCCCCCACCTCAGAAGCTACTTTGGAGAGAGGCTGGGGACCACCCCAGCAGGGTGCCACGCATGGCCGGGGCTGGTGGGCTCCATGCTGGGGTGAGCGGTGTCCGATGAGGCCTGACCTGGCCTGGCCTCGCAGCCAAGGTGGGCAGTGACAGATTCCCTGCTCCCCAGGGTAGCCGCCCCTGGGCCCCTCCTCTGGGTCCAGGCGGGGGCTGCGACTGGCGGGGCAGGCCTGACGCAGGGGAGGGGTGGCCTCTGGGCAGCGGGCGGACCTGGGGCTCTAATCCCCAGCAGCTGCCGTTTCCCTCAGATCGATTCCTTTCTCACTTTTTTTTCAGCTGCTGGTTCCGCGGCTCGGATCGATTGGAGCCGCCTCCCCCGCCCCTCTGAGCTTCCTCTCCCTGCTGCTCATTAGCACCCCGATTAATCAGTCCCCCCTTTCGTCTGGGGGACAAGTGCTTCCTCCCCCGGGAGGGCTCACGTTCTCACACGGCCCCCCCCCGCCCCGCCCCAGAACACAAGCTGCTCACTGTAACCACTCCACCCTGGGAGCACCAAGGCATTTCCTCCTGGGCTGCCAACTGGGGACCCACCCCTGCCTGTGAGAACAACCCACGTGTCTGCTTCCCCTCCGCAAGCCAGCAGCCAGGCCAGGGCTCCCCTGCCCTTCAGTCCGGCCACCCCCTGCTTCTGCTTCTGCTTCTGGGCTAGTACTCCCTCCCATTCAAGCCCGCACATTTCTCCTCCTTCCCAAATCCCCATGTGGGCTCTCCCTCTCCCTCCATTCCACACCGTCTCCCCCACCCGTCATACCTGGTCTCTGCCCCCTGGCCTGTTCACCCCACACACTCCCCCCACCCCCAGCCCGGCTTGGCAAGGGATTTGAGAAACGTTTGGATCAGCCAAATGGCCATAGATGTGTAAGGCAGCCAGGGCGTCCTGTCCCAGACCCGCGAGTGACTGAGTTTGGGGGCCGGGAGGGGGCGGCCAGCGTCCCAGGGCAGGTGGGGGCACGGGGGGGTGTTGAAGTTGGGAGCAAAGCTCCAGGGAAGCCAAGGATCTTGGTGGCGTCACCGTGGTCCCCTTGTCTGTCCTGCCTGCCCTCCTCTGCCCTCCCCTCCCTCATTCTAACAAGTGGCTCTGCCAAGGAGTTTCTGGAAGCCGCCGTGAGTAGGGTAGTGGGGGCAGGTGGTGGCTGGGTGCTGGAGTCAGGAGTCAGGAAGGTGGGGGGTGGAGTTGGCTGACCCTTCCCGGGTGTGGTCCCAAAAAGTGGCAGAAGGAGCCGAGGCCTCTGGGTGCAGATGTCTTCCCTGGGTGGCCTGGGAGTGGGGCCGTCTGGGGACCCCACGAGTGCCTAGGCTGTAGCAAGAGTTTGGGGGGGTAGCCCGACGAGGTCTGGGGCAGGGGCCCAGGGATCCCTGTCCTGGGCCCGGGGAGGGGTGGGGTTGTGGGGGTGCTGCCCCCCCCCCCGCCCCTGGCCTGGCTCCTGCTGCCAGAGGCGCCGGTGAAGCGCTGTTGACATGTCCTGAATTATTAAGCACGGGGTGGGCTCCGGAGCACATGCTGAGCGGCGCGGCTGGGGCTGCGCGGCGTGGCGGAGCGGCGCTCACTCCCTCGCTCGCTCGCTCGCAGGGACACACGCAGGGGCTGACAGCTGTGCTGGTGCTGATAAGGAAGCCACAAGGAGCCGATCGAGGAGAGAGACAAGCAGCAGCTGAGGCAGCGGCGGCAGGGCTGCGGAGCTGCTGGGAGTGGGAGTGACTCCCCCACCTCGGGCCCCCACCCTGTCCCTGTCCTCCTCCCGCTTGCCCTGAGTTTCAAAGAGCGGCCGCTGCCACCGCCGCCACTCCGGAGGGAAACTGGGGGGGGGGGGCCCGCTGGCCAGGGAGGGACAGGGGCAGGGAGGCTCCGGCCACAGTCCCAGCAGCCGGGGACAGATGCCGATCGAGATTGTGTGCAAAATCAAATTTGCAGAGGAGGATGCGAAACCCAAGGAGAAGGAGGCAGGGGATGAGCAAAGCCTCCTGGGGGCTGCACAGGGGACAGCAGCCCCCCGGGACCTGGCCACCTTTGCCAGCACCAGCACTCTGCACGGGCTGGGCCGGGCCTGTGGCCCAGGCCCCCACGGACTGCGCAGAACCCTGTGGGCACTGGCCCTACTCACCTCGCTGGCCGCCTTTCTGTACCAGGCTGCTGGCCTGGCCCGGGGCTACCTGACCCGGCCTCACCTGGTGGCAATGGACCCTGCCGCCCCAGCCCCAGTGGCAGGCTTCCCGGCGGTCACCCTCTGCAACATCAACCGCTTCCGGCACTCGGCCCTCAGCGACGCCGACATCTTCCACCTGGCCAACCTGACGGGGCTGCCCCCCAAAGACCGGGACGGGCACCGTGCCGCCGGCCTGCGCTACCCGGAGCCCGACATGGTAGACATCCTCAACCGCACTGGCCACCAGCTTGCCGACATGCTCAAGAGCTGCAACTTCAGTGGGCATCACTGTTCCGCCAGCAACTTCTCCGTGGTGAGTCCTGCCAGCTGGCACGCCCGGCCTGGGGTGGCCAGAGGCTGGTGGCGGGGGCGGGGGGGCGAGGGGGGGTGCACAGGGGCATCTTCCACAGGGCTTCCCTTCCTTCCGCCACCAGAGGCTGGCCTCGTGTCTCCCCCGAGCCCGGGTGTTGCCGTCGGGCTTCCCGGCCACGGAGCAGGGGACACTCCTCGGGGCTTACCCTGCTGCTGCGGCGGCTCCTCTTCTTGGTGGTGCAGTGCCCAGGTCTGGGGCCGGGGGGCCTGGAGTGGGCCCGGGGGACCCGGAAGCCGGGCAGCTTGCAGGGAAGGGATGCACCGGGCCAAGGCAGGGGAAACTGACCCCCACTTATCTGTTGTTCCCTTTTCCTTTTGTGGCTACTGGATTCTTCTCCCCACTGGATGAGGGTGATGGGAAGAGGGCGTCTGGGGGCCTCCAGCAAAGAGAGGGACTCAGGGCTGCCTCCTGGGGAGCTGGCCCGACCGGCAGGCTGGAAGAAACGGTCTTGATCTTCGGGTACACTGGGCGCCAGTGTCTCTTCTCTGTCTCCGTGTCTCTCATACACACCCCCTTTCACAGACTCTCTCACACATCCCTCTTTCATGCGGCCCCTCCAGCTTCTCCAGCTCGCCCTCCCTCCGTTTCCTGGGTCTTGCTGTTCCCTTGCCCGGCTCTGGCTCTTACACTGAGAATCACTCATTCACTCTTGTGTGCACGGCTCACCCTCGCTGCGACCCAGCACACGCACGCGCACGCACACGCACACACACACACCCCTGCTGCTGGGGACAGTTTCCTGCACTGCCTCTCGCATACTCAGTGTCCCTGTCACTACACTCACAAGCACACCTGCACACCCACACACCCAGAGCTCCTCATCCCCATGCCCACATCCCAGCTCTCACTTAGCTGCTGAGGACAGGGCCACACTGTGGATGCCGCCCCCTCTCCTGATGCTCCCCCCACCCTGTCTACCTCAATCCCTGCTCCCCACGTGGGGGCTGCTGGTGCCATGTCTCACACGTGTGTGAGCAGACACACACTCTCATTGGGATCGGCGTGTCGGCTCAGGCTGCCCTCCCATAGTCAGGTGTGAGTGTGGGGGGCGTGTCTCGTGTGCTGTCAGTGCTCCATTCACCCATGGTCACGGGGTATCTATTATCCCTGGTGCTTGGGATGCCTGTCCCCAGTCCACAGTTGACTCCCAGTGTCGTGTACATGTGTGTGTTTGCAGCCTTGTCACCACTACCCAGTGCATATGCAAATACATGGCATCAACATGGTGCCCACTCCAGCCAGCCTCCAGTGGCCTGCCCCAGAGATGGGAGCAGGAGTCGGGGGCTTGCCTTCCTCCAGCCCAGCTGCCCCCGGCCCAGGTTCCCATTCACTCACTGCCTCAGCATCGGCAGGAAATATGCCCCTAGTAGGCCTACTATGGCTCCTCTCACCACCACCCATGCCTGCAGCCTTGGGTCCTCCTGCCAAGGGATGCGGGTGCAGTTGGGTAGGAATGGAGGAAGGGACAGGAAGGAGGGATAGTGCTGGGTTGGGGGGCGCCAGGCTTTTGTGTGGCTTACATACCCTCTTCTAGGAAAAAAAATCACTGCTCCCAAACCCAGGACTGCAGGAGTCCCCAAGGAGGAGGTGAGGTGTTGAAAGTGTGCATGTGGCCTTTGGGGTCCCTGGGGCCCCTCTGCCTGACATCCTCACCCCTCAAAGTTGGGGGGGCAGACAGAGCCCAGTCTCAGCAGGTGCTGTGGGGGCAGAAATCAATGGGAGCTTTGTGTCCCTGAGCGGGAGTTTGCATCTCAGGCCCCGGTTGGGGGTAGAAACGAAAGGGGAAGTGTGTTGAAACCTCAGTGGGAAGGAGGGGAGGAGGGAGCAGGGAGAGATGGGTAAGGGGAGGGAAGCAGGGGTTTCCTGCCTGGCTCTAGGAAAGGAGGAGGTGCCTGGAGGTTATGGGAACAGGGAATCCTGAGGATGGCTAAAGAGGAGGGTGGACGTCCGCAGGCCTTTTCATACTCTGGGGCTGCAGAGGGGAGGGTGAGGAGGGTAGGCGAAGTTTGTGGGTTTCAGCTTTGGGGTTGCGGCATGCCTGAGAAGAGCGGAGGGACAAAGCAAGCACTGGGGGACAGGAATTCCCCTTTGGATCCTGCTTTCTGTGTCCCCCACCCAGTCTAGACGCCATACCCTTCTGCCCACACCCCATCCCCCATTTGCTGAGTCTAACTCTCCCTTGGACCTGGCCTTCTAGGGTTGAGTCTGCTGCAAATACAACAGGTCTGGGATTATTGGCTGGGATGGCAGTCCATAATCTGTGGCAGTGGACAAGAGGGGGGGTCTTGTGGGGCAAGATTGGAGAAGGGGTAGGAGAGGAAGACATGGGGTCTCTACTGAGGACAGGAGGTCCACAACGGGCCCTGTGGTAAGAACATGCAGCTCATGCTGGGGATCAGTGGTAGGGAGACGGGTACAGGGACCAGGTGGCGAGGAATCTGCCCAGGCACGGGTGGTGAGATGGTCAGTGACAGTGACAGGCTTTGGGTAAGGGGCTGCGATGTGTTTTCTGTTGCTTTCCCTGTTTCCTCCCTCCCACTCCCCACTCTGCTGTGACCTTTCCTCCAGAATCCAAGTTAATAAATGTCACATTTTCCAGCCTATTTTTACTCCGGGTAATGCGCCCTCCCCCAGTCCCCTAAGCTGCTTCTCCTGCTTCCCTTACCACTGCAGTTGCTTCCCCCCCACGCTCCCTGATACCCCCTCACTGACTCCCAGTCACTCACCCAGTCAACATGGAGCTCGGCGTGCCTGCTCCGTGCCTGCTAGGTGGCGTGGGGGAGAACAAAGAAGGGAAGCCCCAGTCCCCAGTCCCTGTCCTCAAGCAGCCTACACTCTCGCGGTGGAGCAGAGACAGGGACACTCAGAAGCTTAACCAACCCTGCAAGAGTTAACCAGCCATGCAAGCGGTGTCATGAGGTGCCAGGATTAATTGCCAAAAGAAGTACATGAAGAGTAAGAGCCTGAGAGAGAGAGAGAGAGAGAGAGAGAGAGAGGCCACTCTGGGCTGAGGAAGGCTGGAAAGGTTCAAGGCATGAGGCAGGTCTGGGGAGTCTGGAGAGAAAGGGAGAGATCGGGGAGATGCTCTTGGCCCCACCCATGCTCCCCTCCGCCCAGGGGCCCTTCTCCTCCTCCCCTCCCCTCCCCTCCCCCTCCTTAGTCTGATCCCCACCCACCCACTCCCACCTCGCCTCCTGCTCTCACCACCTATATGTTCTCTCCCTTCCTCCCAATTCCCACCACCATCTGCTCCCCCCCACCCTGGTGCTCCAAGCCCCATCCATACTTTCCCCATTGCGGCTTGCTCTCAGCCTGCCCACTTACTAGAAGCCAGAAATCACTCTTTCTCCCTAGGCTTCATTTCTTTAGTTGTAAAATGCTAGGGTGGCTCTAAAATTCAGCATCTCCTCTCAGCCCGGATTTGAACCTCAGCTCTCCCCTTCAAGCTGTGTGGCCTTGGAGAAGTCAAAAAGCTTCCGTTACCGCGGGTCCTATATTCAGTAAATACAATAGTAGAACCTAAAAAATTTGGGCAGTTTTAAGGATGAAAAAGATGGCTGCAAAGAATTTAGCACGCTGCCTGGTGGTGCATGTGTCTCTGGAAGCGTCGGCTCTCTCACCTGACTGCTGCTGTTTCTGACCTCTGTGTCGGCAGCTTTGCCACTGGCCACCACCTGGCCTTCCCCCTGTCTCGACCCTCAGGCCCGGACCCTCCCCCTACACTATTACAGCATTGCCCTGCGACCCACCCCTCCCAAATATCCATGCACGCGTGCATGTGTGCACACACACTCTCCAGATCAGTGCTCTCCCACCAGACATCTCTGGGATGGGGGAAGGTTCTGGATCTGCGCAGTCCAGTAGGGTAGTCACCGGCCACACTGGCTATCGAGCATCTGACGGGGGATTGGTGTGACAGGGAAAATGAATGGTCAGTTCAAACAGTCGCATGTGGCTAGTGGCAACCATCTTGGACAGCGTAGTTCTCGGTGGTCTGAGGAACGAGGCTCAGACTGCCAGAATGGGCTGGGCTAGGAATTGCAACTGGGGTCCAAGGATGTGAGGTGGTGGCTGTGGGCTCTGGTTGGAAGTGCCACCATCTCCAATCTGGGCCGAGGTTAGGGTCTGTGTCTGGGGACATCGAGGTGTCTGGAAACACCACATGAGCAAATAGACCTTTTTTCCCAGGTGCAGCACATGACCTTGGTCTTTTCTCTTCCATTCTATTGTCTGGAAAATTGAGGCATGGGGAAGGTGGAGAGTCCTTGAGGAGGCAGGGGTAGGACCTGGCCCCTCTCTGTGGGGTCGTCAGGGGTCCAGGCAGTCCCTGGGCGGGCAGGGGACCAGGGACCCGTGGGCACTTCACAGCTCCATGGCTCTCAGACTTCCCTCCCCCTCCCAGCTCTCCTTCCCCACTCGCTGGTGACTGCCGTGACTATTAATCACTCGCCCTGTTCTCTTCCTCTCTACTAATCAGGCACAATTAGACAAGGCCTCTTCCAGCTGGGCAGTCCCCCTCCCTGCCCTCCTCCCTCCTCTCCCAGCCCCACCCCAGCTGCCAGCCAGGACAGCTCTGAGGCAGGGGGAGCAGCAAGCGGGGAGGCCCTCTAGCACTCCCTGGCTCCCCCATGCCAGATCCTGGGCAGTCCTCTGCCTTCCGTCCTAGCTGCCTCCTGAGCCTGTGCCCCTCCCTGGTGTGGTCAGGCCAGTACTGATCATCTCTGCCCTGCCTCCTTGGTTGTGGGAGGGCTACCCCGAGAACATGCCAACTCCATACCTTTGCTGCTGGCTCCAGAGGGGCTGAGGGCTGCCCCTTATCCCCTTGACTCAAGAAGGGACGGGCTTCCCATTGAGGTTGGTCCAGGCAGACAAGCTTACCTCTTAGCCTCACCCTCTGTCCAGCCCTCTGTCCCCATCTGCTCCTGTCCTCTCCTGAGGCATGAATCTTAAGAACATTTAGTTCAACATCTGGTTCAGGGTTGGTCCTGCCTTTAAGGAGCCAGGCAGGTCAGGTCAGGGAGGGCACACAGCAGGGAAGGGTGGGGTCTGAGCAAAACTGAAGCTCATTTATCCCTGAGGGGAGCAGCTGCTCCTCAGCCCCAGCTAACTAGGGCCCTATGGTCAGGGATGCCCAGTGGGGGTGTGTGTGTGTGTGTGTGTGTGTGTGTGTGTGTGTGTGTGTGTGTGTGTGTGTGTGTGTGTGTGTGTGTGTGTGTGTGTGTGTGTGTGTGTGTGTGCGCGCGCGCGCGCGCGCGCAAGTGTGCACGCACGTGCGTGTGTTGGAGGGGTCGTCCAGGGAAGCCCAAGTCTTGATCATTTTAATAAAAATATTCCTGATTTAAAAAAATACTACAAGGGGGGCGCCTGGGTGGCTCAGTTGGTTAAGCGACAGCCTTCCGCTCAGGTCATGATCCTGGATTCCAGGGATCGAGTCCCGCATCGGGCTCCCTGCTCAGCAGGGAGTCTGCTTCTCCCTCTGGCCCTCCCCCCTCTCATGCTCTCTCTCTCTCTCTCTCTCATTCTCGCTGTCTCAAATAAATAAATAAATCTTTAAAAAAAAATACTACAAGGGCTACCTACGACTCTGGGATTACGGAACCCAGTGTTTGCTCTCCCCAGCTCCTGCCCAGTGCTGGCTGCCATCCCTCAGGCCCTCCTGGAGGGGGTGCTCTCAGTCTGGCTGCTTCCCGTTGGCCAGTGGAGTTGGTGGTTGGGGGGCGGGGGGGGGGCATCTGAGTGGTGTGGCCAAGCATCCAAGGGCAGGGGCTGTTACTGTTACAGAGGACCGGTCTGCAAGGGCAGCGGGGAGGGCCAGGAGGGACCTGCCCCACCCGGCCCCACTCAGCAGCCCTGTGGCCTCTTCATTAATCAGGAATCAGCCCCGAGCTGGGCTCATTATCAGCTCAGCTTCTTGTGGCACTGCCGGAAGATGCTGATTAGCATTTGAAGAAATGGCCCCAGTAACACCCTCCTGTCCTCTTTCTCCCCTACCCATGCTCCCTCCGGGACCCCCACCCCTACCCTTCTGCTTCCTGGGAGGAATCTGCTCCCTCTTGTGGCTGGCAGCGGGGCCTCTGCCAGGCCGGCTAGTGGGGGCAGAAAGGATCAGGGATGGGCCGCAAGGAGGCAGGAGCATCCCAGGGAGCACCAGGAGTGCTGAGCTTCAGGGCTGCTCAGGCTGAGGCCCCTGAGTCAGTGGGTCCCACTGGGCAGGAGTAAATGCAGGGCGGAGACAGGGTGGCCGGGAGAGATGGACAGGCACCCTGGGGGCAGAGGGGTGGGGACAGCCGGCACCGAGGACAGAGACCTCGGTCTTGGAGCCACCCAGAGGAATGGGGGTGGGAAGGTGGGAGGAGGACAGAGACCGGCAGGGTGGAGACAAGAAGGTTCAGAGTGCTGTGTGTTTCCAGAAAGAGAGTGGGGGGTGTGGGGGGGTGTCTGCGCTACTTCTGGCTCCCGAGGAGGGGGTCGGCAGCCCTGGAAATCCAACCTACCCCACCCCCCCACCCCCACCCCATGTTCCCCATGCCCTTGGGACACCCGTTTGGGATTGGAGGGGGAGCAGTTCCAGAGACAGGCATGGGCTGCAGCGGGCGAGGCAGCAGCGAGAGAGTTCAGAGAGGAGCCACGGGATGATTAAGGGGAAATGGAGGATTGATTTAGGAGGAAAGATTAAAGGAGCTAAATCCGTGGCGCTTGGCTCAGCGGTGACTAAGCGTGGACAGGATAATAGCTTACAAATGTGTGAAAGGTGTAAATACCAAACGGGGGGGGAGGCGCCTCGGCGGGCCTGGGGAGCTGGGACGGGGGCTCCTCAGGCCCCCAAGCGGGACTGGAGACCCCCTGGGCGACTGCCCGTTAGGGCCGGCCCCTCTCCAGTGGCGGGGGGGGGGGGTGGGGTGGGGACGGGGCTTTGGGGAGCCCCAGGTTCCAAACAGGGGTTCCGTTTCTGGGGCGCAGCTCCGCGGGCCTGGTGCTGGCCTCCACGTCCCCACTCCCGCCCCGCAGGGGATCTGAGGTCGCGGGTTCAAATCCCATCGGAGTCGGAGTCGCCCCTCGGCCCCAAGGCCTTTCCCGCCGCTCGCGAGCCCGCCAGCTGCCCCCCGCAGAGCCGCCTCCTCGGGCCCCCGCCCCGCCGGCCGGGCTCGCGCCCCCTCGGCCTTCCCCGGGCGCGGCTGGCAGTGGTGTCTCCCTCCGCGGAGGGAGTGCGGAGGTCACTTTGCCGAGGAGTCGGGAGCTGGAGGAATGCAAATGAGGCCAACCCAGGGAGGAGAGCCGAGGCGCCCGGAGGAGACGGGAGGGAGGGCGCTCGGGCGCGGTGATGGATGCCTGCCCCTTGGGAAGGAGGAGGGGGCGGCGGGGAGCGCGCGACGGTGGGTGCGGCCCCCTGGGTGCGTGCGGGTGGGCCTGGCCTGGACGCCGGGGTGCTGTGCGGTGCGGGGGGTGGGAGGCGCACCCCCGCCCACCCGCCGCCCCCTCCTCCGCCGCCGCCGCCGCCGCCGCCGCCACCCTCTGGGTCTCGGCCCCGGAGCTCCCGCCCGGCCGCGGGTGTGTTTTCCGCCGTGCCAACACAACTCTAACGAGTAACTTTGCATCGAGGGGCCGCGCAATGTCAGCGAAGGCTTCGCTACCAATTAAAAATATTCCCGCCTGGAAAAATGACTTTCTAGGGTGTAAGGCCTAAGTGGTCGCTACCTGGGAACAGGTTTGCCTGTTTACCTGCGTGCGGGGGGCCCCGCGCCTCACCTCTCCCGTGGAAACGCGGCGCACGCCTGGAATAATCGCATTCGGCTACGGGCCCCAAGCTCTACGGACTCCCAGCTCGAGCTCAGCCTGGAGTCACGCGGCCTCGGCCGTCCCCTACTTCCCTTCCACCACAGCTCACACATTTACATTTGAACAAACACTGCTCCGATTTGGAGCGGGAACGCTTCAACCTTGGGGGAGAAGTCGCTCTACAAAGCCCCTGGGTGGCTGTGGGGGTGTGGTACGGGCGGAGGCCAGGCCTGCTTGGGAGGTGGGCATCCTCCTCTGTCTCCGCTGTGTGGCACGATCGCCCCCTTCCCGGGGGGTGAGTGGGCTTGCTCTGCGAAGATTTCCTCCCCAACCCAACTCCAGCTCTTGTCCACCGTCAGAGGACTTGTGCTGGTCCCCCCATCACAGCAATAATCACAACTAGTAATGATCTGCCTATACCTGTGATGGTCGGGTCTGTTTTGTTCCCCACTGCTGTTCACCTGCCTCTTAGTGTAGGCGGCTCAATAAACACGTTTGGAATGAACGAATCCCTCTGCAGTCAGACAGCAAAGGCCCTCAGGGCAGAGACCGTCTGTTTGGTTCTCTGAATCATCCCTAGGGCCATCCACGGTGCCCGACACAGTGCACAGGCTCAAAGAATAGTGTTGGGACATGACTGTTGTGCGAACACCTGCCATCTCTTGAGCACCTACTATCGGTGGGCACCGTGTCCGTGTGTATCACTCAATAGGTTCAAGCACAGACTTGGGCACCGAACTGCCTAGCACCTGCTGTGCTGTGGGATGTCACCCTGGCAGGCCCCTACCCTCTTTGGGCCTCTATTATCTTGTCTATAAAATGGGGATAAATCACCCCCTGTATAGGGTTTCTGTGAGGATTAGGGCGTTAATTTATGTAAAGCGCTTAGGTCCATGCTTGGCAGAGAGTAAGCACTAAATAAATGTTAGATGTTGCTATTATTCGTGTAGATTATCTCTTTCCTCATGACACCTCTGAAGGGTGCCTGTTATTATTCCCGTTTTACAGGTGAAAAAATGGAGGATCAGAGAGGTTAAATGACTGAACCCAAATGCCACAGACAGTGAAGGCGGGGCCCAGATCTGAACCAGGGTGAGCTGCAGGCCTGTTGGCTGGGTGCTGCTTCCCAGTCAGTAGGAGAGCCGTATCTCGGCGCTGGGGGTTTTCCACTCTGACAGATTGCTGAGAGAGGCTTTACAAAGGTGCATGCTGCCCTGAGAATGGGACCAGTGGGAATCCAAGATCAAAATGCTGCACCGATGTCAAGTATACGTCAATATGAGAAAGAAAGAGAGAGAGAGAGAGAAAGAAAAAAGTTGCAAGGAGCTCCATTCACAAATCCACCCCATACCACCGCCCGCTGCCTTCCTTGAGCACCCTAGGGTCATCACTCTGAACTTATCTCTCATCCTCACGACTAACTTTAGGAGGAGAAATCACCACTTCCCTTTTTTTTTTAAACTTTAAATTTTTTATTGTTATGTTAATCACCATACATTACATACCACTTCCCTTTAACAGATGAGCAATGCTAGGCTCAGGGAGCGATATTCAGTCTTGCCCACGCACCCAAGGTGGTTTGTCCGAGGCTGGTGGCAGAGCCAGGATTTGAACCCTCTTCTGTAGGACTCCAAAATATGTGCCCCTTTCCCCAAGTTAAGAAGCTGTGTTATGTGTATCCATTTCCGGCACTACCTCCAATGGTCCGTCTCTGCCCCAGGTTCTTAGCTGTCTCTACAACACTCTTCTTGCTAACGTTGAGGCCTTGGGTATATGATTTCACTTTACAGATGCCTTTTACCTGCACTCCTTACAATCGCCCCGTGAGATAAGTCAGGCAAGAATTTCTATTCCCACTTGACAGATGAGGAGACAGGTCCAGAGAAGTCAATAAATCACTTTATTCGCCAAGGTTACAGAGGCTGTGGTGATGCTGAGGCTGGCACCAGGTCTACTGACTCCCCCGGGGGGGGGCAGTGGGGGAGAGGGACTGGACTCTAGTTCTGAATTTGCCCCGTCTTCCTCTGTGCCCTTGGATATGTACCTTGCCACACCTAGGCTTCTGCTTTGGCCTTTATAGGACTAGCACAGACACCCAGGTGTCTTGAGTTGGTGCTTTCTTCCTACCCAGGTGAGGATAGAGAAGCAGGAGGCTTTGAACTTGTTCAAGAGTTGTTCAACCTGCTGTGTTAGTCACAGTCCAAGACCAGAGAAGATGCATCCCCTTCCACCACCGGCCCCCTGTGGACTCCAGGACACTGTAGCGTTAAGGCGAGTTCATTCCAGGGGCCTGTGAAAGGCCTGGGGCCGGACCACATCAGGGGAGGGCTAATGGAATATGGGGGGGATGAAGCTACTGTGGAAAAGTGGGGGGGTGGAGGTGCCAGGGCCTTAGCGGAGGCAGGGTGCCCAGAAGGCGGTGAAGATAAAAGCCCAGGCCACAGATTAGCTCCGGGATTAGCCCAGCCTCTGCTGCTCTGGGCTGCTTCTTATCTCCTGGCGGCCCAGGGCCCTCTCCCACACAGCTCTGAGCCCTGGCCCTGCTAATTGCCTGTTAACCCCGTGGGTTCCAGTGGGCTCCGTGACTGCAGGGAGGATGAGGGGTGGGGAGGGCTGGGGGGCACATGCAAGCCAGCCAGCCAAGGAGAGCTTTGCAGGGAAATGGGAGCTGTGGGTAGATGGAACCCAAGGGGCTGAGAGGAGCCACTGCTCAGAGTAGAGAGCTCTGGACAGATTTCTCCAAGCTCTGATGTTGGGGGGGGCAGGGAGAAGGAGGGAAGCAAGCTCCTGGGGAGGGGGTTCCTGGTCTTGACAGGGGCAGTTTCAGGCCCAGGGAAAAGTCTAGTAGGACAAGAGGCAGAGACCAGACACCCAGGCTAAAGATAAACAGGATGCAGATGCTGAGGTCGAAGGAACAGAGAGAATGGGGGCCAGCCAGGCCAGTGGGAGAGGAAGATGGAGGCTAGGGTGACAGACAGGCCAACAGAGGGCGACCGACCAGAGAAATAGAAGCTGGATGGGTAATTTCTCAGACGCCGAGACAGCCAGGCGGGAGAATAGAGAACGGCCTTGAGACACAGACCAAGATCAGGGGACAGAGACTAGGAGGAAAACCCAGGCCAAGGTCTGGGCCGAGAAAGGGTAAAGTGCTCTGAGAGGGACAGGTAGAGGGCTGGTCAGAAAAAAGGTCATGGAGGGGCGCCTGGGTGGCTCAGTCGTTAAGCCGTCTGCCTTTGGCTCAGGTCGTGATCCCAGAGTTCTGGGATCGAGCCCCGCATCGGGCTCCCTGCTTGGTGGAAGGCTGCTTCTCCCCTCTGCCTCTGCCGCTCCCCCTGCTTGTGCTCTCTGTCTCTCTGACAAATAAAAAAATAAAAGCTTAAAAAAGAAAGAAAGAAAGACAGATAAAGGTCATGGAGGGGGTCCAAGGTCCCCACGCAGCACAGACTCCCGTCTAGAAAGCTGTTCAGCCTGGGAGGCCATGCGCTTAGCCTCGGATCAGGAAGGTGGACCTGGGAGCTGAGGCAGAGAGCAAAGTGGGTGGGGGGCAGATCAAAGGAAGAGGTGGGGGTCTGAGATGGGAACAGGGCCCAAAGGCGTTAATGGTGGGTCATTTGGAGACAGACCCTCAGCCCATGAAGGCACATCGTGGTCCTGCACCTGCCCCTCTCCGTTGCTGGGCCCCGGACACACCCTCCTTCGGGGCCCGTCCATGGGGAAGGGAGCAGTGACCAGCCTGGGGGGACCTTGAGGCGGAGCTGCCGTGCCGTCTCCATGGAAGAGGCTGGGGGCCTGTGCCGCCACCAGACTTCTGCCACTTAGGAGCTGGCAGCTCCCCCTGCCGCTGCTGCCTGGCCTGGGGACTGTCTCCGGGGCAACGCTCTGCTCTGCCCAGCAGTCGGGCCTGACCTGGGCCGTGCAGGTGGCCCTGCAACTCTGGTCTGCCCATTCCCTGCAGGGTACAGCCAGCAGTCCCAGAGCTCTGTCACCCACTGTTCTGCACCACCGCCTCAAGGTCCGGGGGCCAGGAAGCGCTCCCCGCCCCCCCCCCCCCCCCCCCCCCCCCCCCCCCCCCACCCCCCCCCCCCCCCCCCCCCCCCCCCCCCCCCCCCCCCGCCAAGTTACTATAGTCAAAACCTTCCTGGTTCCCTCTGCCCTGCACGGGGCTGGCTCCAGGTCACTCAGCATGTGTCTGTACGAACACGTTGGAAAGTATCAGGAAGGGAGGCTGGCCGAGCCCTATCCACGGGCAGGAGCCTACCAGAGTCTTGTAGTCACTGAATACCTGCCGGGGTCTTTATAAGCACTAACTCTGCTTTGGTGTTGGGCTCAGTTGTGTTTGAATCTCTGTCATCATTTCCTTGCTGTGAGCCCTTAGCCAAGTCACTTTCCCTTTCTGAGCTTCCTTACCATTAAATGGGGGGCAACAATAGTTTCCTCGTGTGGTTTTCTGGAAGGCTCAAAGGAGAAAATAAATCAAAAGCACCATAGCACTGAGCCTTTGGAAGGGCTCGCCTGCAACTCCTTCCCTCCACCTCATGCCTCCTTCTACGAGTTGTGCTGGGCTCTTTGCCGGCCAAGATGGTAAACTGTGGCTCCCAGCTGCAGGGAGGCCACAGTCCCATGGGTTGGGTTGAGCTGTGGAGAGGCTGTGATGGTTCCTGGTGGTCAGGGAGAGCCGAAGTAGAGCAGCATGGTGGGGGGGGGGGGGCGGTGGGAATGGAGGTGGGGGGGGCAGCCTCACTAACTGGGTCCCCCATGGAGCCCATGCCTTGTTTAGCCTCTCAACTAGAGCATACGCTCAACTGGCTGCATTGGTAAGAGCCAATTCCAGCATCTTTTTGGCCTTAAGTAGGAAGAGGGTCGTGCTTTGAGATATTGAGTCAAATAATTATGTATTCCCCCCATCTGTCTTTCCTACACCCCTGGGGATCCAAGAGTCTTGCGCCCAGCCCATTTCCGGGTTCCCCTCTCTCCAGTGACAGGTCAGAGCGCAGGTCTAAAGTGGAGTTGTCCTTACTGGACTCTCACCCGTTCATTTAGGGCCTTTCTACTGGAAGTGCGGTCCATGGACCAGCAGGTTGTTAGAAATGCAGAATCTCACACATTACTGAATCAGAATCTGTATTTTAGCAAGGTCCCAGGTGCTTTTGGGCACACATGGAAGTTTGAGAAGCACTGATCTCGGAGACCTTGGTAAATCAGTCCACCTCTCTGAGCCTCCATTTCTTCATCTGTGGGATCTAGGTTGGTTGTGAAGATCCCATTGGAAAGAGCATGTGAAGCATTTAGCTTTAGTGCCTGGGCAGGGCAAATGCTCTGGGACTGTCAGCCGTGCCTCTTCCTGCCCCAGCACAGAGTGGGCAGGGGTGATCCAGACAGGGCCAAGGACGGGAACCCAGAAGCAGCAGAAGGGGCAGAGCAGGAGGGGTGGGACAGGAGAGGACTGAGAGGGAGCGGATCTGCAGAACAAAGAGTGAGGAAGGTGTACAGGAGGGGGCGTGCAAGGGAAGGAGGAAGAGGGGAAGGGGGACAGATGGGTGTGAGTCACACACCTGTCTCACTTCCGCTAGGCGGGGCTGAGAACGAGCTGGGGTCTGGCTTGGCGGGTCGGCAGCTCCCAGTAATGGGTTGTGGGAACAGCTCAAGTCTTGCATCCAGATGAATTCCACTTCTCCCATCGACTAGTTGACTCGTTGTGTGACCTTGAGCAAGGCACATCACCTCCCTGAGTGGTCATTTCCTGGTCTATAAAACCAGGTTAATGAAACCTATCCCATACCAGAGTTGCTGAGTGCATGCAATAGGGTGGGGGTGGATGTAGCCATGTTTTGTAAATTGCACGTGCTTGTTATGCACCCATTTCTGTTTGAGGACCAAGAGGCAGGGTGTTTGGGTGACAGAAGAATGGTGTGATAGGAGAGCATCACTAGGGCATGGGAAACTTAACCCTGCTCCCCAACAAGGATGTCCCAGGCCCCCAGTTCTTCGACAGCCTCCCTCCCGCTGCCCCCAACCCAGCCCCTCTCTCTTCTACACCGTCTCTCTGAAGCTAGGCATTTAGGATATCTTTTCCCCAACACCCGCCCGTGCTTTTTCTCCCAGCTTTTACCAGTGCGAAATGTTCCCAAGGAGAGGGAAGGGGGAGCGCGGAGAGTGAGTGAGTGCACTGACCTCTTGCCCCCAGGGAAGGTGCTGCCTGTGATGAGTTTGACCCGGGGGCTCGTCTCTGTGGGGTGGGCCTGGCAGCGGGGAACTTGCCTCCGCCTCTCCTTTGACCGCCCCCCGGCCCGGCCCAGCTGCTCCGCAAAGCCCCGTCGCAGCTAGGGCCGGCGGGGCCTCGGCTTCCATCTCCGGGGCGCCAGCGCCATCTGGTGTCCATGTTGGGGAACTCTCCGTACGGGAAAAGGGGGCTTCGTTGAGCACGGCAGTAACTGCTTATAAGCATCCCTTGTGCTCGGCACTGCGCCAGGGCTGGGGACACAGACAAGCTCATTGCTCCTGTGCCGCATAAACCTCAGTGGGGGAGAGATGGGCCCTGGACAAGGAGACAAACAGATACACCAGATCATCTCAGGTCTGATAAGTACTCAGCAAACCGACGAACACCTCGGTGATGTGTGTGTGGTATATGGGCACGCGTCTGAAGAGGGGACACTTAAGCAGAGCCTTAAAAGACAGCTAACCATGCCAAGGGCGGGGTGGGAGGAGGCATTCCCAGGTGGAGGAACTGAACGAACAAGGGCCAGAGGAAGGAAGGTGCTCCATTAAGTTTGAATTTGTCACTGGCGAGATCCTGGGGCTGGAGTGGCAGGAGAGGTCACACTGCATGGAGATTTTCAGGCCAGGGAAGGAGCTGGGCTTTACTCTCTGGGAAATGTTGGGTTTCAAGCCAGCAAGGGACTCGATCGGATCCATGCACTTTACAACGGGCACTCTGGTTACTGTGTGGGGGAAGGGCCAGGAGCGAGGGGCAAGGATGGATGAAGGCAGACCAGTTAGGAGCCCATCGCCACGGCCTGGTGGGAGATGGTGGTGAAAGGGGGCGGGGGCACGAGATGGAAGGAGAGTGGTTGGATTCTAAAGAGATTTCAGAAGTCGAATCGCCCAGCGCACATGCTGGATCTAATGTAGGGGTGAGGGAGAGGGAAGTGTCAGGGATTCTGACTTGAGAAACTGGATAGATAGATGGTGGGGCCCTTTCATTAGAGGAGGGGGAGCACAGGTTTTGGGAAGGTAGCAAGAGTTCTGCTATTGCTATGTGATGCTGGGGATGCCTTTGAATCATCTAAGAGAGGGTGTCACTAGAAAAGATCCTGCTTGGGGAAGAGGCGGGCTGCAGACCGCTCGCTACTGGACAGTGGTGTCCAGGCGGGTGCGATGGTCCTCCCACAGGACAGGGAACCTTGAGCTTAAGGAATTGTCTTAGCCCCTCCGTTCATCTCCTCTCCTCTCTCTCACCCCGCAGGTCTATACTCGCTATGGGAAGTGTTACCACCTTCAACGCAGATCCACAGAGTTCGCTGCCCAGTCGGGCAGGGGGCATGGGCAGTGGCCTGGAGATCATGTTGGACATCCAACAGGAGGAATACCTGCCCATCTGGAGAGAGACAAGTATGCAGGGAAAGGGACGGGGGGCCAGTTTGGGGGCTCCAGCCTGGGCGCTGCCTGGCATGGGTTTCCAAAGGTCCCCATGTCCACTGTGCAGACGAGACATCGTTTGAGGCTGGCATCCGAGTGCAGATCCATAGCCAAGAGGAGCCCCCCTACATCCACCAGTTGGGCTTCGGTGTGTCCCAGGCTTCCAAACCTTCGTGTCCTGCCAGGAACAGCGGGTGAGCACCTCCAGTTGGGTCCTGAATTGGGCATAGGGCAGGGGTCTTTGGGCCCAGAGGGGATGCCGACCGGCCCTGCCCTCAAAAGCTCACCGCCCACCAGCAACCCCCCCCCCCGCCGCCCCCACCCATGGACTTTGCTGGAGCTGTGGGCAGTGGAGGGCCTGGGGGACTCTGAGGCGTGACGCCATATGCCCCACCTCGCAGCTGACCTATCTGCCCCAGCCCTGGGGCAACTGCCGGGCGGAGAGCGGGCTCCGGGAGCCTGAGCTTCAGGGCTACTCAGCCTACAGCGTGTCTGCTGCCGGCTGCGCTGTGAGAAGGAGGCCGTGCTTCAGCGCTGCCACTGCCGGATGGTGCACATGCCAGGTGGGCGCCCTCCCCTCCCGCCCGGCCTCCGCCGCCCTGCCGGGCTCCGGATCCTCCAGGGCCGAAGGCTGCTCCTGTGCATGAGCAAGGGCATGTGTACCACAGCATGTGTGCAGGTCTAGCCTCCTGTGAGGACATGCGTGTGCGCTTGGGATTTTTAAAAAGGACTTATTTATTTATTTGAGAGAGAGAGGGCGGGGAGGAGGGACAGAGGGAGCGAGAGAAGCAGACTCCCTGCTGAGCACGGAGCTGCCTGGGGCTTGATCTCATGAACCTGAGATCATGACCTGAGCTGAAACCAAGAGTCAGATGCGTAACAGACTGTGCCACCCAGACGCCCCCATTTGAGATTTTATGTGGTTTCACGTGTGCACCTGAGAATGCACACGTGCATGCTTGTGGCATGTTAATATGTATCTGAGCATACATGTGCTTGTGCACATTTATGCTTGTATACTTGAGGGGGTTGTGTGCACGGGCTTGAACACACGCATACAGATGCGTGTGTATACGTGTGCATGCAAGTGTGCGTATGCTTGCAAGCATATATGCATGTGGACATTTTAGGCATACATGCACAAGCATGTAGAAGCTCATGCGTGTATAGGGATGTGCAAGCACCTACATGTGTGTGCACGTGTGGTGCGTGTATGTGTGTGCCCACATTTGGGTATGTGGTGGGGGAAGAGGGGGTGGGACTGTAGACTCCAGGAATAATCTTCTCTCCTTTCAGGCAATGAGACCATCTGCCCGCCAATATCTACATCGAGTGGTGCCGACCACACACTGGGTCCGTGCTGCCTTCTCCCTTCCCTGCCTCTCCATCATCCTCCTCATCTCTCTGTCCACCGTTCTCCTCACTGCCTTGGCCCACCTCCTCCTAGTCCCTCCCTGGATGGTTCTTCCCGGGGTTGAGCCTTATCCCATACTTCCAGGGGTTCTGAGGACTTTGCAGGTGTGGACACTTGGGTAAGTGGAGGCAGCAGGGTGTGGGGGGTGCAGAAAACCCAGGACTGGGAGTGAAGGGCTGGGCTTCTGTCGTGGCTCAGCAAATGAGCTCACCCTCTCTGAGAAAGTGAGGGGACTTCTCTCGGGCTGAGGAGAGACGCGCTGCTGAGTATCAGTGTGGGTAAGGCAAGCACCATCCGTCCATAGGTCTCACTTGGGCTGCGATTCACTCATTCTTTCATCCATCCATCCGTTCCTTCCTCTGCAGACGTGGCCGGCCTGGGCTGGGTGCCGGAGGTGAGAGTGGGAACGAGAGGCCCGTCCTCATGGAGCTTCCCTGCCCGCGGGGCTGTGGACGGGCACCGTGATGGCACGCACGGTGCTGGTCCTTGCAGAGGGGGAATTTCAGGGGTGCTACAGGGCCCCAGGGAGGGGCGTGCAGCTCCACCTGGGAAGGCGGGGAGGATCCTTGGAGGAAGTGATTGATTAGCTGAGACCTGAAGGGTGTGGAAGAGCAGACTGGTGGAAGGCAGGGGCCATGATCTCGGCGGTGGGGGCAGTTTCTGTGCTAGAGAGCGTGTGGGGGTGGGGCACCGAAAGGTCAGCAAGCCTGGAGGGCAGAGAACACAGGAGGGGGCAGCCAGCAAGAGTGGAGGAGGCTCTGGGAAGCTCATGGTGGCTCAAGGCAAGGCAAGAACGCCCTCTGAGGTTAGGCAAGGTGACTCGGAGCCGCTGCGGAGAATGGATGGGGGAGCCAGAGCAGAAGCAGGGCAAGCGGTCAGGAGGGCATTGCAGTCATCCAGACGGTGGGGCCGTGGGGAGGGAGAGAAGGACCGGTGGTGGGACCACACCGAGACCTTCTCTATCCCACATCCCAACCGCATCAGCCAAAGGGGCAAGGATGGTTAATGAAGGGGCAGATGTTGAGAGCAGGAACACGGGAACCACAGGGATGGTGAAACTGCACAGAACTAGCAATACCGGGCAGGGATCGACTTGTGCAGGCCCGAGGGGGTAAAGGGAAGGCCCAGACAGAGACCTGTGGCTGTCCCAGAGGACAGCAGCTATGGCCACAAGAGGGGGGAGCAGCCTCAGCCGACCCACAGCCTGGTGGAGAGGAAGCCAGGAGAGGAAATCCCCTGGCATCTGTCCTCTCCTTACCCTCTGCCTCTGCTGGGGTCTCTTCCATTGGCCCAACCCAACCCAAAGCCAGAAGACGAGGGAGTCTAGCTGATGCATCTGGCAGAGAGCCCTGCCTCCTGAGCACAGAGAGAGGTGGAGAGTGGAGAGTGAATATGAAGAGGAGAACAGAGAAAATCTAGTGTATTTTTTTTACCTTAAAAAATTTTTTTCAACATATTTTTTAAAGATTCCATTTATCTATTTGACAGAGAGAGACACAGCGAGAGAGGGAACACAAGCAGGGGGAGTGGGAGAAGGGAGAAGCAGGCTTCCCATTGAGGAGGGAGCCCAATGCGGGGCTTGATCCCAGGACCCCGGAACCATGACCTGAGCCGAAGGCAGACGCTTAACGACTGAGCCACCCAGGCGCCCCCAACATATTTTTTTAAAGATTTATTTATTTGAGAGAGAGAGAGTGAGCACATGTGCGTTCACACAAGTGGGCGGGAGGGGCAGAGGGAAAGAATCTTCAAGCAGACTCCCTGCTGAGCAGGGACCCAGGCCCATGAGATCATGACCTGAGCTGAAACCAAGAGGCGGATGCTTAAACCTGACTGAGCCACCAGGCGCCCCTAGAAAATCCAGCATATTAAACATAGCATTTGTCTTTCTGCCCATTTGTCCATCCACCCACCCACTCATCCACTCATCCATCTGCATATGTAAAAACAAGCATATAATCCATCCAGCATCCTCCAAGCCCCGTGTGTGTGTGTGTGTGTGTGTGTGTGTGTGTGTGTGTGTGTGTGGAGAGAGAGAGAGAGAGAGAGAGAGAGAGAGAGAGAGACCTCGTGTGATTGATTAGCTCCGATGGATGAGCTGTGTCCTCCGTCTGAGCCATGGGGACTTCTCCGCCCCAGGGGGCTGGGACACAGAAGGATAAGCCTATAGGAGGGTGCTGGGGGGCTCTACCTCCACCTGCTTTCTTAGGTAGTCTGAAGCTGGTCCAGGAAGGATCCCCCAGCAAGTCTCCCCTAGGCAGTGCCAGTAGAGGCCCCTCCCTCCCCTCCGTGGACGTGCCTGCCTCAGGACAGCCCCTACACCTTCTCCCGGCAGCTAGTGGGCCTCTGGACCACCCGCCCTCCCCCCTTGCAGCTGGTGCCTCTGTGTTGCAGACTCCTTGGGTGGGGGCTCCGAGGGCCCGTGTTTCTGCCCTACTCCCTGCAACCTGACTCGCTACGGGAAAGAAATCTCCATGGTCAGGATCCCCAACAGGGGCTCAGCCCGGTACCTGGCAAGGAAGTACAACCGCAATGAGACCTACATCCGGTACGTGTGTGTGTGTGTGTGTGTGTGTGTGTAGCGGAGGCCACCCTCAGCAGGCCTGGTGCGGGGCGCACCCTGGCGGTGGGCTGCATCGTTCTTACTAAGGAGGCTCCTGGCAGGGGTGCCTTTCACGATCCCGTTCCTCTAATTAAGCTCTACCCATCCTCCAAGTCCCGTACTGTGTCCCCACCTCCAGGGAGGCCCCTCTTTTTTTAAATAAAGATTTTTATTTATTTGAGAGAGAGAGCGTGCGTACACACACAAGCGTGCATGAGTGGGGGGAGGGGCAGAGGCAGAGGGAGAAGCAGACTCCCTGCTGAGCGCGGAGCCTCACCCGGGCTCCATCCCGGGACCCTGAGCTCATGACCTGAGCTGAAGGCAGCCGCTTAACTGACTGAAGACACCCAGGCGCCTCCAGGGAGGACTTTCATGATCCAAACGTCTTTCCTCCGAGCTCCCACGGCAGCCTGTACCTCTCTCTCTCATTGCACCCACCTGTTGCTTTCCCGCCCTCTGCTGGGTCTTTCTCCCCCAGCAACCTGGAGGCCATTAAATGCACACTGAGGGAATGCTGTGCTGACCGAGAGGGACCAGGTGGCCGGCCGGCAGGAGAGCCCTCACTGAGCCTTGGGTCTGGTCCCCTGCAGCCAATCTACAAATACTGAGCATCCTGTGGGTGCCAGGGTGTGGGTCCTGTGGGGACAGAGACGATTACACCACAAAGCTCCGGCCACAGTGTGTGGGTGAGGCCATATTTGATGGTGTGATACCGACTGTCAGGCCTCCACTGAGATTACTGGGCGGGGCAGACGACGAAGCAGGGGAGGTCCCTGGGTGTGTGAGAGGAGGAGACGGGGGGGGGGGGGGGGGGGGGGGGGGGGGAAGGCCTCCCAACTAGAGAACTGTGGGATCATACAGACATGAGCCTGAGCGGCACGGGGGGGGGGGGGGTGGCTGTGTGGAGAGAAGCAGGTAAGAAAGCAGTCTGGCTAGGAAGGTACAGATCATGGGCAGTCTTGGAGGCCCGGAAAAAGAACTTGGGGGTGGACTGCTGGGCAATAGGGAGCCACTGAAAGTTCTAGAGAGGTATTGCGGTGATGCGGAGTGAATGTCATTTGCTGCTTTACAGTGGAAGGCAGGAGGGACTCCTTCAGGCCCAGGAGTTTTATTTTGCTCTCCCAGGCCCGTGGCTAACCCTCAAAATATAAGGCAGACATGCACCTAGGACGGTCCCCCCTCACAGCCTTTGGGAGTCTGAGGGAGGTGGTCCCCGGCTTCTTGGGGCAGGGGACCTCGGACCAGGACCTGCTGGACTTGGCAGGTCCCCGCCAGCTGCCTCCTCAGAAGGACCGCCCCACAGGGACACTCTGCTTCCTGTCTCCACAGGGAGAACTTCCTGGTCCTCGATGTCTTTTTTGAAGCCCTGACCTCTGAGGCCATGGAGCAGCGAGCAGCCTATGGCCTGTCAGCCCTGCTGGGTGAGCCACGGTCCTGACCCGTTTCCATGGGGGTGGATCAGCCTAGCCTGTACCTCTGACCTGCTCTCATGCTCCCCAGGAGACCTCGGGGGACAGATGGGCCTGTTCATCGGGGCCAGCATCCTCACACTACTGGAGATCCTGGACTACATCTATGAGGCAAGGGGTGGGGGCCTGGGGGCCCCCTGGAGGGGGCATGGAGGGTGGGAGGAGAGGCTGTGGGAAAAGCCGGGCAGGCAGTACAGGCTTCCCGGTGCGGCTGGCCTGGCCGCGAAGCCAAGCTTGGCCGTTGGGGCCAGGGTCTCCTGACCAGCGGGAAGGCGTGAGGGCACTGAGGAGTTAGGAGAAGGGGATGGGTGGGGAGGATTAGGGAGTCCTCTTGGGGATTTGCTGGGGCAGCGAGCCCTACAGGGTGGGCCCCAGTGAGGCCTAGCCCTTCTCCCCTACCAAGTTTCCTGAGCCCACTGCTGTCCCCCGACCCTGAACCCCAAGGTGTCCTGGGACCGACTGAAGCGGGTGTGGCGTCGTCCCAAGACCCCCTGCGGACCTCCACTGGGGGCATCTCCACCCTGGGGCTGCAGGAGCTGAAGGAGCAGGTGAGGATGAGCTCTGCAGAGTGCAGTCAGTGCCCTCTGCTAGGACTGACGGCCTCAGCAGCTTCTGACCCAGCTTGTCAGAGCTCCCCTGGAGCCCCTGCCCCAGGGCACAGGGAAAGCCCGGCTGTGTGGGGCCCAGGGGTCTGGCTCACATTCTCCATGTCTCACTCCCTCTTCATCTTGCAGAGCCCATGCCCTAGCCGGGGCCGTGCTGAAGGCGGGGGAGCCAGTGGCCTGCTCCCCACCACCCCACCCTCCTGGCCCCCGAGGAGGCCTCTTTGAAGACTTTGCTTGCTAGGATGGCACTGTGTCTAAAAAGACCCAGGAGTCTGGGACCCCTCCCAGGATCCCCAAAGGTCTCCTCCTGCTCCTGGGACCCAAGGCCTGGGGGCAGCCCAAGGGGAGGGAGAGAGGGCGGTGTTCCCTGGGAGGGTGGGGACTCAGTTCAGGCTCTCACCAGCTCTGGCACCAGTGGCTTTGCACAAGGGTCTTTCTGGTCCACCCTCCCCCCCCCCCAAGCCCCAGGCTGGTGCCCCAGGAGGGCTGGAGGGGAGGGGAGGAAAGGAGCAAGGGAGGTGGAGGAAGGGGACCACCGGAGCAGGGGTGGGACCCCCTGTACATTTGTATATTTAGGGAGGACAGGGTGGGGGTGGGGCTACAGATGTAGAAGGTGGGTGGGGCTATGGGGGTGGGTGATTCAGGGACAGCCAAGGGTCCTAGTCCTAGAATGGCAGCAGGAGAGGGAGAACCCCCAGGACTCAGGAGTGCTGGGCTGGTCCTACTTCCTGTCCCTCTCCAGGCCCAGCTCCCCCTTTTGGCAGGGGGACTGGGTGGCCCAGCAGGCCTGGCCCAGCTCCCAATTCCCCCTGCCCCAACCCCACCTTCAGAGTCCCCTCCACAGGGAGCAGGCCAACCCATTAGACCTTGGCCAAGCTTGGGGGTGGGGAAGGGAGCCTTCTCCATGGGCCTCTCTGCCTCTGGTCTGGTTTTATAAAGCGCCAACGAAACTGAGAATAAAGAGGCATAAAGAATTCTCTGTGTGCCTGTATGACCAAGCAGGGGCAGGGCGGAGCACAGGCATGGCTTGATCCCTGGGAAAAGGAAACCCGGGCCCCAGCCAGCCAGGACAAGGGGGCCTCCCTCCTCCCCGCCAGCTCTCCCCGTCCCCAGGCCACCTTTTGAAAAACTCAGAATCACAAGTCCACACTCAGTTTATTAAAGGCAGGGAGCTTCATCCAGGTCCAGAAGGGAGAAGTTGGGAGATACCCTACCTTCTTCTCTCAGCTCCCCTCTTCCCCAACCACTCATCTACAGCCCAGCCCCCAGGAGGCCCTAGGAGATGGGGCTGGCGTCAGGCAGACTGCACTGCATAAATACTCAAGAGGCCACAGCTTGAATCAGCAGGTCAAGGGGGGGGGGCGCGGGAGACCAGGTTTGGGGCAGGAAGGGGCAGCTCCGGAGGTTCCCCCCGCCCGGGGCCTGTCCTCAGCCCAAGGACCCACAAAACTAGAGAGAGGGGGCCCGCGGGCGGCCCTGGGGTCCAAGGCTGCAGCCAGCCCTGTCCAGCGAGGCTGGTAGGTGGCTCCGGGTTGCTGGGGAGGAGAGGCGGTGGTGGGGGTGGTGGGGTGGCGGCGCTGCCATGCTGGGGCTCCGGGGTGCGGGGCGGGCTCAGGTGCTGTTGCCCTGCTCCTGCTCAAAGAGCAGCATGGCTAGCTGGGTGCGGGAGCCCAGGCCCTCCAGCTTGCTCTCGCGGCAGCGGTGGTACAGGTCCTCGCCGAGCCGCGCGCTGCACGCCTGGGCCCGGTAGCGCTGCAGCAGCGCGGGCTCCACGGCCCGCAGCACGTGGAGGCTGGAAGAGAAGCGCAGGAAGAGCCCATACACGTCCAGGCTCTCCAGCAGCTCCTCCTCCTGCTCGGGGGCCGCTGCAAGCCGCCCGCGGGCCGCCACGTAGTCGGAGTTGTAGAAGCAGGCTCACTGGCCGCCCCTGGCGATCAAAGCGGCCCGTGTCTCGGCCAGCTCCGGGGCCCGGGGCCCTGGGGGGGCGCCACGGCCGGGTGGAAGGCCTGGAAGTGCATGGGGAAAAAAGGCCTGCCAGCCGGAGATGGCGTGCATGCGGCAGCGGTTCAGGAAGTCAGGCGTGAGCACCGTGTCTGGCCCCGGCCAGCAGGAACAGCGTGTCCAGCGGGTGCTTCTTGGAGAGCAGATCCAGGAGGCGCAGCGGTGAGGGCGCGGCCGTCTGCACACTGAGCCAGGGCACCCGGGCACCGGGGAAACGCCGCTCCAGCTCGGCCACGTGGGCCTTGACAGGTGCAAAGACGTCCGCATGGGCCGCCCGCTGGGCCTGCCGGGGCTCGTACAGGAGCAGCAAGGTCAAGGCTGCTGCGGCGTCGCCAGGCTCCAGGGCTGCGCAGCGAAGGCCTCCAGGAAGCCAGGGGCCAGGTCACGCTCGGCCGCAGCCAGAGGCAGTAACACAGTGAGACGTGAGGCCCTCCGTGACATAAGGGCACAGGCAAGCTCTCCACACGGCTCAGCGGCCGTAGCAGCTGTACCCGGCGGGTCAGGGGCCGGCGGCCGCCCTGGGGGGTCAGCACCTCCAGCTGCAAGTCCAGGGTGTACTCCATGCCCCGGGGCAGGATCAAAGCGTCGGTAGCCATTAACCAGCTGCTGTTTCTGGAGCCGCAGGGCTGGGTGGGTAGCGACGATTGAGCTCTTCCAGGGCTGCCCCTAGAACGTCAGCCACATCGGCCTGGTCGGCCCCTCGCAGCGGACATCGGGGCGAACCGTCAGCACAGGAGAAAGCATGCTGCTCTGTGAAATAGTCCCAGCGCAGCACCTCAAAGCGGGAGGCCGGGCGGGATGGTGCTGGAATGCCCACGGGGCCAGGCGGCTGCCCGTTCCCCGTCAGCAGCCAGATGGCTGGTGTTCTGGATCTCCCACTAGGTTGGAGAAACAGACCATGAGCAAGGCAAAGACCATGGGGGTCAGCACATTGCTGGAGGACTAAGCAACCATTGGGATGCTACTTTGGATGGAGTGCTACTTGGGATGGGTCCCCACTCCCCTGCCAACCTCTGCTATCCCAGGGCCCCCACCTATCCTTTCCCCAGATTGGGGCAGCCTAAGGTGGAAAGGGAGTTTCCAGAGGAGCTTCTCAGAAAAGGCAGAAACGAACAGTGACTGGGAAGATGGTTTGTTCTCAGACTCTAGTGTTAGTTTTTTTTTTTTAAGATTTTATTTATTTATTTGGCAGACAGAGAGAGAGCACATAAGCATAAGCACGCGCACAAGCAGGGGGAGTGACAGGCAGAGGGAGAAGCAGACTCCCCACTGAGCAGGGAGCCCGATGTGGGACTCGATCCCAGGACCCCGGGATCATGCCCCGAGCCGAAGGCAGACACCCAACGACTGAGCCACCCAGGAGCCCCTCTAGTGGTAGTTTTTATTTCCCTGGGATCTCTGAGAAGTCTCAGAACCTGTCTCCTCTATCCCCGGGGCCCAGACCATACCTGCAGCTCCTGGATCTCCTGGTATGTGCGTTCCAGCTCAGCTCGGGCAAAAGCTTTGTGCAGCTGGTACATATGCACGGGGTCATGCACAGGGTGGGCTGTCAGGGCGCTGCGGAAACGGGGGTCTCCTTCTTGCACATGCTCCCCAGGGCGTAGCTCCAGGTAGCTATAGTGGACTCCCTGGAGAGAGGAAGGGAAGGGGTCCATAACGGGAGGAGTGATGGGACAGCCTCCCCCACACCCACCCCCCAGTGTGTGCCTCACCTTCCCATCCTATGACCTGCTGTGGACTTGGGAGTCAGAATTACTGGGTTTAAGTCTACCTTGACCAGTTGTGAGCTTGTGTGACTTTGGGCAAGCCTCTGCTAGCTCATCTGTGAAATGGGCATATGCATCCTATCTCAGAGCTGTCCAGGGGCTCAAATAAAATAATAGCCAACACTGAACACCCACTATGTGCAAGGCTCCCTTATTTTCTCTTCCTAATCCTTAGAACAGCCCGAGCAATAGTTATTTTCATTGGTCTGGAGGATACCAGATTTCAGGAGATGCAGTGATTTGCCCCTGTAACCACAGGGATAGAAAGTGACAGCACTGGCATGGAAAACCCAGGGCTATTATTTCCAACTACCCCCCTCGCCTCTGAGGGGCAAGTGCACAAGCTCAGACCGGAGGTGCCGGCGGGGCGGCTTATCTGCCCACCTCGTGGTCGCCGGTGCAGCCCACCCCCGTGGCATCGAGGATGCAGCGCCCCCAGCCACTCATCCGGGTGCGCGCTGACGATGTCGTTGCGGCAGCTTTCCAGGTGGGGGCGCAGCCGCTGCAGCAGTGTGCGAGACAGCAGCACCCCAAAGCCGCCGTGGCAGTAGCGGCCTGGGCGGGCTCTCCCCCGATGAAGTCCTGCGGCCGGCCCAGATAGAGGTGGGCGGCGGCTGCCAGGCTAAGACGGCCAGCTAGGCGAGCCAGTCCATGGGCCTCGGTGTAGGTGGCATCAGGCACTATGAAGAACCAGTCCAAAGTCGTCACCGTGTTGCTCCAGTAGGTGGCGCAGTGCCAGGTGCAGGTGCCCGATGGGCCCGCTCCTCACCCAGTGTCACCACGGCCATGCCCGGTGGTGCCCGGCGGCCCCGAGAGCCAGTCAGGAACACCACGCGCTCTAGCCGGTGCCCCAGCGTGCGGTTCACGGCCACACCCAGTGTGGGCAACGTGGCTTGTGAGGTCAGCACCGCCACAAGCAGCCTCTGCCGGATGCCCAGCTCTGTGCTGATGTATCGGGTCCTGGGAGGTGGGGTGGGGTGGGGGGGAAGAGGGCACAGGTTATCAAAAAGACAACAGGGCAGGCAGGAGCGCGCATACATAGGCTCTGGCGGGTCACATCCTCTCTGGACCTGTTCTTCCCCTATGTATAGGATAAGAATAACAACTCTCTCCTAGGGGTCATGAGGATTTACCTGAAATATTGGCCTTACCTACTCAGTGCTTTGGGGAGACGGCAATATCCATGCCGATATGAAGGATACTTTGTGGGTCTGATTCTCTGTTTCACCACTTAGCAGCTGTGTCCTTGAACAAGTAATTTAACCTACCTGAGCCTCGCTCAGTAGCCTGCTCTGTAAAAGAGGTTGATTGTACTAATCAAAGCGCTTAGCCAAGTGCTCAGCAGTTATTCCACACACCGCGTATATACTGATTTCTATATAAATATGCCATTATATCACAAATACATCACACAAATGATGTAAAGGAATCTATGGCATAGGAACGTACTGCGTGTGTTTGGGACAAGGGCAACTGGGGCTCAGGGGTTCCAGTAACTTACCTTCCATAATGCAGAAGGTAAGTTGCAAAAACTGAAATTTGAACTCAGGGTTACTTAGGAGAAAATTATTTCAACTCATGGGCAGAGGCATTAATGGGATGGGTACCTCCCCCTCCTCCCCAAATCTCATCCTGAGGTGTCCCATCCAGGAACAGGGAGAAACAGGTAAATCCTAGTTTTTTCTTTTCTCTTTCCCTCTCTCTATGCACCCATCCTATGTACCAGTCATTTCTGGAAACCCAACAGCCCAACCAGGGAGCTAATAGGGTTTATGAGGGACCATGGCATTGGGTCGAGCCAGTTTATGACAGAGGAGGGCAAGTTCAGCCCAGGCCTGGACGGGGCCCAGAAAGGGCTTCCGATGAGTTCCACAGCTCCCGGGGAAGCAGGGCCATCGGAAGTTATCGGGGCCAAAGACTTCCTGGCCGGCCGGCCCCTTCCTTCCGGAGCCTGACCCAGCCTCCGGCGGCCTCCCCGGAGCGCCCGACCCGGCGGGTGCCCAGGGGGTGGGGCTGGCGGGGCTGATCCCTACCTGACGGCCTTTTTGGCGGCCTGGCCAGGCTGTGCAGGATGGTAGGGCAAAGACACGCGGCTCCCAGTTCTCCCCGGCGCCTGCGCCGGCCCCGGGCCCCTCTCGCGCTCGGCGCCGGGCTGCACCGAGTTGGGCCGGCGCGCCGCGTTGGTGTTGCCGCGCGGCGCGCAGCTCAGAATCTCCGGGTTGGGGGCGGCCCTGGGCCCGCACGGCTCCTCCACCCAGGTGACGCTGAGCAGGCTCAGAGTGAAGCCCAGGGAGATGCCGACGGCCACGGGCCCTGCGGGCCGCAGCATCGACAGCAGCAGCGATGCCCGCATGGCGCCGGGACCCGCGGGCCCCCGGCCCCGGAGCAGCCCCACAGCAGCCAGAGGAAGCTCCGAGGGGGCGGGACCAGGGAGGGGGCGGATCCGAGGGCCTGGGCCAAGAGGGCGGGCCCGCTCCCTCCCCACCGGACGCCGCCCTAGTCGAACTCCCCTGCGCCGCGCTCCGATCCTCCTCCGTAGGGCGCAGGGTTCCAGCGCTCCGCGCGGGAGCCTGGGCCGCGGCCGCCGCTGTCCGACGTGTCACTGCTAGGTCCCCCGCCCCCGGGGGTGGGGTCTCGGGCTCCAGCTACCGGAGACGGAGCAGAAGGGGGAGGTTAAAGGGGAAGGACCCCCCGGAAGTGCCCCCCTCCTCAGTGCGGGTGAGGGAAATGCCGGGGGCGGAGTCCCCTGCCTCCCCGGCGTGGTTGGTGCGTCCCGGGTGACGTCAGAAGCAGCCCGCCCCTGCCTGGGTGGTGCGCCCTGAGTGACCGTCAGGAGCAGAGGCCGGAGCTGTCCATCAGCACCAAAGGCCGCGGGCGGGCTCAGGGGCATGGGGCCGCGGCTCTGGGGCAGCCCGAGCCCCTGCTCCTGCTCCTTTCCCTTTCCCAGGCCCAGCCTGAGTCCCCAGACTCCGCGGGACTGGAGTGCCAGCCGGTGTTGGAGGCGGAGCAGCGACGCCCGCCGCACGGAGACCAGTCGCTCCGGCCCAGCAGCCCCCTTCCCCGCACGGCGGACTTTTCCCGGACCCCAGTCCGCTGGGGCCTCTGGCGCTCCACAACCCCGGACCCTCGGGCCCCTGCACGGCCTCTTTCGCTCAGAAGCTCAGGTCGGCTCCAGCCCAGGTAGATCTTGGACAATCCCAGATTTGGCCGCCCACAGAGGAGTCTCCTGGCTGCCTCCTTCTTACCGGCAGCACACTGCCCTCCTCTTCCCTCAACCCAGTGTCCCTTTTAACTTCTTCACCCCAGCCCCTCCTTTAGCCAGGCACTTGGTTTCCCTTTGTCTTTTGCTCCACTTCAGAAATGCTTCCAGAGCTGCATGATCTGGGCACCACTCCTTTGTCCGCTGGTGTCCTTGCCTGGCTCTCCCATTCCCATTCTTGCCCCTATCCTGGTGGAGACCCAGGACTCCTCCTTGACCCCAACTTCCTCTCTGTCAGGCTGACCTGGGAGGGTGACTCCCTTCCATTCCCAGCACTATGCCAGGCACTGTGGCGACACTGCGGTTCCAGCTGCTGCCCCCCGAGCCAGATGATGCCTTCTGGGGTGCACCCTGTGAGCAGCCCCTGGAGCGCAGGTACCAGGCACTGCCGGCCCTCGTCTGCATCATGTGCTGTCTGTTTGGAGTCGTCTACTGCTTCTTCGGTGAGACCCCTATCTCATCCCTCATCTGGGCTCCCCACTGTTTCCCCAAATTATTTCTCTAGGCACCCCAAATCTTCTCTAGAACATCACCACCACCACCACCACCACCACCGCTACACCACCACCATGAATAGTTATCTCTTTCTTTCATCCCACACATGTTCATGGATCATCTAGACTCTGGATCCTAGAAAACACAGGTTTTTTAATTAAGCATGCTTGAATTTGAAACTGGCTCTGTACCTTACTAATTGTGATACCTTAGCACATAACCTGTCTGAGCCTCAGTTTTCTCATCTGAACAGTGGGGACAATGATATTTGTCTCATATAGGGTTGTTGTGAAAATAGTAGACACTCAGTAAATAATAGCTATTGTGGTGAAGATGTGTTTGGGTCACTGTGCTAGGCAGGCACTGAAAATATTTAGCAAGGTGATTGAACATAGTCCTTTACCACAGGGCATATTGTCCAGTAGGGGAGAGACTTCTGGAACATTCACCCCGTAATACATGTTAGGGTGGGCTAGATGGTAGTCACATACATGGAGATAGCCTACAAGGCAGGCTCTAGTAATCAGGGCTGCTGTGAACAGTTGTAGAGGATAGGCACTGTACAAGGGAGTTCAGTTGAATAGGTAGCTGGGGGCTGAAATCCAGCCCATGCTCCACTTGCCAAACTCTAGGCCTTGGCACGGGCTGCTTTGCCTAGAGGAAGACACGACTTTTTCTAATTTGCTCAAAGGTGCTAGATGGGCTAGTGGAGTAAGTGCCCAATGACTATAGCAAGAGCTACAGGATTTCAGAGAGGGGAGCAAGCTCGATGGGCTGGGGGTCTCCAGGGGGAGCATTATAGGCAACAGGAAGAAGCACAAAGGAGGCACGGAGGTCTGGATTCCAGGCTGGGCAGAGGTGTCATGAGACTAGTGCTCTGCAGCCTCTCTACCTCCCCCTAGAATGGTGTGTAGTAGGCACGGATGGGAGCCAGATGGTCCCTCCCCTTCCACCCACAAACTTGAGGCTGAACAACTGCAGAATGAGCAAGAGGAAGTGCCCTTCTAAGGGTTCAGGACACATTCTCGGTCTCCAAGGAGTCTGTCACCTCATGCCCTCCACTACCCATACCCATTCCCTCTGCAGTTGCTCAGTGCACCGGACACTCCCTCTTCTGGGCTTTCCTGCCACCCTACCCCTCCTTGGATGCCCTCACTCCCAGGCTCTTGGACTCTGAGCACTTTTGTATGCCCTACTCCTCTTTCTAACCCCAGAGCCTCCTGGACTCTGATGCCTCCCCTCAGTCCTAAAACTCCATCTCCTCTTTACCAACTTTCTCTTTGGAGCTCCCTGACCCCTTGACCTCCATCTCTGACTTCCATCTACCCAACTGTTCATATCTACAAGTTCCTCCACCATTCCAGGTACTCTTAATGGGTAATAACTTCCATTTTGCTGAAACTCCATGAGCACTGTTTCCCCTTGTAATCCTCTTTGACACCCTATGACCCTAGTGATCCCCAACCACCTTGTTATCTCATTACCTCCCAACCCTCTGTCTCCCTCTATTACTCCTAACACTTTGATCCCTATGATGCCATTGTGTGCCCCTCCCCCACCATGATCTCCCATTTCTCTGGCCTCAATATTACCCCCTCTCAGAAACCCTTTAATACCCTCAATGATTCCATGTCTGTCAATTCCCCTGCTTGCAATGACTTCATCTTCTGGAACCCTGCCCCAATAATCCTGCTTCTCCATTCTCTTTGTTGTTTTCTAATAATGTCATATCTCTGAAGCCCTGTGACCCCTCAAAGACCTCATCTTTCTGAACCTGTGTGACCATCTCTCAAGTTCTTTCTGACTTCTGAATCCCTCATGTCTTTGAACAGTCCCTCCCAAGGCCATGATGATTCTAATTGCTGATCCCTTGTGACTCCAGTGACCAATCTCTCTGACCCCTCTGATTCAAAGATCCTAATGACCCTATCACTGATTGACTCTTGACTCCAATGGTTTATCTGACTCCTCTGACCCTCAAAGACCCAATGCTCATCTCAATCACTCTATCTCTCTGTTTTCCCAGTGACTCCCAGTGACCTATCTCTCTGACCTGCCTTGACCTCAGTGGTCCCATCACTGATACCCTCAGGACCCCAGTGACCCTCCCAAGTCTCTGATCTTAGTGTCCTCCTCCTGGTTCCCCTGTGATTCCATATCCATGAACCCTACAATCTCCTGCCTGGAGCCCGGTGACCTCATTTTGGCCCCTAACTAGCCCTTGTTCCCCTCCAGGTTACCGCTGCTTCAAGGCAGTGCTCTTCCTCACTGGGTTGCTGTTTGGCTCGGTGGTCATCTTCCTGCTGTGCTACCGAGAAGCGGGTGCTGGAGACGCAGCTGAGTGCCGGGGCAAGTGCGGGCATCGCACTAGGCATTGGGCTGCTCTGTGGGCTGGTGGCCATGCTGGTGCGCAGCGTGGGCCTCTTCCTGGTTGGGCTGCTGCTCGGTCTGCTGCTCGCTGCTGCCGCCCTGTTGGGCTCCGCGCCCTACTACCAGCCGGGCTCCGTGTGGGGCCCGCTAGGGCTGCTGCTGGGGGGCGGCCTACTCTGTGCCCTGCTCACGCTGCGCTGGCCCCGACCACTCACCACCCTGGCCACCGCCGTGACCGGTGCTGCGCTCATTGCCACGGCCGCCGACTACTTTGCCGAGCTGCTGCTGCTGGGGCGCTATGCGGTGGAGCGCCTGCGCGCCGCCCCAGTACCTCCCCTCTGCTGGCGCAGCTGGTCCTGCTGGCACTTTGGCCCCTGCTCAGCCCTGATGGGCGTTCTGGTGCAGTGGCGGGTGACGGCCGAGGGGGACTCCCACACGGAAGGTGAGAGGGCACAGGCCAGGGTGGGCGAGAGAGAAATGAGCGGCCGGGGATGGGTCGGGAGGGGGAAGGACGGAATGGGGTGTGGGGGAAGAAGCTGTGCACATCAGCGGCCAAATAGGGTTGGAGAGCTGACCTGCTCAGGGTCTAGCAAGGCAGGACCTCAGCCCCACCCTTCATTCTGCAATAAGGTATAGGGGGCTGCGTGGGGTCTGTGGCAAGCTCATTTCAGGCACAGGGGATCCAACAGAAAAGGTCCCTGCCCTCATGGGGATTACATTCAGGTGGAGGGAGACAGGAAACAGAATGCAAACAGTAGATAATTCCAGTTCTGGAGTCATATGAAAGAGATATGCAGGGCAACGTGAACAAGTGACTTACAGAGGCTATTATAGATAGGGTGGTCAGGGAAGGCCACTTGGAAGAGGTGACATTTAAGTAGAGTGCTGAAGGATAAGAGGCCACATGCAAAGAGCTAGAGAAGAGGGAGCGGCAAGGGCAGGTCCCCAGAAAGGAAAAGCTTGGCTTGCTGAGCAAGTGGGCTGGAGTGTGATGGGTAGAGGCATGCCATTTGTGCGGGCCTTGTGGGCCATGATGAGGACTCTGGATTTTACCAGGAAGGCAATGTGCTACTCCTGCAGGTTTAAAGCAGGGGGGATATAATCTCATTTAGGGTTTGGGATGCTCACTCGCTGCTGGTAGAAAACATCGGGGAGGGCAAGTGTAGAAAGGCAGACCAGTGAGAAGGAGACAGTAGTTGTCTGGTTGAGAGAGGATGACGTCTGGTTTACGTGAGTCACCTGGCGCTCAGGATGGGAAAAGGATTAACAGCTAGAGAGGGAGTACTTAGGAGTCTAGGAATCTTCCATATGACCCTCGGAAGAAAAAAACAACCCGCAAGAAATCCCATCTGGGAGGTGGGAGACCAGGAAAGGAAGGGGGAGTGGGAGGTCACAGATGAAAGGAATCTGGAAGCCTGGAGCCCTCGGGTAGGGAGGATTGGGGAGGCTTGGGGAGACAAGGCACGAGGGCCTGTGAGACCCTTCTCTGCCCATCCCCTCACAGTGGTCATCAGCCGGCAGCGGCGACGAGTGCAGCTGATGCGGATATTCGGCAGCAGGAGGAGCGCAAGGAGAAGCGGAGGAAGAAGAGACCCCCTCGGGCACCTCCCAGAGGCTCCCGGGCTCCTCCAAGACCTGGGCCTCCTGACCCGGCTTATCGGCGCAGGCCAGTGCCCATCAAACGCTTCAACGGAGATGTCCTCTCCCCGGTGAGCACCCTGAGCCTCTCTAGCCCGAACGGGGAAGGGAATGTGGCAGATTCTGTCCCAGCCAGACTGGGCCTTCCCAAGGGGCTGATCACACTATCTAGAAGGCCTGGCATTTGTCTACCTATTGTGACCCCTGCCCAACGAGCCTGAGGGATCCAGCTCTAGGATTGGGGGAAAGGTGTCCTGAGTATATTAATGAGGTATGGTAGGGGGTAGGGTCTCAGGGCTGTGGACTCCGGGCGTGGTGAGGTCCCAGGCCTAAGGCAGTCTGGGCTGAGTCTCAGGCTGTGGGCTGCAGGGATAGGATGTCTGCCTGAGGTGGCCTTCTGGACAGGGTCTGCAGTACCTCTCTCACGCCTGTCTTTACTCTCCCACAGAGCTACATCCAGAGCTTCCGGGATCGGCAGACGGGGAGCTCACTGAGCTCCTTCATGGCCTCGCCCACAGATGCGGACTATGAGTATGGGTCTCGGGGGCCACTGACGGCCTGCTCAGGGCCCCCCGTGCGGGTATAGCAGTCCTGCTGCTCCTGCCCACCTAGACTCTTCGGTCACCAGCTCTGCCAGCTTGGGGAGGCCTGCTGGACCACCACCCAGCCCGCCTGGCCTTGTGGCCTTTGGCTGTCCCTCTCCCCACCCTGAAGAGGGCTGGCCTGGCTACCGGGAGGGAGAACCTGTCTCAGGCTAGCCCTGGCCTAAGGGGGAAAGCCTCCTCCCAAGCTCCAGAGGGGCTCCTGAGGGATGCGGGGTGTGAGCCCCATTGGGGTGTGCTCAGGGTTGTGAGCGTGTTGCCTGTGTGTGTGTGTGTGTGTGTGTGTGTGTATGGAGGGGTGGGCTTGGAGGGGACACTGGGACCCTTGCCTTAGATTTCTGATTGGTAGGGCTTGTCTAAGGTTGGCCCTGCCCCTCCTCTCCCACCGCTGGGGTCCCACAGGCCACTCTCTTGCATGTCAAAGTGGAAGAGGTCTGCCTTCCTTCCCCATGGCTCCACCTCTCAACCAGACTCATCTAAGGCTTCTTGTCCTTGTCCATGGGGTAAACGGCAGCACCCCTCACCCTGGTCCCCTGTCCTCTGCAAAGCCACCAGCCTGAGGGCAGTGGCAGGGGAGGGGGGTGGGGGGTGCTGCTCTGGGCTGGGGTAGGGAGAGGGGCTGGGGGAGGGGGCTTCAATGCACGGTGCATGTCTGGTGTCTGTCATGCCACCCTGGACACCTCATGCTTCTGTCTCCCCTCACCCCACCCTGTTTTACATATTTTATAAATGTGCCAAACTGTGTGGCTTCTGCCAGGAGTGGTGGTGGTCTTCAGTGGCTGGCACTTTCAGCGGCTACACTGGAAGCGCTGCAGCCTTTGGTGTCCTGTGTCACTTACTGCACAGGGGCCCCAGGCAACTTCCGCCCTCCTACATCACACAAAGAGCCAGGGAAAAGGACTGTACCACTTTATTGTCTCCCAACACCTCTGGTTCCCCTGCCCCCCCCCACCCCTGCCCAGGGTACGGGCACACGCCTTCCAAGCTGTCCGAGGGCACCTGCCTGGCCTGGTTCGGTCCTCCTAGCTACCTGCAGAGGAATGACTCGGCGTGGGGTTGGGGAGAGAGTGGGCACCACCGTCCTCTCCCCTGGCAGAGCCCGGGCACCCACACAGGAAGAGCTGGGTCCTCACCCTCTGCCCCACCCTTTCTGGGCCTCTGTCTGGGATGTCTGTGGGCAAAGGAAAACGGGTCAGCCCCCAGTTAGGGGTGGGGCAAGGCATGAAATGCAGGAGGGTGGGGCATCTGTATGTGGAAGAGGAAGGAAATGGGACTAGCTCAGGAGCCCTCTGCTCAGACCGATGTGGAGCTTGCTGGGATAGGCAGAAGCCATCTGGGCAGAGAGCAGGAGCGGGATGAGAGGCGGGGGGGGCACAGACCAAGGGACCAGTAGGTGGGAAGGAGAGGAATTAGGGTACAAATGGGGCATTCAAGAGAGACAGATGTGGCCCAGAGGCAGGAGGGAGTGAGAAGCCTGAACAGGAAAGGGCATAGAAAGGTGGGAACAGCTGACCTGAAGCAAATGGTTCCTGTGGAGAACACAGGGCTCCCTCCTCTCCTCAGCCCCCTCCCCCACTCCCCACCTCCCTTGCACCCCAGAACCAACTGGCCATCCCAAGTCCCGGAAAACCTCTGGTAGGTGTGTCTCAGCCCCCCAGCTCCCAGGCAACCCCTCCTTCCTGGTCAGCCAGCCTGTCCCTCTGACCTCTGCCCAGTCAGCTTCACTCACCCTCTACCAGCAACCGTGTGTGGGCGCTGTCCTGGCCGGCCCTGGCAGCTGTAAGTGCCCTGGTCCTCAGGTCGCACGTCATGGATGACCAGGCTGTGGGTGGGGCCGTGGCTGCGCAGCTCATACTTGTCTCCCGGGCACAGCTCGACCCCCTCCCGCAACCAGCACACGTGGCCCCCCGAGCGGGACACAGTCACCTCCAGCACCGCCCTGCGGCCGATGAGAACCGTCTTTTCTCGAGGGGGGCGGCGGCACATCTGGAGAGGCAGTGCTGGGGGTGAGGACGAGGGCTTACGTTAACAGGGACACGCAGGGCCCCCAGGAGGAGAGACGCATCTTCCCTCCCCCTGCAGCCTCCACTCCTGGTCTCAGATCTCTGTGGTACCAGCCCGTTCCTCTCTACCCCTACCCCCAAAGTCTCCTCCTCCCCAGGAAACGCACTGCCCTCTGTGACCCTCCCCAGAAGAAGAGTCCCTCGAGGAAGGGAGGTGGGGAGGCAGCGTTCCCAGGACCAGCTGCCAGCCTGCCAGTCCCCGGGGGAGATGATGCCCACTCCCTACCGTCCCTCCCCAGTTGCTTACCCTCTACCTCCAGCTGAGCCACGGACTGGGCGGGTCCCGCCTGGAAGCGGACCTCACCGGCGTCCTCCGGGCGCAGCTCGCTCAGCACCAAAATATGTTTCTTCCCTGGGGAGGTGAGGGAGGCGCTAAGCGAGGCAGGAGCCGCAACTGGGGAACGTTCAGGGAGGAGGGTGGGCCGGTTTGGACGCGGCAAATGTGCGCTGGGCTGGGCGGAATTGGGATGCCGAAGGGAAAGAGGAGCGGTCTAGGACCGAGGGCTCAGAGCCGGGGGCCCGGCAAAGGACCGGGAGATGGCTCTTTGGGCTATGGGGCGGGGCCCATCGAGATGGAGGCGGGGCTTGTCCTAGTAGGGCGGGGTCTGTCTGAGCCAGGGGCGGGGAAGCAAGGGACCAGAGTAGGAGGAAAGTCCGCCAGACCTTCCTGTCGGATGCGGACGTGGCCTCCAGGTCTCAGCGGACGGCCTCCGAGCTCCCAGCTCCCCGTGGTCTCGACCTCCGACACGGTGCACTCGAACGTGGCGCCGTCACCTTGGCGGGCGCGAACCGACCGGAGCTCGGAGAGTACAGACACGTTGCGCTCTGGGGAGGAGCGGGAGGCGTGAGGTGGGGCGGGGCGGAGCCCGACCACGCCCACTCCCCCGCCTTTCTCTCTGGAGGCACCGGAGTCTGTTCCGGGCCAGTCGGGTCCGCAGTCCCCGCGCCCACAGCGGTGCCCAGCCCGGGAAGCGCCCCGAAACCCACCGCGCACGACCAGGCGGACGGGCCCGGCGCGAGCCGTCCCCACTGCACAGCTGTAGGTCCCGGCGTCCAAGGGGCCGCAGCGCCGCAGCTGGAGAAGGCGACGCGTGCCGAGGGCCTGGAGCCGGAGCCGAGGGCTGGGGGGTGAGCGGGCGCCCGTCCTAGGGGCGAGAGTTACAGAGGGTCAGGGTGCCCTCGGCTGGACACAGGCAGCCGCGGCCCTGGGAGGCGGCGGCGCCCTCTGTTGATGTCAAGCGGTTTTGAGGCGCGTTTGTGCTTTCCGGGCTCTCAAGCCGGGATCTGGCTGTCCCAAGCCTTCCGGGCCTCGCCAGGAGCCAGGAGCCTCGTTGGGGCGGTGTACCCCTTGGAGAAGTTAGGGCTCTACCCCTTTTGTCTGCCCCTGGGCAGCACTTCACCCCACTGAGCCTCAGGCTCCTTAGCGGTAACACTGAGATAGCAAAACCTACCTCATAGGGCTCTTGTAAGGATTAGAGGGTTAAGTGTTAAGTAAATGTAAATCTGAGCACAGTGCCAGGCACATCTCTTCAGTGAATATTAGTTGTTTCCGTTTGGGGCATTATTATTACTGTCCTTATGCCGACAAGGTACGCTGGGCTCTGACCTTCTCCCAGGTGACATCAGCCAGAGCCTGGGAAAGCTCGCACTCCAGTGTAGCTGTGTCTCCCTCGGTCACCTCTAGGTCCTGTGGCCCTCGCACAATGGTCACTGGGGCCTCTGCGAGTGGGAGAAGGAAGACACACTTGAGTACAGGGCTCAGGGGTGGACACATTTAGGAGAGATGATCAGAAGAGGCTACTAGTGAGGGGGGGAATGTGCTAGGACAAGTGGTCCAAGTGCGATGCTCGTCAGTGGAGGACACGACAGGGCCACAGGAGTCTATGGGACAGGAGTGGCCAGCTGGGGGTGTCAGTGGGGGACATGCTGGGGCTACAGGGGCCTGGGGGGGCGACCAAAGCAGAGATGCCAGTGGAGTCACCCAGAGGCAAGCATGGTCAGTGGGGACCACACTTGGCTGAAATGGACAGGTGACACTGGCCAGTGGCGGACATGATGGGTTCAGAGGGCAAGGGGTGGTGTGGTCAGTGGGGAACACGGTGGGCTGGGCAAATGGGGGGACACTCAGAGCTGCTAGTGGGGTCACCCTTAGGCAGTTAGTGGATCACTGGGACTGGAGGGGCCAGAGGGGCCCACTGAGGCAGGCAGTGGGGGTCACAGCAGGCAGGTGTGGTCAGTGGGGTCACGCTCAGGGCGGTCTGTGGGGCCATGGTCAGGCAGGCAGACAGAAGGGACCACACTGGCACAGGCTTGTTCGTGGCCGCATGGCCAGTGGTCCACAGGGACCGGAGGGCCAGTGGGGTCATGCTGGATGATCAGATGGGTCAGAGGAGCCACACTCAAGCAGTAGGGGGATCAGCAGAGTCACACTCAGGGCAGTCAGTAGGCAGGCAGCGGGCCCAGAATCCGCACCTCTCACAGTGAGTCTGGCTGCACAGCGCAGGGAATCCACAGTGAAGGAGATGCAGCCCGAGTCGGCCAGGCCCAGGCCGCTGAGTACCAGGCGGTGAGTGCGGCTCTCGGCATGCAGGTGGCATTTGGGCCCTGGCTGCAGCCGCACTCCACCCCGGGCCCACTCCCCAGTCACACCCTCCTGGGACAGCTCCAGCTGGAAGGTGGCACTGCCCCCCTCAATGATGGTCACATCCTCCAGAGGCCGTAGCACCCTTAGCTGCTTTGCTGATTGGGGCAGATGGGGAGAGAGGGAGAATGAGGGCTCCAGCTCTGGGCAGGGGTTTTGAGGGCTCACACACCCCCTTGGCCCTGCCTGTACCACCCCTAACACCCAACCTGAGCTCCTATGGAAAGAAGCCCAGAACCAGGGTACAGGGAGAAAGGAGCGCAGCAGGCCAACTTGGGGGGAGGGGCTTGTTGCTGTTAGGGGAGGGCACACATGAAGGGGATGAGCTGTGGTTAGAGGGTTGAAGAGTCTGGGTGAGGAGGGATTCTGTGACACCGGAAGGAGCACAGAAATTGAAGTCAGATATGCTGGGATTGGACCCCAGCTCTGCCACGTAGTTTGTGTGCTGTGTGACCTCTTGCAAACTGCTTGACCTCTCCGGGCCTTAGTTTTCCCAATTCTACAAGGTGAATAGCACTGAGACGTGGGTTTATTGTGATTAAATGAATGAAATAAATTAGAAGAGAATACATATCAGCAACAGCAATCATGTACCAAGCTCTGTGTGGGCATTTTTCATGTTATCTCCATTCCCAAAGACCCTTGAAGTAGGGATCGGCCCCATTCTTAAGAAGACTTGGCTCAGAAAGTGTAAGTAATTTGCATGAGGTCTCACAGTTAATAGAAAGCTCTGGCTTGTGGGGTGGGGTTGCTCTTTGCCAAATGGGCCCGTGTATCCTGGGGCGTGTGAGCAAGGGATAATCACGGCAGGTCTTTCTGGAGTATAATATTTATGTTTACAGCAAAGCCAACTTGGACATGTGAAACGGAATGCAAAATCCACACGGACTTCTAGGGTACATAGAAAACACTAGAAAAGGAAAGTTTTGCTTTGGGCAGGCTGCTTCAGATCACACTTCTGGAGGCCAGGCAGGGCTGACTTGCCTCAGTGGTGAGGGGCACTTTGGTGGGGGTCTGAGGGGCCCTGGGCCAGCCAGGAAAGGCTGCGCCAGGGGGTGGGTGATGCATTAGGAGAGGACAGGACACTCACGCCTCACGCTGAGCCTGGCCAGGGTGCGATCGTGGTGGCTCTCACAGCCGTAGGTGCCCTGGTCGGCCAGCACGATGCCGTGGATGAAGAGGCGGTAGACGTGGCCATCCTGGGCCATGGACATACGAGAGTCATGGGGTAAGGGCTCCCCACCTCGCACCCAGCGCACGGCCCCTGCTGCACCCACTCGGCCCGTCTCCACTTCCAGGCACACGTCCTGCCCCTCCTCGGCCCGCACATCTTGCAGGCGCCGCAGGAAGAGCAGCTCCATTTCTGGGGAGGAAGGGGGAGGGGGTCATGGAGCCTGACGCCCTGCTCCCTGGCCGATGATCCCGGGGCAGACGGACAGGTCTGCTAGGGCCAGGGTTGGGTGGACAGGGACAGGAGCCAAGACCACTTCATCCCCATCAGGACCAGACCTCGAACGTGGAGCCGGGCGCTCGTGGCCGTGCCCCCTGCTCGGGCAGTCACGGTCCCCGCGTCGTCGAGCTGGCAGCCTCGGACGGTCAGCGTGCGGCTCAAACCACTCTGGCCTAGCTCTACCTGGGGCCCTGGAGTGACAACAGCCCCGTTGCGTAGCCAGGTGACCTCGGCGTCTGGTGGTGAGACTTCACACCGGAACGTGGCATCATCCCCCTCGTGGACGGTGAGTGGTGTCAGCTCTGAGACCAGCTTTGCCAGTGGCGGTTCTGGGCGGGGGAGGGGGGGGTCGGGCAGTGAGGTGGGCTGTGTCTTTCCCTCTCCCTCTTTTTCATCCTCTCCTGGGGTACATCTCCCAGTTATTGTGAAGATCTTTCCTGAGGACCATGGGGGGTGTCCCAAAGGACAAGATGCCAGCTCCCTGCCCCTCCTAGCCGCCACCTCTCAATCCTGGTCTGCCTCTGACTCCCTAACAGATCATTTATCATGGACCCTATCTTATTTTTTTTAATGTTTTATTTATTTACTCATGAGAGTCAGAGAGAGAGAGAGAGAGAGAGAGAGAGAGGCAGAGGCCTAGGGAGAAGCAGGCTCCCCGCCTAGCAGGGAGCCCGATGCGGGACTCGATCCCAGGACCCCAGGATCATGACCTGAGCCGAAGGCAGACGCTTAACCATCTGAGCCACCCAGGCGCCCGGACCCTATCTTATTTAACTGTCACCGCAGCCCTATAAGACAAGCACCATCTCCCCACTTCAGAGCTGGGGCTCAGAGAGGTGGAGCAACTTGCCAGTGTCACACCCTCCTGGCAAGCAGAACCCAGATCGGAACTGGGGTGGGCTGACTCCAGAGCCCCTGCTTTTAACCACTGGGCTAGGCCTCCTTCTATAGAGACAGTTCCTGAAAGAAGGAGGCCTGAACCCTCGTCCCAGTAATAGTTGTGCATGCATTGGTTAGAGCCAGAGGTAGCAAGGAGGGGAGTGGGGGCTGAGGGGGTCCCGGGACAGTGCAGAGGTGTGGTATTTGGGGTGCCAGGGCCCACAGGGTATGAGGGCGCGCTGTTACCTTCCACGCTGACGAGGAAGATGCGGCTGTCCTGGGGTGTGTCGCACAGGTACTCCCCAGCGTCCCCGCTCCGTGTCCCCCGCACCCGTAGCACCTGCCTCGCCCCGGCCTGCTCCAGCCGCACCCGCCCCTGGCTCGCCAGTCGCTCCCCGTCCTTGTACCAGCGCACAGGGCCCCCCGGCCCGGAGAGGTGCACCACCAGCTCCAGGTCCCCGCCTGGGGTACTGCGAACCCTCGTCTGGGCGGCCTCGGGGGCCACCACCCGCACGGGGGGCTCTGTGGGGTCAGAGTGGGGTGTCACTGGGAGGGAGAGGCCGAGGGCTATTAGAGGGACAGTGGGAAGCAAGATGCCGAGAGACGTGGGTGAGGGATGGATGAGGCATGCTAGAGAAGTCGGGGGGAGACTCATACGGGTTTGGGGGTGCAGCTCTCTCAGGCCTTCTGCCCAGGCCATACTTACCAGCCACTCGGACAGTGAAGCTGAGGCTGGGGGCCCCCGGGGCTGTCGCGAATTGGCAGGTGTAGAGGCCAGCGTGGGCCAGCTCTGCAGCCCGGATGCAGAGGATGCGGCGGGGGCCCTCAGCATGGAGCTCCAGGCCCTCACCCTCCTGCACGGGGCTCCCATTGTGACTCCAGAAGACCAGGGCGCCAGCCCGGGACAGTTCACAGCTCAGCACCACCGGCTCCCCAGGGGCCACACAGAGTGGGGCAGGGGCTGCCTCTGGGGCGAGGAACTGGACTGGGGGCTCTGGACAGAAAGAGGAGCATGTCGGCTCGGGCTTACTACCCCCACCCGCACCCAGGCTGGCAGGAAACACCCACCAGCCAGGCTGACATTGAAGGTGACAGCTTCGTCACGAGTCTCGCACACATACTCCCCGGTGTCCTCGGGCTGGGCGTGGGGCAGGGTCAGGGTGCGAGCAGGCCCCTTGGCTCCCAGCTGCAGCGTGTCCGATGCCTCCACCTCCAGCCCATTCTTGTACCAGCGCACCTGGGACCCGGCAGGGGCCACCTCGCAGCGCAGCTCCACGCGCCCCGGGGCCCCGAACTGCAGGTCCAGGGAGCGGGCTGCCGGGTGCACAATCCTCTCTGGCGGGGCTGGCGGACAGACGGAGGAAGCGGTGCTCAGGCTCAGCCAGCAGACCTCTCTACCTGACTCACCCCCGGCTTCTCAGCCCTCTCTCTTCCCGGCGCAGCTCTTGGGACCGGGGTGGCTACCATCCATGTGCACCTGCTGTGTGCCAGGTGCTGCACTAAGCGTACTGAAGCTCTTGGCACAGTTACTCCTGACGCTCCCTAGGAGAGCACCAATGTTGGCTTCACTTTACAGATGAGGACTTGAGGCCTCTTTAGAGGAAAGTGACTTGTCCAAGGTCCCATGGGCAGAAAGAGGTAGACGCAGACCTCGCTGGCCCCAATACACTCCCCTCCCTAAGTCGCCCCCACTCCGTACCCCTTTTCCCTGCTTTCCCTCTGGTGTACTTATCATCACCTATCGGTTGTCTGTCCATCCTCACTAGAATTCGAGCTCCATGAAATCAAATTCTAGTGGAGAATTGGAGGTTTGCTACTCTGTCAGCATTCAGAACAGCACTGAGCGCATAGTAGTTGCTCAATAAATATTTGATGACTGAATGAAAGCTCCTAAGGGGGCAGGTGGGGGGAACCCTAAGATGCAGGAAATGAGAAGGTTGGATGTCTGTCCCTTAGCCCCCTGCCTCTCTAGCTCCCCAGGATGCCCAGAGACTGCCCACCTGTGACGGTGACAGTGAAGAAGGCTGAGTCATCTACGGCGTCACACACGAACTCGCCCCCCTGCTCGGGCTGGGCGGCAGGCAGCACCAGGCGGCGGTGTGGCCCGTCGCTCTCCAGCACCAGGGCCTCGCTCTCCTCTACCTCCAGCCCGTCTTTGTACCAGCGCACAGGGGCATCCTCCCGGGACAGCTCGCACATCAGCACCACGCACTCCAAGCTCACGGCGATCAAGGTCACCTCATCCCGGGGGTATATGATGCGCACTGGGGGCTCTGCAGAGTGGGGTGATCACAGGCTGTCACAAACTCACCGTCGGCCTCCCTGGCAGCAAGAAGTTCCTGTCGTTCACAATAATAAGAGTGATAAGGATAATCATAACAAGGAGTGAGAGGTCCAGGGCCTGCTCTCTGAAATTCCTGGGGCCAGAGGTGTGACAGAATCCCTAATGCTTCAGATCCCAGAAATGCTGCATTTATCAGAGATCACATACCTGCTCCTCCCAGCACCCTCTGGGGCACCTCCCCCCGCCCCATCAACCTCACTAACATTTCTGCGGTGTAACCTGTGGATATACTCAGTCTAAGCATGATAATTAAAGAATAGAAATCGTTCCACAGCAGTTAAGCTCAGATTTTACTAAATGACTTTGAATAGCCAGCTTGCAAAGAGACTTTTGATTTTAACTTTTTTTTTTTTTTTTTTTTTTTTAGATCAGAATCGTTAAGAGATCCTGGATCTGTAATAGCAAATGCTTACTATTTCCTAACGTTCCAGAACAGCCCTAAGCACTTTACACAGTGAACCCTCACAGCGATCCGAAGAGGTAGGGTATGGTTTTATCCCTGTTTTCCAGACGAAGAACTTGAGGCACAGAGTGATTACCCAACCTCTTTAAGGTCACAGCTGGCTACACCTGTTCTGGGGCAGGGGCGGGGAGGAACAGCCATCTGTGAAAGGGAGGCTCAGACTCTGCGAGCACTGGTAGGGATTGCAAGCCAAGGCGGGCGGAACTCAGTAATGATTTTTGCATCTGTGCACAAGACTTGCCAACACCTGTCTGAGAATTCCCCAGGGATGCTAAACACTGATTCTGGGAGTTCATTTCCAACTGCTCCAAACCGGTCGCTCCCCCACAGAAAAGGAGCTATGTCAACACTGGAAGTGACTGGTGCACTGAGTCCGAGCCTGCCCGTGCTCCCATGCACCCTGGACGTCTCTCAGAATCTTCTAGGTTCCAGGACACTTTTAGAGCTCCTTTAACATTTAGCCCCCTAGTGGCGAGGCTCAGGAACTGGTAGCTTTCCGGTCCCACTGTTTGCCGAGGCACGCATGGGCCGACGTGCTCACCAGCACACACTCAAGTCCTCTGCTTCCACCACCCACCTCCCTAATGGCTTGTTCTAAGAGTCTAGAGGATGCGGGCTGGTTCTCTGGGGCCCTCGCAAGGCTGGCAAATTGCAGAGGAGTGGCTGCCTGAGGTGGGGGGAGGTGATGGGGGCAGTCGGGTGAAGACAGGGTGCAGTGATGGGGCCGGGGGGGTCTGCACAGCTGTGGGACCTCAGCTTGGCATCAGACTTGATTCTCCCTGGCCCAAAGCCGAGGCAGTGCTTGTGTCAACTTCGCCGTGAAGAATCTGGTGTTTTGTGGGGAGGCCAAGTGTAGGCTGAAATGTGTGTAGCTGTCATTATGTCTGGCTGGAGCTTGAAGGGCCTCACTACAGGACAGAACGTGTGCAGAAAGGCCTCTTTGGCTTTGTGGCTTGTGTGTGCCAGGCTGCACTATCTGGAATGCCGGGAGTGTGTGTGTGGGGCGGGGGCGGGCTAAGTAGCTCAGCCTGGACTGAGGCATCACTCCTGGGCCAGGGCAACAAGACAGTGCCAGGTGCAGGACGGGCACTCCAGTGAAGCCAGCAGGGTTCTTCTGTGCCCGCCAGAGCTGCCTAGGCCCTGCAACGCCCCTCCCCCACCAAGCCCCCCCGCCCCCACACTGGGATTGGCATCATGGGCTGCCGCCCCTAAGTTTCCAGCACTGAATGAACCCCCATCACTTCCATAGTCGTCCTGTGCTTTTCCAGTTTTGAACAGTCTCCCCTCTCCCTTCAGTCCACACCTGACCCCGCTTAGCTAACTCAGCCCCTGCCTCAAGTATCCAGTTTGAAGGCACTTCCTGCCTGTGCACAAGGCCAGCCGCCACGCGGCCTTGAGCTCCCGCCGCACCCTATCACAACACCGGACAATCCACACTCTAAGATCCTCTAACGTGTCTGGCTTTCCTGCCAGGCTGTGCACTCCTGGAGAGAAGCGAGCATGTCTGTCTGCTTGCCACTGGGGGGGTCCAGACCCAACCCAGGGCTGGCTCCTACAGGTGGCATGGTGACTTTCTCCGAAGCCCTCCCTGACTCTCCTGTTCTCCTCTGTTGAGCCCTCTGCTCTCGTCCTTCACGGCACTTGTCACGAGGTGTCCACTGTACATTTATTTGCGCATTTATTGGTTTAACACAGGGGTCGCAAACTCCAACGCCCACAGGGGCCAGGTAGGTAAGGTCAGTGGCGGAAGCAGTCTGGGGAGAGGCAAGGAGGCACGGCAGGGAGGCAAGGACCGAGGAATGCGGGCCCCGCAATATGGGGGTAGCTGCTACTCAGCACCAGCTGTTCGTCGCCATGGGGGGAAGCGGGACCAGAGCCGCCGGGTCTTCGGCTTTTTCAAGAGGATGCATAACTCCGGATTGTTATTTGAACTGTCCTGACTTTGGTAAGACTCTGCAGGCCAAACAAAACACATCTGTGGGCTGCATGGGGCCCTACGGACTGCCCGTTTGCGACCCCTGGTTACCAGCGGCCTCCCCAGCTAGACCGGCGGCTCTGGGAGAACGGAGCCCGCGTGTGTCCGCAGCCCCGGGCCCAGCAGCCGGCACGCAGGAAGTACTCGGCCAACGAGCCGATGGAGCACAGTTCTTCCTGGCGCCAGTGCCGGGGAGGAGACGGCTCCCCCGAACAGGGGCTGAACAGGGCCCCCCCCGCCCCCCCCAGGTCTTTCGGGCAAGGAGCCTTGGTACAGGCCCCACGGCCCTACCTCCCTCCTCCCCGGCGAGCTAACTAGGGAGTCCGTGGCCAGCTCCCCCAAGGGCTCAGGACCGTCCTCCGGTGACCCGGGGCAGCTGGGGTGAGCCCACACCTGTGACAGTGACGGTGAACGAGGCCGACTCGTCGTCGATTTCACACAAGTACTCGCCGGAGTCCTCGAGCTGGACAGCGGGCAACACCAGGCGGCGGACCGTGTCCTCCTTCTGCAGGAGCAGCGCGGGACTCTCCACTACCTCCTCGCCGTCCTTGGTCCAGCGCACCTCGGCCCAGGGCCGGCACAGCTCACAGGTCAGCACCACGCGCTCCAGGCGCACGGCTGCCACGTACACCTTGCCGCTGGGGTACACGATCCATGAGGAGACGTCTGGAGGATGGGGACAGTCATGGCTGGGACCCACGGGCCCTGCTGCCCTCCCTCATCCGCGCCTGTTCCCTCCTCCTGGCGAGTGGGCCATGTGTCGAAGGAGAGAGCCTTCCCTCAGGTTAGGTCTCACAGCTGCTCGGACAGCCACGCCCAGCTGGAGACACGACCACGGTCACCAAAGCACATCAGAGGCATGGTGGCACAGTGGTGATGATGCTGGCAGCCTCTGCTGGAGAAACGTGCTACATTCTCGGGGTTGGGACAGGGACAGTATGGAGGGTGGGACCAGGGAGAGAAGGGTTGGGTGCCCAGATGGAGCCGGGGCCTCCCTCAGGCTCTTGAGAGCTTCTGAGCCCTCTAGGGCAGGGGCCCACCTGCCCTGGACCCTGCCCCGCCATACAGCTGCCATTCCTCAAGCTCCCATTTGCTGGAGAACGGAGAGAGCAGAGCTTCCCTGGGAATCATGCACCCTGGCCAGTGTTAATTTTCCAGGCATTTTCTGTGGGTGACTGAACCTCAGGGTGCAGACCAAGGAGGGACCTGGGATCAGCCAGGGAGAGGGGAGCAGGGCCTGGGGACAGTGGCCCGGGGGGGTGAGAGCGTGACAGCTGCCCGGGTGGTATCCCACGGGCCTGCCTGGCGCCCCACCTGTGATGGTGACCGTGAAGTAGGCACGCTCATCTCCGGCGACGCACTGAAATTCACCGCCATCTGGGGGCTGGGCAGCAGGCAGCACCAGGCGGTGGTGGGGCCCTTCCTTCTCCAGGACCACAAAGTCACTCTCCTCCACCTCCTGCCCGTCCTTGTACCAGTGCACGGGGGCGTCTTCTCGGTCCACCTCACAGGTTAGCATGACACACTCTGAGGTTATGGCGTGCACGAACACGTGCTCCTGGGGATCCAGGATATGCACCGGGGGGTCTGGTGGGGAGCAGAAACCAGGTCACACAGACACCCCCCCAACACACACAGAGGAGACCGCTTCCTCCCTGGGGGACCCTGGGAGGGTTGAGGCCATGCTGTGCAGGGTGTCTGGAGCAAGAACGTGGGGTACTGAGTGCGTGGCGGGTGAGGCAATGCAGATCCTGTGGCACCTGAGGGCTCCCTGAGTTGGGTCTCCAGCGGGTCAGAGGTGGCTCGGTGGGGACATGGTTGGGGGAGGCACAGATAGCCTCTGTCTTGGCTGAGGGGAGGTCACCATCATGGGCCCCATCCGGGCCATGCCTGCTGCTGGTTTTACAAGGGAGCCCCTGGAGCACTGGCCCCAGGATGGGCAGGGGGCGGGAACGACTTAGCAGTGCCACCGTGAGACAGCTGCTCTCTACAGGTAGTAAGTTCCCCATCACTGGGGGCATGTAGGCAGTAGCTGGACGACCTCCTAGCAACAGGGTTGAAACAGAATTTCCACTCAAAGTGGGAAGATGAGCTGAATCAGGGGTTCCCAAGCTGCCCTCCCAGAGTGGATCCCTAGGCTCTACCGTGGACAGCCTGGCGCTAGAGGTCTGGGGGGCCTGGGCATATGTATGTATAACAAGCTTCCAGGGTGGTTCTGAAGCAGCCAGAACATGGACTGGCTTGAGAACCACTGGACCACTGCACTTAAAGCGTCCCTTTGACCCGGGCCACCTGAGGCAGGAGGGTAAGCACAGACCTGGGTGTGAACCCAGCTATGGTGTTTGCTGGCTGTGATAATGGGTAAATCCCACAACCTCTCTGAGCCTCAGTTTCTTCCTCTGGGAACTGGAGATCTATTCCTTCTCACCCAGTTGTGAAGATTACATGAAATGGTATATATGCGAAGCATTTTGTATAACGTTTGGCTCATGGTAGGTACCCAGTGAATGTTAGCCCCCGTTTCTCCTTCCCTTTTGTTTACGTTTTGTTTCCCTACCCCCTACCCAGAGCAGGGTATGAGGAGGGCAAGTATGCTGGCGGGTGTTGGTGGAGGGAGGACTTAGAAGCAAGGACAGAATAATTTGAATACATGTCCCCTGGCCCACTAGGCTCTCCCCAGAAGGGACCCCCCAAGCAGACACTCCAAGGGACGGGGCTCACGTGGCCCCTAGAGTCAGCCTCAGCTTCAGGAGCCCAGACCACCACAGTTGCTGACCTCGGACGGTGACACTGAAGAAGGCGGAGACCCCCTCCGTTCTGCACTCAAACTCGCCGCTGTCCTGGACCTCGGCCGCCGGCAGGATCAGGCGGTGTTTGCGCCCATCCATCTTCACCACTAGCGACTCGCTCTCCTCTACCTCCTGCCCATTCTTGTACCAGCACGCTGGGAAGTCCACCCGGGAGAGCTCACAGGTCAGCACCACCTGCTCCGAGGTCGTGAAGGTCAAGGACACCTTGTCCTCGGGGCTCAGGATGTGCACCGGGCTCTCTGTGTGGGGAGAGGCGTGGGCACAGGCAGCATTCTCGTCACGCTCTGCCTGGGATCAGCACCCCTCTCTGCTGCAGGGGGTGGGGTGCCTCCATCAGGCCACACAACTGCTGTCACTGTCAATGCATTTGTTGGGATTTAAAAAAAAATCATCTGGGGCTTACACACCAACTCTCAAGCGCAACGGCTTTAGTGTACAGAATTCCTAGGGAATCTGCTGAAAATGCAGGTTCTTAGGCCCCACACACGCATGCAAGGGCCAGGGAATCTGTCTTATCAACTAGCCCTCCAGGCGACTCTGATGTCAGGGATCCCCGTTTGCATTCTGGAAACACTACTCTGGTTGCTGGTTCTTATTCTGCCCTCCCCCTAGGATGCCGGCAGCTGACCACCTCCGGACCCTGTGCTTGGGCACCAAGGAATTCCTCGATGGGCCCTACAAACTCTGGCAATGGTGAGATGGCAAGTGCCACATGTCCCTGCACTTTCAGATGCCCACCAAGAACCGTCCACAGGTGGCACAGGGTTGAGTCTGGAGCCAGACTGCCTGGCTTCATCACCCAGCACTACCGCTCATTAGCTTGGTGATTCTGGGCAAGTCACTTAACCTGTGACTCAGCTGCTCCATCTGTAAAATGGGGTAAGAGAAGAGCCTACCTTACAGGGCTGTTGAGAGAACCGTGTTAATGAATACAATGTATGTGAAATGATTAGGGTTGTGCCCAGCACATAGGAAGTTGCTTTGATAATGTTATCGATTATAGGAAGCAGTCTGGGACTAGGAACCAGGGTCTGTGTCTTGGAGATAACAAATGTGACAGAATTCCATCAACCACAAAGTGCTCCAGAGAATGTGGCTACGAAGCTGATGAAGATAGTAAGGAGTCTCCTCTACATTGCACGTAGGCTGAAATGGGCCTTCTGCGTCTTGACCCTATCTATCTGTCCACCCTGGTCCCCACCAGCACCGACCTTGGATGGTGAGGGCGGCTGAGTCCTGCACACCGGGGCAGCTGAAGCCAACCAGGGCCCCGCTGTGCTGGTGCTTGACGGCTCGCAGGAGGAGTCTGTGCTGCAGACCTTTCTGCTCGATCCGGTAGCACAGGGCCCCGGGCTCCACCTGGCCCTCTGGCTCGTGACTCTTGAGTTCTTCTCCATTAAGGAACCAGGTGCCCTGGATGATGGTGGAAAGATCCAGGGAGAAGACTGCATCTTCCCCGTCGTATACCTGGACATCCTCCAGACCGGCCACCAGGCGAGCTGTGGGCACTGTGATGGGGACGGAGTGTGGCCATCAGAACCAGACGGGCGGCAGAGCGCAAGGGTGTGCAGGCGGAAGGTACAGAGGTAGGTACGGAAGGTACAGCAAAGGCTGCGGGAGGGAGGAGAGAGGATGGGGAGGGCCCAATTGGGGTATGGCCGCCGCAGGCCAGGGCCGACAGCACTGACTCACCGAGGTGAGCGGACCCGTGGAACACAACATGGGGGCTGCGGCCATGTTCGCTGACCGTGCAGACGCGGAAGCGGTAGTCGCCCTCGGAGGGCACACAGTCTCCTGGGACCTCCACGGCTCCGGCTTTCTCGATGCTGAAGCACTGGATCCAGTCTTCGGAGCCCACCTCCTGCCGCTCCAGCCGGTAGATGAAGGGGGTCTCAGGGGCTGGTTCGGGGGGCTTCCAGGTCAGCAGGACTGTGTTCTTATGGCCCTTGAACATCTCTGCCAACACGGGGGGTCCCGGGGGGCTGTGCTTGACACCTGGGACAAAGGCAGGGTGTGCATTCCAGCCCTGCTCCAGCCTCCCTGCAGCCCTCCCACCCTGAGTCCGCCTCTGGCATCTGGTCGCCCTCCTGCCCACGGGCTCTCATGCCCTCACATTTGACTCTGAGCAGAGTGGTGGTACGGGAGTTGCCCAGGCTAAAGGTGACCTCGCCAGCATCTTCTCGGGTGACCCCTGGAAGGACCAGGGCGTGCATGTGGCCAGAGCTGCTCTGGCAGGTGGTCGGCAGGTCCTCCCCGTCGCGGCTCCAGCGCCCCTCGACCCCAGCTTCTTGTGTCTCCACCAGCAGCACCGCATTCTCTCCCTCTAGGACGTCCAGCTTCCGGGGCAGCCGCTTCAGAATGGGCCCTGAGATACGCACGGGAACCGTTCAGCCTGGGGTCTGGGCACCTGCATGCCTCAGCCCGGGGAATCCTCCCACTGGCCACCCCACCTTTGACTGTCACGTTGGCCACGGTGCGCACCCGGCCCCGCATCTCGCACAGGTAGACGCCGTCATCATCTGCCTTCAGCCTGTGGATGATGAGGCGCCGGACAGTGCCCTCCTCGATCTGCTCGTACTTGCGGCACGGCAGCAGCCTCTGGTCCTCGCGGAACCAGGCCGTGGGAATGCGAGAGTTGGGCACTTTACACTCCAGCACGGCAATCCCGTGCTCCCGGCCTTCCACGTCCTGCAGGGGCCTGGTGAAGCGGAGGCGGGGCTCTGTGCAGAGGGGAGAGACAGAAGAAGGCTCTGGAAGGGGCCCGGCCAGGGTAAGGACTCCTTATATCAACTGCCTAAACCCACAGTAGCTCCTGCCATTTTTCTCCCGGGGCCTGCAGGTATTCTGGAATCACAGAAAAACCACTGGAAGGGAAGTCAGATGGCCTAAGTTCTCATCTGACCCTGACACTCATCAACCACATCACCTTGAACAAGGCCATTTTAGTGATCCTGGGCCTCGGTTTCCTGACTTTATTATTTTTAAAAAATACTTATTAAAAAAATAATTATTTATTTATTTTAGAGAGGGGGAGAGACAGAGAATCCTGAAGCAGACTCCCCACTGAGCACAGAGCCTGATGCGGGATGTGGGGCTTGATCCCAGGACCTTGAGATCATGACCGCAGCCAAAATCTAGAGTCGGCCGCTCAAGTTTCCTGACTTTAAAGTGGGGAAAGGGATGGAAGGGCTTGGATTACATCAGTGATTTTCAAGCTGTTCCCTGGGGCCCCTGAGGGCCCTACACAAATTCTGCAAGGGTCTGAGTCGAATTTCATTTTTAAAGTACTTTAGTCGTTTTCACATGGATGGAGCTAGAGAATAGAATGCTGAGCGAAATAAGTCAGTCAGAGAAAGACAAATCCCCTATGATCTCACTCGTACGTGGAATTTAAGAAACAAAATAAACGAGCAAAGGGGGAAAAAAGAGGCGGGGCGCAAACCAAGAAACAGACTCTTAACTATTGAGAACAAACTGCTAGTTACGGGGGGGGGGGGTAGGAGATGAGGATCAAAGGGTACAATACAATTATCCTGGTGAAAATACATACATAAATACATAAATAAAATGATTTTTAAAAGTACGATGAAAAATATATATATAAAAAAGTACTTTAGTCATTTTCAAAAGTGCATTTTACGAGAAGAAAGCATGATGACGGAAATGACCGGTGAGTTATGAGGCCGCTGGAGTAGCATGTTTGTCCCACAGCTGTGGGAAGCTCTGCCTTCCCACTGGGCTTCTCTTTCCTGATAGTGTTAGTTAGTGAGGCCCCGCGGGTTGGGGCACACCGGACCTCAGCACAGGGGCCACATGCCCGACTGAGCGCCAGGCAGGGCTCTGGAGATTTGCCAACTTTTCTTCCTCTGAGGGAACATGGTGGGTAATAACCAATGAAGGTATAATCCCTCGAGTTCTGATGAACTCTGATTACGGAGAGCTTTACCTTCCAGTGGGAGTTTGGGGTGGTTTTTTAAATCCCCCCTCTGAATTTTCTGTTTATGAGCACTGTAAGCATTTATGAGATACTGTTGATGACTCAACTTTGAAATAGGAATTTCCTCTCGTTCACCTTCTTCTTTCAAACCTGGAGAGCATTTTCGAAACAGGGCATGTTTCCTCCCTCAAGCCTACCTTTGGTGTGAATCAGGAGTTTCTCAATGTGTCGCCTGCAGCCCCAGACTTGCCCACAGGGCTCACAGATGAGACCGAGTTATGAACGCAGCCTCGTCTTAAAACGTGTATATTCAATAAAATAGCACCCTGGTTCTCACTGATGGGCTTTATAAGTACACGGTATAAATCTGGACCTAGAAATTTACACCCATAAAATGTTCCTTATATCAGTCTTATATGTTGGGGCCCCACATGGGATTTCCGTTGAGGGAGAGGGGAGTAAAACAAAGCGGCTGAAATCCACGGGACTAGAAGCGCTCCCCCTTGGTTGGTCCATCAGTCACTCCTTAGGACTAGAAGCGCTCCCTCTTGGTTGGTCCATCAGTCACTTCTTAAAGCCGTTTATCAAAGAGTCATTTTCCACCCTCGGCCTCAGTATCACTTAGGGGGTTTGCTAAGCAGTTCCCGGGTACCCTGGAGACCTACTAAATCCGAATCCCTGGGGGGCGGGAGGCGGGCAGGAAAAGGTATGTGATTAGTCAGCCTTCCCTCTCCCCCACCGTCTCTGGGGCAGCGCTGGAGGCCCCTCCCCAGGGCCCCGGTAGCCCCGGGGGCGCCGCAGTACCTTTGACGTGCAGCTGCACGGCACTGAGCGTCTGGCCGGCCGAGTTGCGCGCTGCGCACACGTAGAGCCCACGGTCCTTCGCCTGGCAGTAGAGCACCTTGAGCACGAAACCGCCGTCGCGGTCGCGATACATGAGGCGGCGGCGGTCGGAGAGCAGCGGGCGGCCCTCCCAGTGCCATTCGATCTCGGGCTCGGGCTTGCCCATCACGTAGCAGCGGAACTTGGCGTGCTTGCCCTCGTTCACCCAGAAGGTCTTGGGCGCGCACTTGAGCGGCTCCACCACGGGCTTGGGGGCCTCGTCGGGGTCCTCGGGCGGGTTTTCGGGGGGCTGGTGCACCTGCAGCAGCGCGCCGGCCTGCGTGTGGCCGTGCGCGTTGCGGGCGTGGCACACGTAGACGCCCGAGTCGGGCAGCCGCGCTGCCAGGATGCGCAGCGCTAGGCTCACGCCCTGGCCGCCCTCGGCGCGGCCAGGCTCGAGCGTGAAGTGGCCGCTGTCCCACACTTCGTCCAGGGCCATCCCGTCCTTCTCCCAGTAGAGCGCGGGCGCGGGGAGGCCCCCCACCTGGCACGTCAGCACCACCTGCGCCCCCCGCAGCACCCACTGGGACCGGGGCCCCGCCAGGAACACCGGGGCGCCCTCCCCGGCCCCGGGAGGCGGCAGCGGGTGCTCGGCGGGCTGGGGCTCGGGCTCGGGGGCTGGCGGCTCCAGCACGGTGACGGCGGCCGCCGCGTAGGCCTCCCCGGCCGCGTTGCGGGCGCGGCACACGTAGACCCCCGCGTCGGTGGGCAGCGCACCGCTCAGCAGCAGGCCATGCTCGGCGCCGTCCGCCGGGAAGCTCACGCGCTCCGAGGCCGCCAGCTGCTGGCCGCCCTTCTCCCACACGACAGTGGGCGGCGGCTCCCCCAGGACCACGCACTTGAGCTCGGCCTCGGCGCCACTTACCACCCGCACGGGCCGCGGGAAGCGCAGGAAGCACGGGGGGCTCCCCTGATCCCCGGAGCCCGCCTTCATCGTGGCGGTCGCCGCCGGCCCGCAGCGGTGCGGGGGGAAGGGCGGGCGGCGGGCGCGCGGAGGCCCGGGGGCGGCGGCGGGAGCCCGCGAGGCGGGGCGCGGCTGGGGCCGGGGCGCGGGCACCCGCGGAGCTCCCCCCGCTTCCCCAGCCGCCCGCTCCGGGTTCGTCTCCTTACCCTCGGCCCGGAGCTGCGGCTCTGCGGCGGCGGCGATTCCCGGGCCCCGAGCCGAGGCGCTCAGGGGGCAGTCCTTCCTGTTTGCCTTTGCAGCGAGGGGCCCCGCAGCCTCCTCTGCCCGCGGCCTGGCTTCCTGCTCCGGAGAGCCTCTCTTCCCAGCCCCCTCCCACAGCATGGGCCTCTTTCCCCTCCTCCCTCCCACCTCCAGCCGCCAGGTCCCCAACCGCCGGCCAGGCTTGGGCCTGAGTGGCAGAGGCGCCTGCAGCTGCCAATCCCAAAAATATTCTCTGATGACACAGCTGGAGGGACAAGAGCCCAGACTGGCTCCTCTAGGCTAAGTTTAGAGCAGGCGGGACCACCTGCCCCCCACCCTAGCCCCAGTTCTAGCCCCAGCCTCAGCCCTTCCCCCCATGACTGGCCCAGCAGCTGCTTGGTTGAAAGGGGCCCCAGAAGGTCTGAGGGGCTGGCGCATTCTGTTCCCCCTACGAATAACACTTTTAGGAACTGGCAGACCCCAGCTCCCAGGTTCCTTGTCCCACCGGATGTCACCTTTGTGCTGGGTGCTGGGATGTGGCTCTGTGTGTGTGTGTGTGTGTGTGTGTGAGAGAGAGAGAGAGAGAGAGAGAGAGAGAGAGAGAGTGTCTGTGTGTGTGCAGGGGGAAGGGGTGGTATGTGTGGGTCAGGTCGCACGGGGTGAAAACCCTCACCAGCCCCCTCCCCCACATGCTTGGCAGGAGTGGGAGATAAGGCTCAGGGCCACAGACATCTGCGTCAGAGATAGGAGGTCTCAATGCCATGGGCAGGGGCCACTCTGGATTGCAGGGCGTGGGAAGGACTGGGGAGACCAGGATGAGAAGGGTAGAAGAGGACTCGCGGTGGGATGGGGAGGGCAGAGTGGGGAGGCGAGGGGCAGACACAGGGCAGGGTGCGGGTTCACCGTTGGCAGGGCTAGGTGAGCTATGCTGCCCCAGCTACCACTCCTGCTCCTCTTACTGCTGTCCCCAAAAAGTGGGCATGGCTGCCACGGGCCAGAGCTGGACCGGGCACTTGTCCTGGCCAAGGTGAGGGCCCTGTTCTTGGATGCTTTGGGGCCTCCGGCACTGGCCGGGGAAGGTGGGGATCCTGGAGTCAGGCGTCTGCCCCGAAGACATGCCCCGGGGGGCTTCCTGCGCAGGGGCTCTGAGCCCAGGGAGGAGGAGGATGTCTCCCAGGCCATCCTTTTCCCGGCTACAGGTAATGAGCATGGGGCACCGGCAGGGCGACTTTGAGAAGCAGTGCGGTACATACAGCATGGGCTCAGGAGCCAGGCAGGTCTGGGTTTGAGTCTCTGTCTCGTCACCTGAAAATGGGCAATGATGCTTACCTCTCAGGATTAAGCGAAATGGAGCGAGGCTCAGAGGAGTCACTTGGGGGACATTCATTTGGGAGACCAAGGGTCTCTAGAAAGAGATATTTGGGCTTGGGCCCCTTTATGCCAACTTTCCTTCTTCCCCCGCCTCGCTCCCTGCGCAAACCTTGTTTCTTTAGCCCCAGTTAGTTGAGACTTGAGAAGATACAGAAATGCTGGGGTAAGATTAGTTGGGAAAATTTTCAGGAAATTAGTCTACTTTCTCTTGAATCCCCTTTTCATCTCCTTATGTATGTTCCCGTGTTCCACGTAAAGCCCTCTTCCAGGTGGACATTCTTCTAGTCTGGCCTCTCTTTCCCTCGGAGAGGAGTTCCTGCCTCCCTGTGCCGCAGTGACTTCGTGTGGCTTTGGGATCAGGCAAAATCCCAGCCTGGCCACTTAGTAGTTAAATGTCACTTCCCCTTTGTAACCCTGTTTCCTTATCCGCTAAAGAGATCAATCGTGAGGGGCGCCTGGGTGGCTCAGTCGTTAAGTGTCTGCCTTAGGCTCAGGTCGTGATTCCAGGGTCCTGGGATCAAGCCCTGCATGGGGTTCCCTGCTCCATGGGAAGCCTGCTTCTCCCTCTCCCACTCCCCCTGCTTGTGTTTCTTCTCTCGCTGTCTCTCTCTCTGTCAAATAAATTAAAAAAATTAAAAAAAATAGATCAATCGTGAGATTTATAATGAGAGAATCCACACGACAGTATTGTCCCAATCTGCAGTCCTTCACCTAGTCATGAGTGTTTAGTAGAGTCTGCGGACCTGTAGTGGAGGGATGCCAACTGCCTTTCTCAGAAAGCACTGCCTTTTATCCTGGGTTATATGGTTTCCCCTCCTCCCCCTCCTTTTTCTTTCGGATAGTAACCTATTTTTTTAAGTGGAATTTTTAAAAAGATTTATTTATTTATTTGGGAGAGAGAGAGAGAGAGAGTGTGTGAGCTGGAGGGGCAGAGGGTGAGGCAGAGAATCTCAAGCAAACTCCACACTGAGTGTGGAGCCCCATGTGGGGCTCAATCCTATGACCCATGAGATCATGACTTGAGCCGAAACCAAGGGTCAGATGCTCAACTGACTGTGCCACCCAGGTGCCCCTAAAAGTAGAATTGTTTTAAAGAATGTATCATGCAATATTTCTGACAATATAAGATACATGAGGTGGGGCACCTGGCTGGTTCAGTGGCAAGAGCGTGTGACTCTTGATCTCGGGGTTGTGAGTTTAAGCCCCATGTTGGGTGTAGAGATTACTTAAAAATAAAACGTTTTCTTTTTTTAAAAAAGATTTTATTTATTTATTTGACAGAGAGAGACATAACAAGAGAGGGAACACAAGCAGGGGGAGTGGGAGAGGGAGAAGCAGGCTTCCCACGGAGCAGGGAGCCCGATATGGGGCTCGATCCCAGGACCTGAGCTGAAGGCAGGCACTTAACGACTGAGCCACCCAGGCGCCTTTTAAAAATAAAATCTTAAAAAAAAATTTTTTTTTGAAGGCATATGGGGGAATAAAACAAATGCCCGAGTATTCAAGAGGATCCACGATCCCATTTCATGCTACTGGTGAACAAAAATTTAGGTCTACCGATGCCAAGCGTTGGTGAAGGTAGAGGGTGGGCAGGGCCTGTACATACATTGCTGAATGGAATATTAATTGGTAAAACCATTTCAGAGAGAAGTTGGCCACATCTTGTATTTTTTAAGTCCATTAAGGGTGAAATAACAAATGGAGAGCCTCTGTCAGCTCTCTCAGGAGGCTGACAGCGGTCAGGGTGTGGCTGGCTGATGAACTGCCGTCGTATCCCGGCCGCTGAGGATGAGAGGTCCCAGGCTGTGCCAGTCAGGGCTGCCCTCTCCCTTCCCTTTGTCTCCTGCAGGTGCTGGCTGTGCGGTCGAGTCAGCTGCTAGAGAGCTGAGCCAGGAGGCCGAGGACGGCCTCTTCACATATGTGTTCCGGCCGTCCCAGCACACGCGCGGCCGCCAAGTGACTTCAGCCCACCTGTGGTTCCACACGGGCCTGGCCAGGCAGAGCGAAGCAGCCTCCAATAGCTCTGGGCCCCTGCTAAGCCTGCTGGCTCTGTCATCAGGGGTCCCCATGGCCGTGCCTATGTCGTTGGGCCAGGCACCCCCTCGCTGGGCGGTGCTGCACCTGGCCCCCTCTGCACTCCCTCTGCTGACCAGCCCTGTCCTGGTCCTGCAGCTGCGCTGTGCTCTCTGTTCCTGCTCAGCCCGACCTGAGGCCACACCCTTCCTGGTGGCCCACAGCCGGGCCAAGCCCCCCAGGGGAGGCGAGCGAGCCCGACGCTCACCTCCCCCGCTGCCCTGGCCTTGGTCTCCGGCCGCGCTGCGTCTGCTCCAGAGACCTCCGGAGGAACCCGCCGCCCATGCTGACTGTCACAGAGCGGCCCTCAATATCTCCTTCCAGGAGCTGGGCTGGGACCGGTGGATTGTGCACCCTCCCAGTTTCATCTTCCACTATTGTCACGGTGGCTGTGGGCTGGCTGCCACACCAGACCTGCCCCTGCCGGGGCCCGGGGCTCCTCCTACCCCTGTCCAACCCCTTTCTTTGGTGCCAGGGGCCCAGCCCTGCTGTGCTGCCCTCCCTGGGACCATGAGGCCTCTACGTGTCCGCACCACCTCAGATGGCGGTTACTCTTTCAAGTATGAGACAGTGCCCAACCTTCTCACACAACACTGTGCTTGTATCTGAGGGAGTCCTGCTGGCGGCCAAGCCTGCACCCATCAACAGCTGGAAGAAAGGGCAGAGTTCAGAAAATGGATGGTTCCCACTTCCCCCTCCTTCCATCCCTCTCTGCCTGAGGGCTCCCTTCCCCATCCCGGCCCCTGTCCCATGGGTAACATGTGACAATAAACAACACAGTGCATATGACTTGGCATGCATTCTCTGGCTTCTCTGCTATGGTGGGGGGCAGGTCTAGGCCCCAGGAGCATGGGATTGTAGGATCTCAGGTCATGCAGCCTCGCTTGACCTCAAAGTCATGGGGTTCCAGAGCTGTGATTGGATATGCCTCTGGTGGGGAAGCCACAACACTTGGGAGAAGACACAAAGTGTTCTGAGCTCTTGGTGGCCACTCTGGACTGGAACCTCATGCCGCTCCCCTGCTATTCTCTGCCCAAGCTCATGGACCCCTAGCTCAAGGTCAGGGGATTTGTAGACTGGCCAGAGATGATGGTCTTCAAGGACCCACTGGAGATAGATGTTCAGAGCAGCTTAGATCTTGGGTTTCTCAGGAACTTAGGTGGGAAATAAGGCAAAGACAGATGAGTTGGCAGGGCCTGAAAGTTGACAAGAGCAAGAGAGGGGAGAGAATGAAGACCCGAGGATTTCAACTTGCTGAGGCTCCTGGGATGCCTTTGAATCTACCACTGGTTCCTGACATGGACTCCTTGAGGCCTGGCCTTCTGGAATTCAGGTTCTCAAAGTCTTTGGTTTCCTTAATGTGCCCTGTATCTTTACACTAACTCCTTAACTCAGTCCTTAATGTCAGAAGCATGGAAAAGCAGAGCCTACTATTAGAGAAACATACTCTCGTGTCAGTGTATGCACTTTGTGCAAATGCTTAGAGTCCAGAGCCCAGTGCAAAGAGTCTTTTTCTTTTCCCATAGTGTCTCCTATCAGTCCATTCCTGCCTGCCTTGTCTGGGCCTTGCTTCCCTGGCCTTCCTCTGTGCTTTGCTCACTCTCCCCTTTCTCCCTCCCTCTGGTTGTCCACCTGCTGTGCCCCAGGGTCCTGGCTCTCAGCCAGGAGCTTCCATCCAGTCTCCCTTTAAAAGGAGGATGTTCAGATCCCTCTGACAGAAAGCTGGAGCACTTTCTGGTATTGACCGCATAACCACAGTGCGCATGCATGCTAACAGTGATTCGTCAAAGACTCCTTCCTACGAACCCCGCTTCACTGGGTGGGTAAGTGCCTGCCCCAGGAAGGGGCTGTGGAGGGGAGAGACTCCCATCCCTTCACCTTCAGGCTAACGTCTTTCCCCTCTTTGAGCTGAGCTGAAGGAGCTACTCTTCCTCAGGGCACAAGAGAGCAGCCCACCTCCTCACTCCGGAGCTGGCCCCAGTCTCTGTTGATGGTGAATCCCCAGCGAGGCTGCTCCTGCTTCCTGTTCACAGGCTCCTGTCTCTCCCAGCACCTTCATCTAGACCCAGTGCTGCAACTCGTCTGTGCTCAGGGCTCCCGGGGTCCCTACTCAGGCGGTGGACTGGTGAGAGGGCTGGTTGGGCTCGGGCAGTGGTGGGAATGGGAGATTTTCCTCAAGTCTCTCCGAGCTTCATGCTCTCACTGTCTGGCTTCCCTTGCCAGATCCTCCCTGCCTTGAGTGAGGCCTTTCCCTGGGATCTGCAATCCTCCTCCTAGGTCTGGGACCCTGTGTTGTTCAGACTTCCCCTGTCCCAGGGATGTGGATGACATCTGAGGGGTGGGGACTCTACTGAGGGGCACAGGATTCTCCACTAGGCAATGCTAGTAAAAAGTTTTCACGTATGTGAGACAGAGAGAGAAACGTGAGTACAATGTAGTGTCTTTCTTTCTTTTCTTTTTTTTTAAAGATTTTATTTATTTATTTGAGAGAGAGAGAATGAGAGATAGAGAGCACGAGAGGGAAGAGGGTCAGAGGGAGAAGCAGACTCCCTGCTGAGCAGGAAGCCCGATGTGGGACTCAATCCCAGGACTCCAGGATCATGACCTGAGCCGAAGGCAGTCGCTTAACCAACTGAGCCACCCAGGCGCCCAATGTAATGTCTTTCACAAAGCCACCAGAGGTGTTCATTTTAAAGGGATATCCTTTATTTGAAAGTTATCCTTTCTCTGTGTGTGTATGTTTGAGAAAGTGAGAGAGTAAAAGTATTTCTTTTATGATATTTTATGATACGATATTCTTTTATGATTACTTAACAAAATTAAAACTTGGCAATTTTAGGGGCCCCTGGGTGGCTCAGTCAGTTGGGCATCTGACTCTTGGTTTTGGCTCAGGTCATGACCTCCGGGACAGGCTCCACATTCAGTGGGGATTCTGCTTGAGATTCTCTTGTTCTTCCTCTCCCTCTGCCCCTCCCCATGCCCCTCCCTTCCCCTGCTCTCTCTCTCTCTCTTTAAAAACAAACACAACAAAACAAAACACTTGGCATTCTAATTTTGGACCCTAACATTTGTCTTTGTAATTCTGCTGCTGAATTCTGTGAAACCCCAAAGTCTGGGAGTCACACTGGTCTAGGCCACCCCTTCAAGAATCTCTAAAGCCTTATTGCATTCTGTTAACTTAGCAAATCAGAACGACACATCCTCCCCTCCCTAAGAGGGCCTGACAGTGGCTAAGGACATCTTTTTGTCCTCATTTCTTACCATGAGACTAAGAGCAATAGATTTCAGAGATGCTCCTTGTTCCCAGGGCTAATCATTAGAAACACTGAATGCTCTTAATTGAGTCAGTTTGAACAGAAAATGCAACTCAAACTGACTTAAACCAAACTAAATTAATTTTTTTTAAGATTTTATTTATTTATTTGTCAGTGAGAGAGGGAGAGAGAGAGAGCACAAGCAGGGGGAGCAGCAGGCAGAGGGAGAGGGAGAAGCAGGTTCCCCGCTGAGCAAGGACCCTAGGATCATGACCCGAGCTGAAGGCAGACACTTAACCAACTGAGCCACCCAGGCGTCCCCAAACCAAATTAAATTAAATTTAATTAAAAAAGCATTGGCTTGTGAGAAGTCTGTGGCCACAGCTGGCTAAGGTTTGGCTTGATCTGGGGCTCCAAAGATGTTGCCAAGATCCAGCTATAGACTCGCCTTCCCTTGGGCACATGGTGGCTTGAGCAGCTCCAGGTTCCCATCATCTCACACCTGGTCTCAGGAGGGAGTTGGCTTCTGGATGTCCCAGAATGGGTCTTGGTGGGCCTGACTGTCCTGCTTTGGATCATGTGCTCCTCCAGGAAAGGTGGCTGAGGGGACAGAATGCGTCAATGACTTATATCCTGTATCTTACCCCGGGGGCCCAGAGCCAAAAGCACAAAGGCTAAAGGTGAAAAAACGTAATTTCTCAAAGCAGGATACAGTTACCACGAAAACGGGGGAGTCGATGCTGAGAGGCAGGTACTATGGACGCCTCCTCCTAATTCTCTCTAAAATCAAGCCTTTTCTCTGTCCCGACACAGACACTCTTGTGTCACTTCTGGGGCAATTCTCGAGGGGCAGGGCGGCAGCCTCCTTAACCAGTCCCCATGCACCCATTCCCTACCTCTCCCGTCCACTTGCCACCCGGCTGCCCAAGGAGACTTCTTTTGTGATCGTGCCCCTGAAGCAGCTTAAGAAGTTGTCTCCACAAAGTTCAATCCCCTCTGTGTGCATAGAAGCCCTTTACAACCGGCCCTAAACCCATCCGCACAACCTCATCTCAGACCTGTCCCTCCCTTCCTCTCCCCGCCCAACCACACACACCAGAACTCTGCTCAGACAAATTCCCATCCTTCCTCAAACACGTCATCTTCTTCTCCAGCTGCCCCGGCTGCAGCAATCTCTTTCCCTCGGGCAACGCCTCCTTGAAGATCCAATTCTGATGTCATCTCTTCTGTGACTTCCCTTCACTCCCGGATGGCAGAGCTTGCTAGTCTTCCTGGCTGCTTCCTGGGCGCTTTGTTCTTTAATGTTGATTTATTTTATTTTATTTTTTTTAAAGATTTTATTTATGTATTTGACAGAGAGAGAGACAGCGAGAGAGGGAACACAAGCAGGGGAAGTGGGAGAGGGAGAAGCAGGCTTCCCGCGGAGCAGGGAGCCCGATGTGGGGCTTGATCCTGGGATCATGACCTGAGCCGAAGGCAGACGCGTAACAACTGAGCCACCCAGGCGCCCCTTTAACGTTGATTTAAAAAAAAAAAAAGTTTCACAAAGAACACACAGATATGTTCTCATGGTAACGATTCAAATATGGAAATTAATGCTGAGGTTCTCCTTGGCCATCCCCTCCAGGGAGCTGAGTATCCTGCCAGACACATTTCTATGAGTTTACATACAGACACATACCTTGTAGATACAGCTTTTTCCCCCACAGATGCTATCATGCCTTATGCGTTGTACTGAAACTCTCTTACCTTTATGTTCTGAGGGCTTTCTTTGATTTTTTTTATTACTCAAAAAACTTCATTTTTTTTTAATTTAGCTTTCTGACTCTGTGCTTGGGCCTTCAACACTTTCACAACAATTTTCTTCTCAATAAGGAAAGCATGCTTGATCCTGTCACAAACACACTTAGCACACATGGAACCACCATAGGCCCTGCTGATGTGTTTTTTCGTTTTGGACGACCTCCTAAGGACTTTAGGTCTCACAGCACGAACTCCTCGAAGTCGGCCTGGGCACATGCCACATGCAGATTTTGGTGCTTTCCCAACCTTCTTGGTATAAAGGTAAATGATTCTATTACCAGGGGTCCGGGACAGCTTAGTTTTGTTAGAGGCTGTGTTGTAGGACAGCCTGACAGTAAGTAGGTCAAATGCTGGACCATTCTGAATGCCTGATAGACGCCGTCCCCGGAAGAGCGCTTTCTTTGATTTTATTTCCAGTCTTACCATTAGCTTTTTTTTTTCTTAGAAATCACACTCCCCACGCCAAATAATCTTCTTTTGTTAATTTAAGTACTTATATAACAAACAAACACATATACAGAACTTACTATGGGCCAGGCACGTTACAAGTAAAAGCTCATGCAATCCTCGTAACCATCCTATGAGACATGCACTGATATCACACCCATTGCACAGATGAGAAAACTGAGGTACAGAGAGGTTAAATAATTTACCCAGAGTCACATCCCTAATAAGTGGTAGAGCCAGGATTGGGACTCCAGAAGTCTGGTTCCAGAGTGTGTGCATCCACCAAAATGCTACATGGCCACGTGGCCTCTCCTCTTCACTGTTTTTCAAATATGCCCTGCTGAGGAGATGAAACAGTGTCCATTGATAAGGAAGACACTCTAGGGGCACCTGGGTGGCTCAGTTGTTGAGCGTCTGCCTTCGGCTCAGATCATGATCCCAGAGTCCTGGGATCGAGCCCCGCATCGGGCTCCCTGCTCCGTGGGAAGCCTGCTTCTCCCTCTCCCACTCCCCCTGTTTGTGTTCCCTCTCTCGCTGTGTCTCTCTCTGTCAAATAAATAAATAAGATCTTTTTTTTTTTTTTAAAAAAGGAAGACGTTTTAGTCCCAGGACACTTGTGAAAATGGCAATGCACAAGCAAAAGAGCACAAGCGGAGGGGCGGGGCAGAGGCTAGCTTCCTGGCTGGGTTTCCACATTGCTTAGGACAGTGGTGGCTCCTTCGTTCATTCCCTTTTCTGCTTTTTGAATGGGAACGTCTGTAACTATTATTCTAGGACTGTCTTACTATTATATCTGGCAGCCGAGAACTTGTTTTGTAGGTTCACATGTGCCCAGATGGAGAGCAACTGTGCCCCAGGAATCATACCCAAGTCCTCACCCAAACTTTAAACAATTTAAATAATGAGACTTGGGACTTTCGAGATGGTGAGATTCTGATAAAATTTTGGAATTTGAGTTGATGCTGTCATGGGTTGAGGCTTTGGAGCACCTTTGGATGGGGTGTGTTTATATGGGTTGGATGTGAACTTTGGGGGTAAAGGTAGGCTATGGCAGGCAGAATAATGGCCCTCCAAAAATGTTCATGTCCTAACCCCCAACTCTGTGAATAGGTTATCTTATATGATAAAAGGGACTTTGCAGATATGATGAAGTCAAGCATTTTGAGATGAGATTATTCTGGATCATCTAGGCAAGCTAAATGTAATCACAAGGAGGGGCGCCTGGGTGGCTCAGTTGGTTGAGGGTCAGACTGCTGGTTTCTGCTCAGGTCATGATCTCGGGGTTGTGAGATCAAGCTCCACATCGGGCTCCTTTATCAGCGGGGAGTCTGCAGCGGATTCTCTCTCTCCTTCTGGCCCTCTAACCCTCTCTAAAATAAATAACTATTTAAAAAATGTGATCACAAGGATCCGTGTAAGAGGGAGGCAAAAGAATCAAAATTGTAAAAGATGTAAGGCCAGAAGCAGAGACTGCTGTGATATGGCCTCGAGCCAAGGGATGCCAGCATCCTTTGCAAATTGGAAGAGGCAAAGCACAGGTTTTCTCCTGGAGCTACCAGAAGGAAGCTGCGATGTGTTAATTAACGTGGCAAAGGCTACTCGACTTTGCAGGTGTGACTGAGGTTCCTACAGACTTTAAGATGGAGAGATAATTTTGGATTATCCAGTGGGCCAATCTAATCACATGAGTCCATAAAAACAGAGAACCTTCCCTGGCTGTTGCAGAGAGATGGGATTATGGAAGAAAGGCCGGAAAAGTGCAAAAAGGGGGCTATGAGCCAAGAAATGCAGGCAGGCTCTAGAAGCTAGAAAGGTAAGGAAGTGATTCTTTCCTAGAGCCTCTTGAAAAAAATGCAGCCCCCCCCCGCACCTTGATTTGATTTGATTTTTTAAGATTTTGTTTTTTTATTTGGCAGAGAGAGAGAGCATGAGCAGGGGGAGCAGCAGGCAGAGGGAGAAGGAAAAGCAGGCTCCCCGCTGAGCAGGGGTCAGGTTGTGATCTCAGGGTCCTGGAACTGAGATGTCTGTGGAGCTCCCCACTCTGTGAGGGGATCTGCTTGTCTCCCTCTCCCTCTGGCTCTCCCCCTGCTCACGCGTGCGGACTCTGTCTCTCTCTCTCTCTCTCTCTAAAATACATACATCTTTAAAAAAAACAAAAGTAAAAATAAAACTTTAAAAAATAGATAAATAAAAATAAAGTAAAAATAAAGTACCAATATTTATCACATATCCTCAAGGACTCTGATGTTTATGTCCTTTTATTTCTGGTTTATGATGGTCACAGCTCTATAAAATACAAGGCCAAATTGTATTTTTTGATACTAGTAATTAGCTAAATTGATAAGTAAAAAAGATACATAAAATCTAAATAGAAGAGGTTCCTGGGTGGCTCAGTTGGTTGAGTGTCTGCCTTCTGCTCAGGTCATGATCTCAGGGTCCTGAGACTGAGTCCCCGGTTGGTCTCCCTGCTCAGGGGGGAGTCTGCTTCTCCCTCTGCCCGCAGCTCCCCCTGCTCATGCTCTCTCTCTCTCTCAATTAAATGATAAATAAAATCTTTTTAAAAAATCTAAATGGGAAAAATAATTATTATATGATCAAACTATTTCAAAATCAGAATACAGATACTTTTCGGTATATATCACAGAAAAAAATTTCAACTTGATTTCATTAAAAGATTTCTTAATAGCTACTGATCAGTGAAGCACCAAGAAATTTTAGAGCAAATTCTACCAAATGCATTCATCAAAATGGGGGTTTGTTCATTTTTCTGCAAATAAATGTTGTTACATTGACACTAAGCATGTAACAAATTGGGTTGACTAGATATTTAAAAGCTATCACCATGGGGCACCTGGCTAGTTCAGTCAGTAGAACATGAGACTCTTGATCTTGGGGTCATGAATTTGAGCCCTATGTTGGGTGTAGAGTTTACTTAAAAAAAAAAAAAAAGGCTATCACCATAAGCCAGCCCTGCAACTAAAAACTCAAACACAGTAATCTCAAGATCCATCCCTAGTCCAATATTATCTGTACTCAGGCTGGAAGACAGAATAAGACCAAAATGTTTTTATAAAAGTAATAAAAATAATTTGATTGTTTTAATGCTGGAAAGTATTTTATTATATTAATTAATATGGCACATAATCTTTCCTACCCACTACTTCATGGATAAGAGCGATATTATTTTAGCTGCTGAAGCATCATAGTATAGTTGATCCTTGAACAACATGGGTTTGAACTGTTAGAGTCCATTCATACATAGATTTTTCCTGATAAACATAGTATATAGTACTGTAAATGTATTTTCTTTTCCTTAGATTTATGAAAAGAATACAGTATATAATCCATACAGCATACAAAATACATGCTTTTCGACTTTATGTTACCATTAAGACTGTAGTCAACAGTAAGTTATTGGTAGTTAAGTTTTGGGAAAGTCAAAGTTATACATGGATTTTCAGTTGTGGGGGGAGGGGTCAGCACCCCTAACCCCTGCAATGTTCAAGGATCATCTGTATTAAGAATATTGGCTTTTTGTGGTAGGCCTTGGCTTTTCATCAGCTCTCTGGAAATGAAGTCATAAGAATAAAGTCTTCCTTAAGTAGCAAATTCAGGACAAGACTGTATAAAAAAGTCCCCAACATCCAGGAACCTGTGTGCACTATTGAATCTTTGTATCAAACGACTGTCATCTGCTAACAGGGTTTGAAAACATTTTTTAAGTGATCTCTATGCCCAATGTAGGGCTCAAAGTCATGATCCTGAGATCAAGAGTTGTATTGTCTACTGACAGAGCCAGCCAGGTGCCCCGGGTTTGAATTTTTGTTGGCCCTGAATCATCAACAAGCACAACTATATTAAGTACTGACTTCTCTTCCTCTTCTGGGGAGGAAGGTGTGCTGACTATGTCAGGTGTGAGGCTTCCAAGGTTTTGCCTTTCTCCACTAAAAGCCCTGAACCTTATTCTAGGTTTTAGGTATGCTTGATCTTGATGAGCCTCCATATCCAAATTCACTTGGCCACCATGAGCCAGTCACTGAAGTCCCAGGGGAATCTCTTGAAATCTTCTGCCAGCAGTAATGTCACATTAAAGGATTTCTAATATAAGTTGCTGGATTTCAGGCATACATGCAGAGTCACCCTTCTCTTAACAGATTCCAGAAATTCAGCATTTGTTGGGTCATTGTATGGTTTCAACTCCCCATCATCTAAACTGAAGCTGTTGCTGAAACTGTTATAAGCAAAATCTGAACATCCTGTGGCTGATTTTCTCCATAGATGTAGTCAGACTGCTTACGAAAGGAATGCCCCACTCTGTACCCTCCACATGCAAATGACTTTGATTTGTCATCACTCAAAGGTTTCATTCAGAGGGACAGTCCCATGTTCCCTTGCCTCTTTGAAAAGTTCATTCACAATTTTTCCAGTTGAAGGTTGAATTATATGTGATCCCCTGTACTCATGTTCGTTTGCATGGAACCTTACAACGGACTGATGTGGTGGGCAGCACCTCAACCAAGGGAACATATCTCCAATACCAGGAAAACCTTTGAGATGGTGTGCGTGTGCTTTTAAAGACTGTAACTGTAGGTCTGTCACATTTGGAAGATTTGCATTTCATTTAATTTTTAACTAATTCTGCCAAGGCGAATTTATTTCTTGATACATCATCACTTTGGTTGTTTTTAGGTTTCTTTACAAGGTCTTCACTTCTTTTTTTTTTTTTTTAAGTAGACTCCACACCCAGCATGGAGGTCAGTGTGGGGCTTGAACTCACAACACTGAGATCAAGACCTGAGCTGAGATCAGGAGTCGGACCCTTAACCAACTGAGCCACCCAGGGGCCCCAGGTCTTCACATTCTTATTACATTCTGTAAATTCTGGGGCCCTTGGCTGGCTCAGTCAGTAGAACATGTGACTCTTGATCTCAGGGTTTTGACTTCAAGCCCTACTTTGGGTGTGGAGCCTACTTAAAAAAAAAATTTCTGCAAATCCTGTGTGCTCGGGGGCCTTGGCCCTGTAGACCTCCTCTCTTATCCTCCAGCCCTCTCCAGCCAGCTCCCTCACTCTTATTCTTTTTTGTTTTTTTTCCTTCCTCCTTCCTGTGTGTGCCTGCCTGCCTATTTTTTCCTACTTTTTAGTTTGAATGTATTTACTAAAGTCTCTGTTTACCACTGTTGTTTGCCTCCTCACTTCTTCCTTTCGGATTCATTTTTTCTTAGTGCTGATCTAGCCTCCTTTACATTTACTTCAGAGCAAGTCTGTAAGTGTTAAACTTCTGGAGTCCTCCCTTCCCAACTGAAAAAGTCTTTTTATTTTCACACCTGAATGATGTTTGGGCTGGTATGTAATTCTAGATTCAAAGAGATTTTTCCTCTTGGGGCGCCTGGCAGGCTCAGTTGTTAGAGCATGCAACTCTTGATCTCGGGGTTGTGAGTTCGAGCCCCACATTGGGTACAGAGCTTCCTTAAAAATATGTAAAAAAAATACAAAACAAAGGCCTCTTTCCATTAAAAAAATATTTTCCTCTGAACTTTAAAAATTCTCTCCCTTTTTTTCTTGCCCCTGCTTTTCAATGGGAGACTTCCTGTCAATACAATGGTCATAACTTTGTAGTTCATCTTTTTCTCCCCCTCATTGGAAATTGTCAGGATTTCCTCCATACTTGGCATCTGCAACTGCATCACAATAGATCTGCACTTTGGTTTTATAACCAAATTGGCATTTGGTGGGCTCTTTCCTACTGAAGTTTCATGGTTTTCTTTCTTCCTGGGACATTTTTCTCTTTTATTTATTTGAATAAAACTTCCTCTCACAATTACAGACCAATATCCCTGATGAACATGAATGCAAAAATTCTCACCAAGATACTAGCCAATAGGATCCAAGAGTACATTAAAAGGATTATTCACTGGGGCGCCTGGGTGGCTCAGTCAGTTAAGCATCTGCCTTTAGCTCAGGTCATGGTCCCAGGGTCCCGGGATCGAGCCCTGTATCGGGCTCCCTGCTCTGCGGGGAGCCTGCTTCTCCCTCTCCCTCTCCCTGCCGCTCTGCATACTTGTGATCCCTCTCTTTCTCTCAAATAAATAAATAAGATCTTTAAAAAAAAAAAAGGATTATGGGGCGCCTGAGTGGCTCAGTTGGTTAAGCAACGGCCTTTGGCTCAGGTCATGATCCTGGAGTCCCGGGATCGAGTCCTGCATCGGGCTCCCTGCTCAGCAGGGAGTATGCTTCTCCTTCTGACCCTCTTCCCTCTCGTGCTCTCTCTCTCTCATTCTCTCTCTCAAATAAATAATAAAATCTTAAAAAAAAGGATTATTCAATATGACCATGTGGGATTTATTCCTGTGCTGCAAGGGTGGTTCAATATCTACAAATCAATCAATGTAATACCCTACATTAATAAAAGAACAGACAAGAACCATATGATCTTCTCAATAAATGCAGAAAAAGCATTTGACAAAGTACAGCATCCTTTCTTGATCAAAACTCTCCATAGTGTAAGGATAGAGGGTACATACCTCAATATCATAAAAGCCACATATGGAAAGCCCACAGTGAATTTCATTCTCAACAGGGAAAAACTGAGAGCTTCTCCTTTAATTTCGGGAACATGACAGGGATGTCTACTCTCACCATGGTTGTTCAACATAGTACTAGATGTCTTAGCCTCAGCAATCAGACAACAAAAAGAAATAAAATGCATCCAAATCAGCAAAGAAGACAAACTCTCACTCTTTGAAGATGACATGATATTCTATGTGGAAAACCCAAGAGACTCCACCCCAAAATTGCTAGAACTCATACAGGAATGCAGCAATGTGGCAGGATATAGAATCAATGCACAGAAATCAGTTGCATTTCTATACACTAACAATGAGACAGAAGAAAGAGCAATTAAGGAATTGATCCTATTAACAATTGCCCTCAAAACCGTCAAATACCTGGGAATAAACCTAACCAAACATGTAAAGGATCTGTACTCTGAAAACTATAGAACACTTATGAAAGAAATTGAGGAAGACACAAAGCAATGGAATAACATTCCATGCTCATGGGTTGGAAGAACAAATATTGTTAAAATGTCTATGCTGCCCACAGCAGTCTATACGTTCAATGCAATCCCTAGCAAAATACCATCAACATTTTTCACAGAGCTGGAACAAATAATCCTAAAATTTGTATGGAACCAGAAAGACCCCAAGTAGCCAAAGGAAGTTTGAAAAAGAAAACCAAAGCTGGTGGCATCACAATTCTGGAGTTCAAGCTGTATTACAAAGCTGTAATCATCAAGACAGTATGGTACTGGCAAAAACAAAACAAAACAAAACAAAAACAGACATATAGATCAATGGAACAGAATAGAGAACCCAGAAATGGACCCTCAACTCTGTGGTCAACTCATCTTCAACAAAGCAGGAGAGAATGTCCAATGGAAAAAAGACAGTCTCTTCAACAAATGGTGTTGGGAAAATTGGACAGCCACATGCAGAAGAATGAAACTGGACCATTTCCTTACACCACACACAAAAATAGACTCAAAATGGATGAAAGACCTAAACTTGAGACAGGAATCTATCAAAATCCTAGAGAAGAACATGGGCAGCAACCTCTGTGATCTTGGCTGCAGCAACTTCTTGCTAGACATGTGTCCAAAGGCAAGGGAAACAAAGGCAAAAATGAACTATTGGGACTTCATCAAGATAAAAAGTTTTCGCACAGCAAAGGAAACAGTCAACAAAAGCAAGAGACAACTGACAGAATGGGAGAAGATATTTGCAAATGTCTTATCAGATAAAGGGCTAGTATCCAAATCTATAAAGAACTTGTCAAACTCAACACCCAAAGAACAAATAATCCAGTCAAGAAATGGGCAGAAGACATTTCTCCAAAGAAGATATACAAATGGCCAACAGATACATGAAAAAACATTCAACCTCGCTTGGCATCGGGGAAATACAAATCAAAACCACAATGAGATACCACCTCTCACCCATCAGAATGACTAAAATGAACAAGTCAGGAAGCAAGAAATGTTGGCAAGGATGCAGAGAAAGGGGAACCCTCCTACACTGTTGGTGGGAATGCAAGCTGGTGCAGCCACTCTGGAAAACAGTGTGGAGGTTCCTCAAAAAGTTGAAAATAGAGCTACCCTACAGCCCAACAATTGCACCACTGGGTATTTACCCCAAAGGTACAAATGTAGTGATCTGAAAGGGCACATGCACCCCAATGTTTATAGCAGCAATGTCCACAATAACCAAACTATGGAAAGAGCCCAGATGTCCATTGACAGATGAATGGATAAAGAAAATGTGATATCTATATACAACAGAATATTACTCAGCCACCAAAAAGAATGAAATCTTGCCATTTGCAACGATGTGGATGGAACTAGAGGGTGTTACGCTAAGCGAAATAAGTCAGTCAGAGGAAGACAAATACCATATGATTTCACTCATATGTGGAATTTAAGAAACAAAACAGAGGATCATAAGGGAAGGGAGGGAAAAATAAAACAAGATGAAATCAGAGAGGGAGAGAAACCATAAGAGACTCTTAACTATAGGAAACAAACTGAGAGGGGCTCCTGGGTGGCACAGTCGGTTAATCATCTGCCTTCAGCTCAGGTCCTGATCCCAGGGTCCTAGGATAGAGCCCCAAGTTGGGCTCTCTGCTGAGCTGGAGTCTGCTTCACCCTCTCCTGCTGTTGGCTGCTCCCTCCACCCCCCGCTTGTGCTCTCTCTCTGTCAAATAAATAAATACAATCTTAAAAAAAAAAGGAAACAAACTGAGGGTTGATGGAGGAGAGAGGGGTGGGGGGGATAAAGTAACTGGGTGATGGGCAGTAAGGAGGGCACATGATGTAAGGAGCACTGGGTGTTATATAAAACTGATGAACCACTGAACTTTACCTCTGAAACTAATAATACACTATACTTTAATTAATTGAATTTAAATAAAATAAATTTAAAAAAACTTCCTCTCACATTGTATTTTCTACTTCAGAACTCTTTTTTTTTTTAAAGATTTTATTTATTTGAGAGGGAGAGAGAGTGGGGGGGGGAAGGCCAGAGGGAGAGGGAGAAGCAGAGTACCCGCTGAGTATGGAGCCCAACATGGGGCTCGCAACACAGGGCTCGATCCCAGGACCCTGGGATCATGACCTGAGCTGAAGGCAGACGCTTAACCCACTGAGCCACCCAGGCACCCCTCTACTTGAGAACTCTTATTAGCTGATATCAAAAGTTTTAGATTGGTCCTCTATATATCTTAGATTTTCCTTTCAACGTATTTTGTCTTGTACTGTGTGATACAAAAACATATTGCCCATTTTGGTTGTTCTGTTGAGGGGTTTTTGTTGTTTCATAATCATGTTCAATTTTTCCTATTTTGAATACGAAATACGTACATGAATAATCATGTTGGCATTTTGTCTTGTACTGCGTGATACAAAAACAGTGCCCATTTTGGTGGTTCTATTGAGGGGTTTTTGTTGTTTCATAATCATGTTCAATTTTTTTTAAATGCATGTGTTATCTTTTTGCCTCCAAGAATGTTATAATTATTCTGAAGTCCTGTTCTTGCTCTATGAGCGATTTCACTGTGTGAAAGTTCTTCTCTACGCTGGATTTGATAGCTCTTTCAGGATGTTGATTTTCTTCTTATGTTTGGTAATTGCTCATTAGAAACTCAGCTTTTATCTGAGATTTCCTGTTAGACTGCGCTCTCCATTTCTATGCTCTTTAGCAAAAAGGGGGATGAGACAATGGCATAGTGCACGTTGTGATATACTGTCAATAACTGGCTGGAGGCATATACTGATGGGGGAGTATTTTGGCCGCTCATGTTCTACAAATGGTGCTTCCTCTTCCTCCTAGGTGTCACCAGCCATGAGGAACAAGGTCCTTTCTTTCACCTAATGATCTCATATCTACTGCTCTCACCTGGAGGCAGGTAGCTTGCTGGAGTTTCTCGACCCCAGGAGACAAGAAGGGGGAGTGTGGGGTGATTAACATGCTTGATGCTGCCTATTTTGGCACCCTGAGTCATCAGTGCCTTGTTGGTGACTTCTGAGCCCCAAAGCTCCCAGAGGATCCACCCTCTTTGAGCCTTGGAGTGATTTTGGTGCTGTTTCCAACTCCTGTGGCTGTCAGTTGATTGCTCTGCACATTTTGGGCCATGGTTTTCTTCTCTGACCAGTTCCTACCCACCATCCAGCTTTCAGGGAATTCTCATGGCTTCTGGTCCACCAAGGGTTCTCCTTGTTGTCCAGGGTGATTATGAATTTATATTACTTTTTTTTTTAAGATTTTATTTCTAAGTAATCTCTGCACCCAATGTGGGGCTCGAGTTTACAACCTCGAGATCAAGAGTCGTATGCTCTTCCAACTGAGCCGGCCAAGCGCCCCTATATTACTTATTTTTATATCTTTTGTGTGTTTTCATTTCTAATCAGCCGGGATGGAAGGGAGAGTGGAACTATCTATACCATAACACTCATCATGTTGATGGTAGGCAGAATAAAAGGCCTCCTCCCTTCCCCCAAGATGTCTGTGTCCTAATCCCTGGAAACTGTGCAAATGTTATGCTAGATACCAAGGGAGAATTAAGATTGCAGATGCAATTAAAGTTGCCCAACAGCCGACCTTACAATATGGAGATTATGCTGGATTATCTGGGTGGGCTCGATGTACTCACAAGGGGCCTTAAATCTGGAAGAGGGAGGAAGAAGAGTTAGTGTCAGATGAAAAACCCAATTGGCCACCGCTGGGGGTGAAGATAGAAAGGGGCCAGGAAAGTGGGTGGCCTCTTTCAGCTGGAAAAGACAAGAAACAGGTTCTGCCCTGGAGCCTCCAGAAAGGAACACCGCCCGCCCACACCTTTATTTTAGCCCAGTGAGATCCATTTAGGACTGCCGACCTTCAGAGCTGTAAGATAACAAATGTGTGCTGTTTTAAGCAACTAAGTTGGGTGTAATTTGTTACAGCAACAACAGGAAGTGAACACAATGTTGAAATGTGATTGTGGGTGTCTGTCCTTCTACTGTACCGCCAGCTTCTAGAGAACAAGAGCCATACTGTTGTCTCCTTTATTTCCTGGGAATCCAGTACAGGATCTGGCACCCAGTCAGGGCTCAGTCAATGTTTGTGGAATGAATGAGAGAATGAAAGGCTGCTCTCACTTTCTTTTTTTTTTTAAGATTTTATTTATTTATTTCACAGAGAGAGACATAACGAGAGAGGGGAACACAAGCAGGGGAAGTGGGAGAGGGAGAAGCAGGCTTCCCGCGGAGCAGGGAGCCGGATGCGGGACTCAGTCCCAGGACCCTGGGATCATGACCTGAGCTGAACGCAGACGCCCAATGACTGAGCCACCCAGGTGCCCCGCTGCTCTCACTTTTTGAAGTAAGATTGCAAAGCAGCCAGTACCTTTCCCCTTCCCCAGGCCCTGGACACCTGAAGCCCTTTGATCACAACTTTTCTTGGTTTTCCTTGTCCCCCATTGCAGGTCTTATGCTATTACACTTGCAGCTTCCTCCCCTGCTGTGGACCATGGCCCTCCCCTCTCCAGCCCTGTGTGCAGGAAGAACTGGGATGGAAGACATGGGTCACATATGTACCCGACTTTGCCCACAGGCCTTCCTGCTCTCCAGGATCCTGCTGCTTTCCTCTCTTCTCCCAGCTGCCTCCATCCCCATTCCCCAGCTGGCTTCTGTGCTTTCCCAAGCAGCTTGAGTGAGGGACGTAGCTTTTGGTTCATCTCTTCCTTGAACCACAAGGTCCCCATCTTTCTTACAGCACTTCTGAAACCCCTTCTCTTATGATCCCAGAGGTTTCCAGGAGAGACAATGAAAATAATTAAAGGCATTCTCAGATGACCTTGGGTTTACTATTAAAGCCACCCAGGGACTCCCTCAGTTCATTTTCTGCAGAACTGCAAAATCCCCCAGGCTGGGCTTTCCGAGCTGTTGCTGGGTCACTGGGATATTCTTATTTTGTTGCTTCCTTTTCAGGCAGCCATTCTCAGGCCCTGGCTTCTCTAATCCCAAGCTGAGCTTGGCTTCTGCTTCTCTGGCTTTCCCTTCATGTGCCTTGTGTTCAGTCTCTCTGGGAGCCAGGCTCTGATGGGCTCACTTGGTCACAGTCTAATGCAGTGTTCTCATGCCAGACCTCCTGTAATGCTGCTGATTTTTTCCATATGTTTGATTCTGGTAACCAGGCCAATTCCTGGGCAGTCTTTTGTGGCTAGGTCTGGTAGCAGAGCCAAGAGAATCAATGTGTGGTAACTTATGTGGCAAGAACTGCCTCTGACCACTGGGTCCTGGGGCTGTACGTACCAGGTACATGGACGCCCCTAGAGTGCAAACTCCTCTAACACAACTCTGTTTTTGCAGGTGATAATTCACACCTCTTCATTCTCTTCCATTTGCCCCCCTTTCCCACTCCATGAAGATACCTAGTTAATGAAACAAGTAGATCATCCAATTTCACCCTCCCGACCCACAACTCAATTTCAAGCGTGAACTTTTCATTTTGGAGGCATCTTTAGGTCTGCATCATCTGGTCTACTGCAGGAGGCTGGAGCACCTCAGCAGTGAGGTCCGGATCTAAGATGATGGCTCATGTCTTAATAAGGAACTGTTACTTCTCTTCTCCTGTGGGCAACAGTCTAGGGGCCTGCATGCTCCAAAGGTATCAGAAGCAAGCGGGACCAGGACTCTGACCTCTGTATTCTCTGGTAGCTGACTTTTTTTTTTTTTTTTTAAGATTTTATTTATTTATTTGGCAGAGAGAAAGAGAGCACAAGCAGGGGGAGCGGCAGGCAGAAGGAGAGGGAGAAGCAGGCTCCCTGATGGGGAGAGAGCCTGATGGGAGGCTCTATCCCAGGACCCTGGGATCATGACCTGAGCCGAAGGCAGATGCTTAATCGACTGAGCCACCCGCCAGGCGCCCATGTCATTTTTAAAAAATTAATTGTTATTTTTTAAAGATTTTATTTATTTGATAGAGAGAGACACAGCCAGAGAGGGAACACAAGCAGGGTGAGTGGGAGAGGGAGAAGCAGGCTTGCTGCAGAGCAGGGAGCTCAATGTGGGGCTTGATCCCAGGACTCCGGATATCATGACCTGAGCGGAAGGCAGACGCTTAACGACTGAGCCACTCAGGCGCCATGTCATTTTTTTTTAAAAAATATTTTATTAATTTCTTTTAAAGAGAGAGGGAGAAGGAGAGAAAGAGCACCAGTGTTGTGGGGGGATGGAGCAGAAGGGGAGAGAGAGAATCTCAGGCGGACTCCCCGCCACGGGTGGAGCCCGAGGAGGGCTGGATCTCACAACCCCCAGATCACCACCTGAGCTGAAATTAAGAGTCGGACACTCAACCAACTGAGCCACCCAGGTGCCTCTGACTTGGTCATTCTTGTATGAAGATTCTTTCCTTCCTTCTAGAACTCCACCCCTGCTGCTTAAGCTGGTAACCAGCTCACCTTTCCTTACCCCGTTGATCACAAGCGTTTTGCAGAGGCTACCTCAGGGAAATGAAAGGAGTTGGGGTGCTACCAGTGGTAGCTGGTTACATTTCACCGCTCTCCTCACACAATTAACATGGCAGTGGAGCCTGAGGTGGATGAGCTGGACCTCTCTAATACCAGATCTGTGCTGTGCTGGGAGGCTTTAGTCATATGCTTGGAAGGTGCCCCAAAGCATTTTTTATTTTTGGGCAGCTCATTGTCCTCAAACGATTGAACAGCTCATTATTTGTGTCATTAAAGTCAATTTACCACATATAGCAAAAAAAAAAAAAAAAAAAAATCCATGTAATCATGGTTATTCCTGTATTGTGCTCTATTGATCTAACCATTTTTGTCTATCTCTTTGTCAGTACCATGCTGCTGTGGTTACTGCTGCTTTCTTTACAGGACATTTTGCTACTGCTAAAGCAAGGCCCCTATTAGTGCCTCTTACTCTTTTTTTCCCTCAAAATGTTTTGGCTGTGCTCATGTGAGTCTTCCAGAGGAATTTCAGAATCAACCTGTTAAGTTCCAAAATCTCCCCATCGGGATTTTGATGGAAATTGCATTAAACTGACATCATTATAATATCAAATCTCATCAGGAACATTTTGACTTTTCATTTATTTAGGTCATTGTTAATGTCCTTAAAGTTCTCTGGTTTTCTTCATATATTTCTCAAAATGTTCCAGGTGTATACTCTCTCTCTCTCTCTTTCTTTTCCTGTTTCAGCGAATGGGATCCTTTTTTTTTCCATTTCAGACTTTAATTTTTTAAAAAAGATTATTTCTTAGTCAATGTTCTTATGGTAGCAATTTACAGAGATACACTCTTAGGCAAAAAAAAAAAAAAGTTGGGTGGGAATTCTTTGGAAGGTGGCCAAGGCCTCCTCTGCAGCCTGAAGGCAGAAGGAGGAGTGGGCCTCACAAGGGGGCCTGGAAACAACTGATTAGTTTCTTTGTGCTGCTTCTCTGAGTAGATGTTTTCCTCTCCCTCTGTATCTTTCTTTGTTGCTCTCTTTGTCCCACTTTCACATTTCTGGGGAAGCAGAGTGATGTAGAGCAAATCTGGCTACAGGGTCTATCCATATGAATGGAGCAATTCTCAGAATCTACCGGCTGGGTAGACACTCCTGAAACAGATTTCAAAGCTCTGTAATGCCAGGAATTTCAAAACAATCTGTCTCTTCTTGCCTAAGAGGGTTAGAGTTGGCAGAAATGGTATGGGAGAACCCTCCCTTCCTAGTTCCAGGTGATTGATAAACAAGGACCAACAATCATCACTGCTCTGGGATAATAATTCAACAAAAATATATTGAGCCCCTACTGCTTTGCTGTTCACGATGGGCTTCTACTTACTTCATTTTGGCTCAGATCACAGAGTATCCCATAAACGCTAAATTGTGTGGTTTAGGGTCATAAATTGCCATTTCAAATATTTTGACTGTAGAAAATAAGATCCTTCAAATTTTGCAACTTGAGATAAAGATAACTATATTCTCACCCTCAACTGGCATAGGATTCATTGTGATTTCCCTCTGTAGAAAAGGCACTTACTAAAAAAAGCCAAACTCTCCTTTAAAACCAAATTCTGTTAAAAGACATTTTTTTTTCGGGGTAGCAGACTTTATTTCAGGGGAGCGGTGGGAGGGAGAACCTAGACAGAGGGCAGCAGGCGGTGGGGTAGGGAGTTGACGCTTGGACAGGGGCTGGCTTGGGGAAGGGCTGCCCCTAGTCCTGTTGCAAGGAGAAACTATATTTTTCTTTACGTAATCTAGTTCAGTAGTTGGCCTCCTTTTTTGACTGGGAGCCAGGTCAAAGCTACAACGGGAACTTGGAACCAGGAAACTTTGGCAGTCTTGACGAAGTTGGTTACTAATTGAACGACCTTCGCAGGGAACCTCGCCTCTGTGAACATGCTTTCCCATTTTCAAACCCGGAATAACAATTTTTGGATTCAGGGGTTATGAAAGGAAACACAAAAAGCAAAAGACTGGATACACGTGAGGCATTACCAATCTCAACGTGAGTCTGACACTAGTGAAGGAAAAAAGAACAATGAGTTTGGAGGGACATTAAGGAAAAAGTGTCACGGTAACTCCAGAGGTGGCATCTTGGCAAGCCCCAGCTCCTTCAGCAGATACCAAAAAACTTCATGTAGCGAACACGCTTTCCTTTAATTGGAAAACGAGTGTTCGCTTTGGCCGAGTCCTTTCCTCCCTGAGAGAAAATCGCATTGCTCCAAACAGCGCTTCCCCGCCCAGTCTGTAAACAACGAGTCAGGTTTTCCTCACAGGCCTGGAGGGGCCCTGGCGAGCCGAGCGGGAGACCCACGCTGAGCGGGGCCCACAAGGCGGGGGGGGGGGGGGGGGGGGGGGGGGGGGGGGGGGGGGGGGGGGGGGGGGGGGGGGGGGGGGGGGGGGGGGGGGGGGGGCAGGGACGGCGGGGCCCAACTTCGGGCCCCAGCAGGACCGACTGCCGAGGGACCGCCCTGTCCGCACCAAGCCGTCCCCGCCCCCGTCGGACACGTAAGCACGACTTAGGTCGTGACTTCCGGCAGCGCAGCCGTGCTTTCCGGTTGTCCCTCCTACCCGCCTTCCTTCCGGGGCGGGACTTCCTGGCCATTATTGATAGGTGCCGGACTGCAGAGCTGGTGGGAGGAGCACACAGGAGGTCAGTCTGGGGGGCCAGGCCTTACGCTCCTCGAAAGGGTACCCGGGAGGATGCTCTTCCTCGCTCTCTTTCTCACTTTTTTCTCCCCGCGAGTCCTCGTTTGCGCGGACGTCCTGGGCTTTTGGTACCACCCCCACACCTGAGGCTCTTCCGCTTCCTCTTTTCCCAGGCTCCGCCCCCAGCGTCCCGTGGCCATGACGACCGCCCAGCGGGACTCCCTGGTGTGGAAGCTCGCGGGGCTGCTGCGGGAGTCGGGTGAGCGGATATACGGTTGATCTGGCGCTGGGGCAAGGTGGGGGTGCACCTTGCCTTCCAGAGACACTCCCCCCCTTAGGAAACATAGAGTTACAGCTGTTTAAGGTTACGAGGGTTCGAGCGTCAATTCATTGTTTTTTTACTCCTCTGAAGTTTATTTTCTCTGGTGCTGTTGCTTGCAGGCTCCATTTGACATTTCACACCTTAGCCATCCTTCGAGACCCAACTCCAGTGCCACTTCCTCAGTGCATTCTCTGAAACTCTCAGAGGAAAGTGATCTTTACTTGGCTGTAAATCTCTGGAGACCCGGGACTGGCATAATCATTGCTCTGTGGCAAAGCACTTAGTATAGTTAAAAGCACGAGATTTGGAGTCAGATGCACTTGGGTTGGAATCCCAACTCTTCCAGACGTGGCGAAGTTGTTTAAGTTTTCCGAGCTTCAGTTTTCCACAGCAGGAAAATGGCATAGCGATTGTACTTAACTCAAAAGTTTGTTGTGGGGATTAATTTTAACCCATGTAAAGCATTTAGGACAATGTTTGCATAATACATAAGGGTTCAAAATTGGTAGCTATTGTTACTACAGTTTCTTCTCTCCATTCCTGGGCACAGTGGAGCCACAGTGGTTCAATGTGTGGTTGACATTAGTTGTGGTAGAACAAGCCCTGATTTCAGATCAGACAGAAGTAGCAACTTCCTACCATCTATATAAGCTCAGTCAGTGTTCTCCATGCCCTAATTTCCATCTCTTTAAGGAGTGGTCAGTAGTGCTTCTCTTTAGGAGATTCTCATGAAGTTTAAATGAGGTAACAAAGTTGTCTGCCACATACCACCCGATTAATGTTAGCCGCCTGCCCACACTCTGTACTCCTTACTCCCATTGGTGGTATCTGTGGAATCTCTTTTTAGAGCAGTTTTACTTTCTTTCTTTTTTTTTTTTAAAGATTTTATTTATTTGACACAGAGTGACAGCGAGAGAGGGAACACAAGCAGGGGGAGTGGGAGAGGGAGAAGCAGGCTTCCCGCGGAACAGGGAGCCCGCTATGGGGCTCGATCCCAGGACCCTGGGATCATGACCTGAGCTGAAGGCAGATGCTTAACGACTGAGCCACCCAGGCACCCAAGAGCAGTTTTACTTTCTGGCTTGTTTTATTAACTGTGTAGTATTTTATCTTTTCTACACTAAGAGGCTCTTTGAGGGTGGGGAGAGTCTTTGAACCCTGTCTGCATCTATCCTTAGTGTCTAGCACACGGAACATCTTTCATGTAAGGTTGTAGGATTTAACAGTTTGTTCAGCACAAATCTGACCTGGTGCTCCAGGGGTTAGGGATGATGGTGTGTGTGTGTGTGTGTGTGTGTGTGTGTGTGTGTGTGTGTGTGTGAGTGACTATAAGAGGTACCAAGAGATTTTTATGGTAATGGAATAGTTTTGTATCTTGATTGTGATGTTGGTTATAGGAATCCACACCAATGACAAAAAAGTGGCATAGAACTATAGGTACATACTAATATCAGTTTCCTGACTTTGATATTTACATAAAATGTAAGCATTGGGGGAAACTGGGTGAAGAATATAGGGTACCTCTCTGTAATATTTTTGTAACATGTTTCGGCTCTATCATTGTCTTAAAAAAATAGTAAAAAAATATTTCTCTATGCCTACTTCATACCTATACTTTTTAGGTGCAGTGATGGGTACCAGGGTGATCAAAAATGTCCTCAAGGATGACAGTCTCATTAGAGAGAGCAGTTTTAACATGGAGATGGAGAATAATACCTCAGTGCTATAATGAGTGGTTATTCTTTCTATGACGTGCATTTTGGGATGGTTTGAAAATTTCTATAAGTGTGCGTATTACTTTTGCAGTCAGAGAAGTAAAGGTAAAGTACGTGGGGTATCTGGCTGGTTCAGCGGTGGAGCACACGACTCTTGATCTCGGGGTTGTAGGTTTGAGTCCCATGTTGGGCATAGAGTTTACTTAAAATTAAAAGAAAAGTGAAACACCCAACCAACTTTTACGTAAAGTGAGTGATTATAGCATAAAAGGGCAGCAGTGTTACACATTGAGAAGCCTGCCTGGAGGAGGATAGTCTCGAGCTGGGCGGAGTGGAAGGGAATGTATCAGAAAATGAGGAATCTGTGAACCAAGGTGACTGTATTCCCAGCACCGTGAATAAACCAGACTCTCTTGAACAGATGGTGAAAGAAACTTTGGAAAATTTGGTTGGCTGTAGTGAACACAGGCTCCTGTCATCAGGCAGAAGAGTTAGGACTTTTTGTGAAGATAGAGGGGAGCTGTGGAAGACTTTTGAGCAGGGAGGAGACAGTATGACCCCAGCAGTGGGAAATCTACCATATGGATTGGAGTGGGTATATCCTGGGGTCACAGAGTCTCAGAATAAAGGGAAAGACCCCTTTGTTATGTTCTGCTTCCTGTCTGCCCCTTTCCCTGCAGGTGACGTGGTCCTTTCTGGCTGTAGCACGCTGAGCCTGTTGACCACCACCCTGCAGCAGCTGAACCACGTATTTGAGCTGCACCTGGGGCCATGGGGCCCTGGCCAGACAGGCTTTGTGGCTTTGCCCTCTCACCCTGCCGACTCCCCTGTCATCCTCCAGCTTCAGTTCCTCTTCGATGTGCTGCAGAAAACTCTTTCACTCAAGGTCGCTGCAGTGGGAATGGAGTAGGATGTATGAAGAGCCCAAGAGCTGGGGGGGTGGGGGCATGGGTGCAAGAAGTCTGCAGGGCCCAGATGGAGATGGGGTGAGAGCTGTGGGTGGCTGTGTGAGTGGGGAGAGGCCAAGGAAAGGGAGGTGTGCTGGCCTCGGTGACATGAGGTTTTTTTCTTTTAGCTGGTCCACATCCCTGGTTCTGGCCTCCCTGGGCCCATCAAGATTTTTCCCTTCAAGTCCCTTCGGCAGCTGGAGGTATGGAGTGTTGGGGGGTGCCGGCACACAAAGCCCAATTTGAGGCAACCTTTTGGGAATGGGGGAAAGAGATGGCCCCCCTTTGGTGGGCAGGCCAGGCCTGAGTGTGTCCACTGCTCTGCAGTAATGTGGCATTCATCTCTTATGTTTAACGCTTCCCTGAACCATAGTTGGATTTGTCATCTTTTCCCTCCCCGTAAAAGAAGGAAGTGAGGTGAAGCCTCTGCCTTTTGTGAAATTCTGTCTCCCTCCCTCCCTCCCTTTCTCTGTCCCTCCCTCTCAGCTCCGAGGTGTTCCTCTTCATTGCCTCCGTGGCCTCTGTGGCATCTACTCCCAGCTGGAGACCCTGATTTGCAGCAGGAGCATTCAGGCATTAGAGGTAAGGAGGATGGGGGCTGGGCCCAGATCCCTGTTCTGAGGGACATACAGGACCAAGCTCTGCCGTTCCCTCTTCTTTGCAGCCTTCCCTGCTTCCCGCTTCCCTTCAGACAGTGTCCTTGCCCCCGCTGCTGTGCTCCCGTAGTGCTGTGTACCTGTCTGTACGTTTATGGTCACATCTGCCATCTTGTATTTGGTATTCTCGTATCTGTCTCCGCATTCTCCCCACAACAGACTCCTGGGGGCAGGGCCCTGGGCTTGCTTTCAGTCTGTCTCTGCAGACGAAGCTTAGTATATAGAGAACAAATGAATGGCTGGGGGACGGTGGCTTGGAGCAGGGAGGAGGGGACAGCGGAGGTAATGGAGCACCCTATCTCAGGAGCTCCTCTCAGCCTGTGGTGGTGACCTCTGCTCTGCCCTGCCCTGGCTGGCTCTGCTCTCTGCCAACTTCAGCTACAACGCACTGACTTCCTTAGACAGCTCCCTGGTGAGTGCCTCAGAGGGAAGGGGGTTTGGGGAAAGACAGGGGAGCCCTTAGGGAGGAGGGCCAGCTGGCTGCCTGGAGGTGTCTGATTCTCTGCTGCTTTTCCATCCCCCCCCCCCCCCCCCGCCAGCGTCTCTTGTCAGCTCTGCGCTTCCTGAATCTGAGCCACAATCGAGTCCAGGACTGCGAGGGCTTCCTGATGGTGAGTGTGAGCAGGCTGGTTGGGGCTGGCACCACTTGGGTCTGTGGTCATTCCACTCTGACCCTCTCTCCTGGACCTGTCCCCCACCCTCCCCCAGGTAGGGCTACATCCTGGAGGCAGTACTCTTTGGGAACTCAAGCTGTAGTGTAAGAGAAGCCTGTGTTCAAATCTCAACTCCTAAATTGTTGTGTGACTTGGGACAAACTAAGCTCTGAGTTTCTTAACTGGTCAAGCAGAAATCCTAGGAGTACTGGCTTTTATGGTATTAGAGTGGTCGTGGAGGTTGTGTGATGTTACTTAGCCTAGCATCTAGCTCAGAAAAGGTAGCTTGGGGATGATGGTGAAGAATCTTCTCCAAGTCTTACTGTCAGGGACAAAGTTGGATAGTAGTTACTGTGGTGAGAACAGATTTTAGTAATACGCTATTGTGGTAGTAATAAGCTATTGTGGTATGTAATCAGTAGTAGAACCATTTTAATTTATAATAAACTTTAGCATAAACTAAACTCAAATTCGATTTGTGCAGAGATTACTGGATGTTTTGTTTATTTATTTATTTATTTATTAAAGATTTTATTTATTTGAGAGAGAGAGAATGAGAGAGCACATGAGAGGGGGGAGGGTCAGAGGGAGAAGCAGACTCCCCGCTGAGCAGGGAGCCCAATGTGGGACTCGATCCCAGGACTCCAGGATCGTGGCCTGAGCCGAAGGCAGTCGCTTAACCGACTGAGCCACCCAGGTGCCCCTCCACTGGGCTTGTTATGCACCTGCTCTGTGCCAAGCTCTGTGCAATGTGCTGGGGATGTAACATTGCTCAGGATACAGCCTTGCCTTGGAGAAAATAAGATCTGCCCCAGAAGAGACAGGTAGAGAAAGGATGAAATAGGATGAAATAATAAAGATAAAAGGGAGATATTTATATATTATATATATATATGTTACACATATATGTAATACATGTAATATATATTACACATATATACATATACAGTATATATACTATATACATATATACAATATACATAGTATATATGCGTATACAATATATATGCATATAATATACAATATACTATATATACATATTACAGGAATAAATAGTTGGGAAAGGGAATCTTTCTCCAGTGGGGGGGGGAGACAGTGGGTGATTTGTCCCCTAAGGAATATTTGGCAATGTCTGGAGACATCTTTGATGATCAAAATTGGATGTTGGGGGTACTACTGACATCTAATGGGTAGAGGGATGCTGCTAACCATCTACGATGCACGGGACAGCCTGTTATAAGGAATAGTTATGTGGCTCCAAATGTCAAGAGTGGCAGGGGTGAGAAGCAATCCTCTAGGGTCTGTCTGAGCCGGGCCTTAAACACAGCTGGAGTCTACCAGGCAGCAACTAGGGAAGGCCATTCTGCTCAGAGCCTTCACTCTACCTCTGGCTTTGGGGATGGTGGCGGGGGCCAGACTGAGAAGAGATGAGGCTCTGGGTCCCCGCTGAGCAGGGAGCCCGATGTGGGACTCGATCCCGGGACTCCAGGATCATGACTCGAGCCAAAGGCAGTCGCTTAACCAACTGAGCCACCCAGGCGCCCAAGATTACTGGATGTTTTAAAGGCATAGTGAGGGAGTGGGCGGGAGAAGGCAGGGACTTGAGCAGATTCTTTCCTTGACTGAACTAGTCAGTTTTAAATCTCTGAAGTCAAGGAAGTGGAAATTTACAAAAAGCAGGAAGGGGGTGTTGGTCCATATGAAATCCGTCTGGGTCTCGGATTGCTAACTGGGGCTTGCCAGAGTTAGCCTCCTACCTTCCTACAGAGGCTGGGAGATAGGGGTTCTGTCTTCAGCTGTTGGCTGGAACAAACTAAATTCTCCTGGCAGCCTTGGGTTTTTCTAGGAGGGAAGGTAAAGGGGCTGGAGTTGTCTTCCCAAGGACATGGCCTTGAGCTATTAGAAACTATGCTAGGATTTGTTCAATTTTGTTAACGTTTGGTGAGGGGTGGGTGGAGGATGGCGGAGAGTATGCAGTCTTTACAGGCTAAGGTTGAGGCCTATTTGAAAAGAAGGCTCAGAGGAGCCCGGCTAGAGTCTGGTCAAGGAGAAAATCTTTGTCACCACCCCCTTTCAGGACTTGTCTGAGCTCTGCCATCTGGACATCTCCTATAACCACCTGCGTTTGGTGCCGAGAATGGGACCCTCGGGCGCTGCTCTGGAGACCCTGATACTGCGAGGCAATGAGCTCCGGAGCCTGCAGGGTGAGTGGGGAGTGTGGGGGGCCAGGGAGTAGGAGAGGGTGGGGCGAACATGGAGGGTAGAGGGCCAGTGTGAGACTCAGCCTGGGACCCGCATGCATCCAGAGCCTTAGGTGGGCCTACCGGTAGGTCTGAGGTGCCCAGGCTGGTCTTTCTGCTCTTACCAGCCTCCCCCCGCCATATGCCCTTCCTCCCTGCTCGCCTCCACTCCAGGCCTGGAGCAGCTGAGGAACCTGCGGCACCTGGATGTGGCGTACAACCTGCTGGAAGGCCACAGGGAGCTGGCGCCGCTGTGGCTGCTGGCTGAGCTCCGCCAGGTGTGTCCTAAGCGCTTCCAGGACCTGGGGGCCAGCTCTGCGCCTCTCCCTGCCCCCCAGGCTGATTTGGTGAGTGCCCTTCCTCACACAGGGAGGCCCGAGGCCCATCTCAAGTCTCTTCTTCCTGCCCTTCAGCTCTACCTGGAGGGGAACCCTCTGTGGTTCCACCCCGCGCACCGAGCGGCCACTTTCCAGTACTTGTCACCCCGCGCCAGGGACGCCACCGCCGGTGTGAGTGATCTCCTGTCCGCTCTGCTTTCCCTGTCCTGCCTGTCCTACCCCCTGCCCCGTCATCTGCCCTCCACCCCAGCCCTGGGTGAGTGGGCAGGTACCCCGCCACCGACACACCCCCTCCCCTTTTATCTTTGCTCAGTTCCTTCTTGATGGGAAAGTCTTGTCACTGACTGACTTTCAGGTCAGTATGTGGGGAGCACTGGGGGTAAGCCATCCAGGATTGATTTGGGGAGGACATGGCAGAAGTCCCAGGGTGGGGGTCTTTCTGGGCAGCTACAAAGTAGGGCCCATCCCTTGGCTAGCCCGGTAGGGCGGAGGTACATCTCTGGCTCCAGCCTCGCTCTCCTTCCCGTTGTCAAACGCCAGACCTCCACATCCTCAGGGCTTGGCTCCTCGGCCCCACCTCTGCCCTGGTCAGCGGGGAGTACTGTTGAAACCTCAGGCGGCCCTGACTTGAGTGACAGCATCTCCTCAGGGGGCATTGTAGCCCAGCATCTGCACCGGAAGGTTAAGGTAAACAGTGTCCTAGGCCACCTTTGCTTGGGGTTGGGTCCCTTTCTGGGGGCTCTGGGTTGTGGATGGGCTGGGAAGAGAAAGGCCTCATCCTTGCTTGTGGGTGGGGTTTTCTGGGTTACGTTGGGGGTGTGGCCACGGACGGCAGGGTGGGAGGCCCTGGCTCTTCTAGAGCATCGGTCCTGTGTCCACCTTCAGAGCCGAGTCCGTGTGAGGCGAGCAAGTATCTCGGAACCCAGCGATACAGACCCAGAGCCCCGGACTCTGGACCCGTCCCCAGCTGGTAAGTCCTCTGCGGCCCCAGCTGCCCTTGCCCTAAGTCCTGTCTTCAGGCTCCGGCCCCAGTCTTCTCGGTAGGAGGGATTCTGTGTAAGGTGGAGCAGAGCGTTGTAGAGGGCCTCTTAGGCTTTCCTCCTTTCTAGTTTAAGGAAAAGGGAGACCACCCCTGGGCAGCGTTTTCCAGAGTGTTTTTTAAGGAATGTGAATTGTGTGGGATGTAGAGAGGTCACTTGCTGAAAGGATCTCATGGGAAAAGCTGGGCTAACCAGAGTTAAGTAGGGCGTCCTCCCCCCAGGACATCTCAGGACCTCCAGTTCGCTCCCGTGTATCTCTAATCTCCCCAGCAGCGTATGCTGCCTGGTTCCGACTTGTGCGTGGGCACAGCGTTCCATAGGATGTGTTTTGGGACGTGCTGCTGAGGGGAAGCCTTGAGTCTCCCTCTGATCCCCACCCTCCATCACATCACACACCTTTAGACTTCACCCCAGGGAGCAGTTGCAGAAGAGGCTGGGGTCGTTGGGGGTCGTGGTGAGGGCGCGGGCTTGCTAAACCGTGCACCCCTCACCGGCCCAGGGAGGTTTGTGCGGCAGCATCGGGAACTTGAACTCATGAACAGCTTCCGGGAACGGTTTGGCTGTGACTGGCTGCAGTATAGGAATCACCTGGAGACCTCCGGGACCCCCGTTCTGGCTACCTCTGAGACCCCTGCCCTCAGCACACTGCCCCTGAGCCCAGGGGTCTGTGCCCGGCCCTCCACCCCCAGAGAAGGAGTCGCCGCAGGAAGTGGCAGAGGAGGTCAGGCTCCTGCCGGAGCCCCGGGAGGAAGTCGAGGTGGAGGAGCAGGATGAAGTGGAAGGTGAGCACCGAGCGCTCATTCAGTGGCTGCCAGGGAGACCGGACCAAGTGCTGGCGGTGTATCCGGGCGAGTTGGGAAAACCCACACTTGGGGCGGCTGACCCCTTCTGGATGGAGGGCCACCCCATGGGGGGGCGGAGTCGGGGATACCTCTCACTTCTTTAACAGGCTTGCTCTCCTGGTCTCTCCTCAGCGGAACTGTGTCGCCCCATGTTGGTGTGTCCCCTGGAGGGGCCCGAGGGCGTGCGGGGCAGGGAATGCTTTCTCCGGGTCACTTCCGGCCACCTGTTCGAGGTGGAACTCCAAGCAGCTCGGACCCTGGCACGGCTGGAGCTCCAGAGCCTGGAGGCAGCTGAGGTGGAACCTGAGCCTCAGACCGAGCACGAGGCAGTGCTCGAGGTGAGCGGCGGCATTAGGGGTCCTGGAAGAGGTGCTGGGCCTTTTGCTGGAGCCACTTGGGACAGCACAGCTGTTGGGTACCAGGCGCTGGGTCGCAGGTTTCCCCCAGGCTCTCGTTGGTACTTGGAGCAGAGCAGGGGAGTTGTGGGGGATGAAGGCAGGGCCCCAGACAGCTTGGAAGGCTGAGCTGAGGAGTAGGGCTGCTGAGCTAGAGTGTGGATGTCATCAAGAGCATTTTCATGACATCCAGAGCTACGATTTTCTTCTGTACTGTCAGCGTCACCCAGATCTCTTGGATCCCCTCTGTGCGCAGGGCGCAGACCCGCTCCCTGGGGCCCCAGTCCTTGTTCTGCACTTCTCCTACATTTGCCCTGACCGACAGCTGCGTCGCTATGTGGTGCTGGAGCCCGATGCCCACGCAGCTCTCCAGGTAACGGGGCCTAGAGTGAGGCCAGGGCACCGGGGGAGGCCTGAAAGGCTGAGGGCCAGGGTCCACCGCTCACAGCTGTGTCTGTCCCACCCTGTTTCAGGAGCTGCTTGCCGTGTTGACCCCAGCAGCCACCACGGCTCAGCATGAGCTTGGGGAAGCGAGAGACCCGCTGCGGGGCAGACTCCAGTGTCTACGTTGTGGCCATGAGTTCAAGCCAGAGGAGCCCAGGTTGGGATTAGACGGTGAGGAAGGCTGGAGGCCTCTGTTCCAAAAGACAGGTATGTGCCTTGCCCTTGACCTTCTGTCCATGGGACTCCCACCGTTTCAGAGACGATGGCTTTGAGAGAGGGAATACAGAGGGGGCACCCCAGGGAAGGAAGGAGTGGGGACCAACTCTTCTGTCTGGAGGAAAAATAAAACTGTCTCTCTGATAGATTTGCTAAAAAGAAAAAAATGACAGGAGCAAAAGAAGAAATTAGATCTTTTTTTTTTCTCTCTAAAAGTCAGGGAAATACATCTTTTTAACTGTTGAAACATACTCATTATTTTTTTATAACTTGCAGGCTTTTTCCACTTCTTTGGCTGATAATTTAGAAACTCCATAAAAGTTCCTTAGTCTTCACTGCAGTTTCGGGTGTAGTGCTGTCCTCTGAGCATGTTTGGCTGTTGAGTAAGATGCTTTGCGAGTTGGCTGAGGTTGTCCTGCCTTGACGGACCTTCCAAGCTACTTGAGATCAAGTGGTGCCTCATGCATCTCTTCACAGTCTGTTCTTTAAATTGAGAGATTTTTTCCACTGTGGATCAAAAAGCAATGTCTTTAAAGATCCTAAAGAAAAAAGAAATATTCTCGATACCATTTGTGCTGAAATGTATGACTTTTTAAAAAATTTATCTATTTATCTATCTATCTGACAGAGAGCAAGCGAGCACAAGCAGGGGGAGCGGCAGGCAGAGGGAGAGGGAGAAGCGGGCTCCCCGCTGAGCAGGGGGCCCAACAGGGGGGTTGATCCCAGGACCCCGGGATCATGACCTGAGCCAAAGGCAGACACTTAATGGACTGAGCCACCCAAGTGCCCCAGTATTTTTTTAAGATTTTATTTATTTTGAGAGAGTGCAAGAGTGTGTGTGTATGAGCAGGAGCGGGGCAGAGTGGGAAGGAGAGGGAAAGAATCTCAAGCGGACTCTGCGCTGGCTGTGAAGTCTGACTTGGGGCTGATCCCATGACCCTGAGATCATGACCCAAGCGGAGCAGAAAGCAAGAGCTCGGTGCTCAACCGACTGAGCTACCCAGGCGCCCCCCGGGTGTGTCATTTTTGGATCCTTGCTTTCCTCATTTGCAAATTGGGATCCAGAGACTTTTAATCCTATCGTCAGAGGGTCCGGCATGTGCCCATTGTAGCTGCTCAGAGTGTTTCCTCTCTCGCTGCCAATCCCCAACCTGGATTCTTTCTTTACCTGATCCGTTCACCCATCCTGACGACCCTATAGGACAGGCACTGTCATCACTCCTGTTACAGAGGAGGAACCAGGCTCAGAGAGCTTAGGTGACTTGTCATAATTGCTTAGAGGACAGCTGTTAAGTGACAGAGCCTGGAATTGGACCCATACCTGGCACCTGCCTTCCTCATCTGTTGATTTGGGGCCTTCCCACGTGGCTGGTGGAGCTTCAGAGTACATGACAGCCCGAGGCTATGGGAGGGGACCAGAGCAGTTTGGTTCTCTCTGAGAAGGCCTGAAGTAAGAAGATGGAGTATATTTTGAGGAGGTCGTGGGCCATGGGTCTGGTTTGCTCCTCCCTCACTGGGATGGAGAGCGGTTGGCTAACTGGCCTGCCCGGGAAGTGGGGGGAGGGGAGTGTTGGGAATGGTGGGGAGCATAGGAAGCTGGAGATGTTGGCCAAGGTGAATCTGAGAGGGGGTGGGGAGCATGATGAGCACAGTGGGGGGATTGTGGTGCTGTGTGTTGGGGTTCACAGGGACTGTGCTTATCCTTCCTTCCAGAATCTCCTGCTGTGTGTCCAAACTGTGGTAGTGATCATGTGGTTCTCCTGGCTCGGTCCCTGGGAACCAGCCACAGGGAGCACAGACAGGATGAACAGCCGTCAGTTCCCTCGCAGACGGCCAGTGCTGTCCGTGACCCTCCTGACCCCAGTGACCATAGCAGCAGGGCTGACGGGGCCCCATCTCAGGCGCCAGTCTCCCAGGATCGCCACAGTTGGAGCCTCAGTCCCCGTGAGGTAGGGGTGAAACGGGACCGAGGTGGTGTTCGGGGAGGTGGGAGAGTGCGGTGGTCGCCCGGGCAGGCTGACGGCCCACGGCTCGCCCCCAGCCCCTGAGCGCCACGGCCTCCGCTCTGTGGACCACCGACTCCGGCTCTTCCTGGATGTCGAGGTGTTCGCTGACGCCCAGGAGGAGTTCCAGTGCTGCCTCAAGGTCTGTGCCAGCCTGGTGCTGCCCTGCGCCCCCCCCCCCCGGCCAGAGTGCCCGCTGTGTCCCCCACAGCAAACTGTGTCAGCGCAGGGGCTCTGGAAGCCCCAGGTCAGGCGCCTGGTTCAGCTCCTGCCGTCACTCAGTGTGGCTACGGACACAGTCCTTGATGGCAAAGCCTGTCGTTGGCGCTCCACGACGGGGATAGTGATGCCTACCTCATGGGTGTGTGTCATGAGCGCCCATGTCGGACAGCTGCCCAGCCCCAGCACCTGGCACTCACAGGGGGCCTCCTGTCTCCAGTCTTAAGTCCACAGTGTTTGTCCCTCTGCGAGCACCTAGCATCTGCAAGACACTGGGATTTAGAGTAAATCCGTCTTGCCATCTGTCTTGTATTCTGGTGTGAGAAACCCGAGGATTATGAGATAGGAAAGTGCTGGAATTAGGCTGAGGCATTGGATCCAGCCTGAGTGACGGAGCCTCCCCTTCTTGGGGAGCCGATCTAAGATCTAATCCAGGGCTTGAAGGATGAGTTCTAGAGAAGGTGGGGGATGATCTGGGGAAAGGAAGCAGCACCTGTGTTGGGGGCCTGAGACAGGGGCTAGCTAGTGGGGAGAAACTGTTGCTGTCGGGGCAGCAGGGGGTGGGCTGGGGAGGGGGTAGGGGCCCTGGGAGGAGTCTGAAGAGGCAGGCAGGGGCCAGTTCAGGGGCAGCCTCAAGTGTCTGCCAGGGAGTTTGGACTTGATCCCAAGGGCCGCGGGGAGCCCCGGAGGCAGGGGAGTGGCAGTTGGTTTTGTTTTACGGTAGTCCAGCGGAGTGTGGAGGGTGGGTGGGAGGGGGCGCGATCCCAGGCAGGGAAACCCGCCAAGCCCGCCTGTGGGTCAGGGTGCAGGGGCGTGGCGGGCGAGGCCGGACGCATGAGCAGTGGGGAGGGTTGGGCCATGGTAACTCTGCTCTCAGCCCAGCAGCCGCCTCTCTTGTCCCCTCTTTCTTTCCTCTTCCCCTTAGGTGCCACTGGTGTGGCAGGCCACCCTGGGGAGTCTGTGTGTCTCGTGGTGGTGTCTGACCGTAGGCTTATGTGTTGAAGGTGACAGGGGAGATATGGTGAGCCAGTGGGGCCGTCAGGGACAGGGCAGGGCTCCCTGTGGGTCTCACGCCGCTCACGCTTTGCCACCACTCTGGCCGTCCCTCTCCACAGTGGGCCTCCAGCTAGCTGGCTACAGCCAACCCTGGCCGTTCCCCTGCACGACCTGAGCGGCATCGAGCTGGGGCTGGCAGGACAGAGCCTGCGGCTGGAGTGGGCGTCTGGGGCAGGCAGCTGTGTCCTGCTGCCCGAGATGCCAAGCATTGCCGGGCCTTTCTAGATGAGCTCACCGGTGAGAGAGGGAAGAGAGAGGGAAGGGAGGTACGGGGAGGGCGGGTGGGGACCGAGGGGTCACAGCTGCCCGCGTCTAGCAGCCACGGTGGAGACAGACAGGTAATGGGACTCATCCCCTTTAGAGGTTTCTGAATCTAGAAGTCAGGAAGGTCTTGAGAGGTGGAGAGGTTGGGATAGAAGAGATGGAGTCTCTGAGGTTCCCTGTCCCTGGCTGGCTCTGTCCAGATGTCTTACAGGCTCTGCCCCCCAGCTGGAGGAGCAGTGTCAGTGCCACAGAGGAGGAGGTGACCCCGAAGCACCGGCCTCTGGTGAGTGAATAGGAGGTCGAGGCTGCGGTTGGTGGCCAGACAGCTGCTCCCCGGAGCCTGGGCCATCTCTGCAAGCCCCAGCCATGGTTGGGCCCTGAGCACCTGGGCCGGCCTGTCCTCATGCCCACACCTCTTGCCCTGGTTCCTCCTGCCTGCCTCTCTCAGTATTTCCTACCCCCTGGCTGACCACTCGTTCCCCCCAGGCCTTTGCTGGAGAGAGACTCTTCCTCGGAGCCGCCTCTGTTCTTCTACCTTCGGGTGTTCCTGGTAGAAGGTGAGGCTTCTGTCCTCTGTCTTGCCCAGGCCCCTGGCTAGGTACCCCCATTGCTCTCTGTGCCTTCGTAGCATTTTCAGTTTCTGGAATCTGGACTTCTCTCAGGCACACCCCAGTGACAGCCTCAGTCTTCTGGCCTCTCTTAGTGGGGCCAGCAGGTTTCCTGGGTCCTCAGAGACCTTTGCTTTGGGGTACAGGCTTTCTGTGAGGGGGAGCAGATGGGGCTGGGTCTGTTCCACCTAATCCGGTCAGAGGAGGCAAGCGATCTTTCTCATGGGCTGGGTGGGGGGCAGGTTCCCTTTGTCTTGGGCCTCAGAGGTTTTGGAGGCTAGAGATGCCTGGAGTTTGGAAAAGGGAGAGTCCTGGCCTCCAGGGGCACAGGCTGCTCTGTGACCACCTTGGCAGGGTGTGTTTCACCCCTCTCGAGTGACACCGGGAGGCTGCCCCGGGGATCTGGGCTCCTCTCTGGCTTTCCACTCTGGGCTTTGCCCTGTCTCTTTCCCTCCAGGCCCTGCAACCTGCCCTGTGTCTCTGTTGGTGACTCTGTCCACCCTGTACCTGTTAGAGGAAGACCCTGCAGGCTCCCAGGCAGAGCCCTGCTCTTCCTGCGGCACCTGGTGAAAGCCTCTGAGATGCCCCTGCCCTCGGGCCTGGGCCCTTCTGTGCACGTCAGGGAGCAGTGGCCTCTCAGCAGCTTGAGCTCGGTGCTGCTGTATCGCACGGCCCCAGGGGACCTGCGGCTGGTCTTCTACGATGAGGTGTGTGTGAGAGAGAGAGAGAGAGAGAGGTGGGGGGGGCAGTGTGGAATTGCGATGGGCAGTTGTGGGGGAAGGAACACAGAAGTGGGGCGTGAGGGAATGCGGGGCTCGCTGGGTTTGGAGGAGCAGCAGGGAGAGAGGGTGGCAGTTGGAGCAGTGGAAGCCCACGGACCTGGGGCCCAGCTTGTGTTAGCTGGGAGGCCTTCAGTGACCCACCGGCAGCTGCTTGGCGTTTGCATTTGAATGGGCACCCATGTTCCAGCCCGCTGCTCTTCCCAGCCTCCTTAGGCCTATTACAGGTGGAGAAACCGAGGCTTGGGGGCATTAGCCAGTTTGCCTGGGTCACAAGTGGTCAATCCAGGAATTGAACTCCAACCAGTTCCTTGGAGTTGATTCCAGAACTTACGTTCTAGAAAACAGGGTGGATTAAAGAAACAAGATAGTAAATGTGGAAGCCTTCTGTGGGGGGTGGGGGGTGCCTTCAGTAGGTGTTGTGCTTCAGAAGCTCAAAGTCTGGGTCTTCTGTGGAGGGACACAGGCTTGGGGAAGGAAGCAGGCCTTGGGGCAAGGAGGGGTGGTGGGTCCTCCGCGAGTCTCCCCTCACTGCCACTTGCTCTGCCAGGTGTCCCGGCTGGAGAGCTTCTGGGCCCTTCGTGTTGTGTGTCCAGAGGCAGCTGACGGCCCTGCTGGCCTGGATCCGGGAGCCCTGGGAGGAGTTGTTTTCCATCGGACTCCGGACTGTGACCCAAGAGACCTAGAGCTTGATCGGTGAGGCCTCCCTGCTAAGCCCGCTCTGGCCTCGGGAGCCATGGCTGTGGAAGCTCTCTCTCTGGACTCTGGCTGTGGCCTTCTCTGGGAGGCCCCAGATGACCCACGGCTCAAGGGCAGGCTGAGAGACGTCGCCTGGCCTGGTCTGGCCCAAGGGGACAGGCTCCATGGTCGGTAGGAATGTTTCTCTTGCACTTTGTCTCAGGTATCAATAAAAGTGTTTCCCTTTTGGATGCCATGGGGAGAGTTTCCGTGTGTCACTCAGGCCACCTGCTATTCCTTCACCTCTTCTAACAGAAACCACCCGGCCCATAGCTCTTCCTCAGTGGACAGCCCAGCCTTGTCGGTCCTGTGAGCCCCCATTTCCAGACCCCCTCTGCCCCAGCCGATGGGAGCAAGTGGGACCCTGGGCCCATGGGTGCCAGGCCTCAGCCAGCCGTGCCTGTTATGGGGGCCCGATGAGGAAATCGCTGCTGAATAAATGGCTGGACTGGTTCGGTTCTGGGCACTAGTGAGGACATCCGGCCGCTGGTGCTCAGTGTGGGGGTGTCTGGGGAGAAGGGGTGTGGACTTGGGCTGTGGAGGGAGTGGTCGCCTCCTGTCAGCCCCATCTCATGTAGCTCGGTGGCCTGGTCGGGTGGACCCCACACCTTCACCTCGGTCCCTGCAGCCTCAGTGACCCATTCCGGGGTGCTCACATGACTCAGTTTGGTTGCTGGAGGTGTGCTTTCCCCGTGAGGGGTGTAGAGAGGGTAAGCCTGGAGCTGCCAGCCATGGCGGGGGAGCTTTCCTGAGAGCGGAGCCATGCAGAGAGAGGCAGAGCGGGGGCGGGGGCATGCAGGGCTGGGTCCTGGTGGTGTCTTTGGAGTTCGTGGGTCCAGCTGTGCCTGCAGGCAGGTGCCCCTGGGACTTCAGGTTATGTTAACTAAAGGAGACTCCTTCCTGTTTTTTTTTTTCCCCCTCGCTCTCTATTTTTTGGTTTAAACTAATTTGAATCAAACAATGAGCCGTGGAAAGGGTCTTAACTGCATAAATCCCCACCTGACTTGAGCAAGCCTGACTTGGGATTTGATTTTTGCACCTGAAAATGAACATAGCAGGAGGAGTGGCACCCTACAGGTTTGTGTAGAGAGGCCCTGGGAGGAAGGCTTGGGCAAGGAGCCTTGGAGGCTCAAGTCAGGCTGCCTTTGAGTCCAGAAGCTGGGCTCTGGCTGAGTGTGCTGTGTGGTTTTGGGGTGACTCTCTACGGAGCATTTACACGCCAGGTGCTGGGCCAAGTGCCTAGTGCTGGTCTCTGCTGCTCACGGGGTTCCTGGGAAGGGGGTGGCATCTTGTTATAGGAAATAGGCTCAGAGAAGTTAAATGACTTGTTCAAGGTCACATCAGTAAAGGGAGGAGCCGTGATGCATCCAGGCTCATGTGACTTCACAGCCAGGGCAGTCTGCAAACCAGGGAGCCTCACTGCCTCCCCTTCCCTGTCTCTGATGGGCCTCTGAGCCCTGCCCCACTCATGGAGGGAACCCGGCCCACCCAGCCCTGCATAATCCTCCACTTGTCCAGGATGGGCAAGCCGGCTGGACCATATGTATCTGAAGTAGTGAGATGTTAGGTGATGGATTAATTCGTGGGTGATTTTCACTCGTTCCCTCTGAACTGTAGAGAACAAAGATGCCAGTCTTTAGGTGTTAAGTTGAAGGACTAAGGGTAGGAAGAGATTTGAAAGGACCATAAAGAGATATCAAGAGCTCTGCAATAGGGAGGGGGAGAGTTTTTAGAGAAGGGCATTAGGGGCAGTGTAGGAACAATTCCCCTTAACACTGGGGGCTCTCGGTGGAGGGGCCCTGGGCCGAGCTCCATGTTTGGAATTAGGGAGGACAGTGACCTGTCAGATGCTCCCTACACCACCAGAGCACATGGAGACGGCCTTTTGGAAGCACTTGGCAGGTTAGTTGCCCAGATTTCTCTTGAATGGAGAAGGGAGAGGGCCCAGAGAATTCCGCGGGTGCCTGGCATGCAAGGAAGTCAGCTGAGAGCATGCTAGAGAGCTTGCCGATTGGTCGTTGGAGGAACACAGCAGGAAGATGGTATAATAAGCCCAGCCCCCAAATGGGGATGTGATCAAGTTAGACTTGAATCGATTGAATTGAAATCATTGATGAGGCTGAGTTGATTTGAACGTTACCAGATTAACTTCTCTGTTGGTTGGAAATGGGGTTTGTTACGAGGATAAATTTGAGTTATCAAAAAGTCATTTTTGCATACCTGAATTTGGAGGACTGCCATGTTTCCGGAATTTCTGTCAGTTACCATTGGAAAGGTCAACACAGGGTTTGGGAGGTGTGGACCTAGAGAGCAAGGGGAGTGTGGTTTCTTTATGGTGGTCTGGGGTTACTCCTTTCCCCCCACTAAAAGGCCTTTGACTTAGGGTTCTTGGGGGAGGGATGTACTCTGGAAACTTGGTCAGGCCTCACTGTAAAGCTGTTTTGGAGAAGTCCAAGGTGGGGCTTGGGGTTGGGGTGTTTTGTGGCTAGAGAAGACTGAACTGGGCTCCTGGGGCCCAATTCCATCCTTGACCCAGCCAGCCCTCTGCAAACTGGGGCCCCAGAGGATGGAATCGTTTGGGAGATAATCAATGCACTGGAGGACAGTCACTCAGCCTCCTGCCCTACAAGAGCAAAAGTGCAATAGAGATACCCCTGGATCCTGAGGAGGGGAAGGAACTGTGGGGCTGTAGGAGGGAGAAGCCTTTGATATTGGTTAGAGCCCGCTCCTTTCCCTAGTTCTGCCTTTCCTTTTTTCTTCTTTCTTTTTTTTTCTTTCTTTCTTTCTTTCTTTCTTTCTTTCTTTCTTTCTTTCTTTCTTTCTTTTTTCTTTCTTTCTTTCTTTCTTCTCTCTTTCTTTCTTTCTCTTTCTTTCTTTCTTTCTTTCTTTCTTTCTTTCTTTCTTTCTTTCTTCTTTCTTTCTTTCTTTCTTTCTTCTTTCTTTTCTTTCTTTCTTTCTTTTCTTTCTTCTTTCTTTCTTTTTTTTTCTTTCTTTTCTTTCTTTCTTTTCTTTTCTTTCTTTCTTTCTTTTCTTTTCTTTCTTTCTTTCTTCTTTCTTTTCTTTCTTTCTTTCTTTCTCTTTCTTTCTTTCTTTTCTTTCTTTTCTTTTTTTCTTTCTTTTTTCTTCCTTCTTCTTTCCTTTTTCTTTTTCTTTCTCTTTCTTCCTCCCCTCCCCCTCCCCTCCCCTCCCCTCTTTTCTTTCCTTTCTTCCTTTTCTTTTCTCTTTTTCTTTCTTCCTTCCTTCGTTTCTTGATTTATTTGAGAGGAATAGAGTGAGTGCACGACTTGGGGGAGGGGAGAGGACAAGCAGACTCCATGCTGAGTGGGGAGCCTGATGTAGGGTTCAGTCCCAGGACCCTGAGATCATGACCTGAGAAGTCAGACGCTTAACTGACTGAGCCTCCCAGGAGCCCCAGTGCTGCCTTTTCTGACCCTCGTGTGGGTCAGCATTGTTCCTGTCCTGAAACACGTTCATTACATATTCATAAGTATACTGAATGGATGGGTTTATTTATTCCTTCACTTGACAGAGATTAGTAGGACACAGGTACTACTGCCGAGCCCATTAGAGCATATGTCAGGGCAGGAGGGTTTCTCCGGTGGCTCATAAACTACTCCTAAGAAAGCAGCTACCTTCTCTGGGCCAGGACCGCTGAGAGGGGACGGCGGTGCCACCATTGAGAGCTCCCTGGAGGACTGATGGGGGCACACTTCTAAATAACGAAGAAGGTCATAATCCAACAGCTATGGCTCAGTGAGCCCTTCCTACGGTCCATGCGTTGTTTAAAAAGCATCTCATTTTCCAAGTGTTTCTTATAGTCCTTTGATCACAAGATCTAGAGCCACTTAGCTTAAGAGCCCTGTGTATGGAAATGACCCAGCCTGGGAAGGCTGGTGCTGGGGCCCCAGAGACGAGCTTCTCCTGAGGCTTCTCCCTGTGTGGAGCCCAGATGGTCCCCCCCGCCCCGCCCCCGCAAGCAGGACCCTGGTCTGGTCCAGCTGGAGAATGGGGAGGAAGCGGTGTGCACCTTGGAACCAGCCAGTTAGGAAATGCTGGCTAGGGTGGGGGGTCCTTGGTGACAGGCCTGCACAAGGGTGGCGGGGCCCAGAAAGATCGGTGCAGAGGTTCAGAAAATAAGTTCACCTACTTCTATTTGCTCAGAGCTGGCCTGAATTTTTAATTGAAGCAAATTAAAACTTCCCAAAAATATTAGTCCACTTTCTTGGCGGTGCACACACCCCCTTCCCCATCAGCACTTTTGTACTGTCTGCAGATAAGCCAGGACTGGCCCTGAGAGAGCCCTTCCCCAGCCCCTGGCCTGGAGTTTCCTTTCAGAGGGGCCAGGCCCATTTGTAAGCGCTTCCTCAGAAGTCCCGTCCGGTCATGGTCCATATGGGGCAGAATCCCCCGCAGTCATTCTAGGATGATTTGCCAAGCGGCGTGAGGCCGGAACAGTGGAAGAGGAGCTTTCCTCCATTTCTTTGTGCTTAAGTTCTCTGCACATGGCTTGGTTTTAACAATGCAGCAAAGTTCTCTGTACCCTTCATCCTGGGGGTGCTCTTTGGTGACCCACGAGACAGGTGCTAGTATCAGCCACTGAGGAAGCCGTCAAGGGTGAGGCCATCGCCACCCCTGGAAGTATCTGGCCTTTAGCTGTGCGTGTCACCAGGCGCCAGGATGCACCTGCTCCTGACACCTGCCACACTGAGCGAGTGGGACTGCTTTGCTTTTGATGCCTGTGCACAGGTGTCCGTCCACAAGCAGTTGCCTCTCAGACTCTCTGCCCCAGATATCGACTTGTCCGTTCAGTCTGGCCTTCCCTCCCCCCGCCCCAAAGCAAGTGCTTATGGATCAGCTGTCCAGCCTTGGGCTTGCTGGCAGTGGAGGGAAAGGATTCACTCCCTAAAACTGTCCATAACGGCACTTTGCTGCATTTTCTGTAGAAATAAGGTAGGATGGGATATATTCATGTTAGCTTCTATTTGTATAAATGAATTCCAGAGGGACAAACAAATTGGTGGTGGGGGATGAAGATGAGAACAGGGCAGAAGGGGTCAGGGATGGTATTGAGGCTCTGTTACTTTTTATTTGAAAAATATTTCTAAACTCCCTGAATGTATTTTGATTCAAAAGTAATATTTAAAAATTTAGATGAGGCCCTGGGGGGGAGGTCAGTGGGCAAAACTGAATGATATATTTACTTTCTTATTTTTATTTTTTATTATTATTCTTAAATTTTATTTTATTTTTCTTAAGTAAACTCTACCCCCAATATGGGGCTTGAACTCCTGACTCTGAGATCAAGAGTCCCACCCTCCACCCAGCCAGGCGCCCCCTAAACTGAGTGGTATAAACGTTGACTCCTGAGACTTTGGAAGGTGGGGTGTAGGTCAGCTTGAAGGCACTTTCTTTCTCAGTGGGAGAGATAGCTGATGAGTCCTTCCACGTGGAATGAGGGGTAACATCTTTCCTCCTTTGCCGGCATGCCATGGGGGCTTCTCAGCAGAGCCTCCCCAGACCGGTTAGCCGTGGCTGGAAATCCTGCCCCAGGGCTGTGCTATGCTTTGCCTGTCTCTCTCAGTGCCCTCAGGACCATGCATCTGTGTGCTCACCAGTCAGCGTGGTGTGGTGGTCATACAGGAAAAGGCACAGTGGTTTTGAGCACAAAAGGTTCACGTTTATGCCTTAGTTTTGTGGCTTGCTATTTAACCACAGGCAAGTTGCCCTTGCTGATCTGTGGCACCTTCATCTCCAGCGAGGATGGGACTAATTGATAACCAAACTGTGCCGCACAGTAATGCACAGGGTGGTCTGTATGAGCCACCAAGCATCGAATCCATGCTGGTTTACAAAAACTGCCCGTGAGTTATTACAGCCTACTTGGTTGCCTCGAAATGCCCTTTGAAAGCAGCAGAAGAAAGCCTCCATCTTACTGCTCGTCCCTCTATGAGTGGGTATTTCCCCGGTGTGCCTCAGAGAGAACCCCAGACGCTCCCCGCGAGCTGAGCAAGCCGCGGCGTGCTTTTCCTTGGCCCATCCTTTGTCATTTGATCATCTTGGACTCAGTGACTTCTCTGTCCTCTGCGAAAACAGTCCTCAGTTTATTAGTTACTATAATTACTCGTGCACTTGTCTTCAATTCCATGACATTTATTGAGCTCTTAAAATGGGCCAGGCTCTGTTGTGAGAAGGTGGGAGGGTGGAATATACAGGTGAATCAGATCTGCTCCTGCTTTCAAGAAGCTTACCGTCCAGTGAGGGAGTGGACAGTGGCGCCTCGGAGCTGGCTCACACAGAATGGGTAAGACCACAGTAGGAGAGTATTGCCACAGCTGCCATTTTGGAGCACCTACTTTGTGCTGCTCTTTGGACTGATCATCCCGTGGACACTACTGTGCTCAGTACAACCCTGAGGGAGAAACATGATCTCTCTTTGACAGGTGAGGAAGCTGAGGCTCAGGTTGAGTCTCACCAAGGGGGTGCAGGATCTCACATTCAGGACTTCTCTCTTCTTAAATGGTATTTATTGCCTCTTAGAACTTCTAGACTGTCTACCCTGGTTCACCTTCAGTCATTTTATTTTATCTCATTTTTAAAAAAGATTAAAAAAATTTTTTTTAAAGATTTCTTTCTTTGAGAAAGAGCATGAGTGGTGGGGAGGGGCAGAGGGAAAGGGAGAAGCAGGCTCCCTGCCGACCTGGGAGCCCGACCAGGGAGCCTGACCAGGGAGCCCGATGCAGGGCTTGATCTCAGGACCCTGGGATCATGACCTGAGCCAAAGGCAGACGTTTAACCAACTGAGCCACCCAGGCACGCCTAAAGATTTTATTTTTTTTAAGTAATCCCTATACCCAATGTGAGGCTCGAACCCACAACCCTAAGATCAAGTTGCACACTCTACCAATTGAACAAGCCAGGTGCCCCCATCCTCGGGCAGACCCTCAGTCTGTCCCCTTGTGCCCCCAGGTTCTAGGGATAACACTTCCTACCACAAGAACACCATCCAGATCCTCAGCGCCCAAATCTCCATGCCTGTTCTTTCCTGCCACCCGATGGGTCCCAAGCTCTTCCTTCTGCCTGGAAGGCTCTCCCTTGCCCAGCTTCCCCAGCACACTCTTCATTGCAGGGCTGATTCTTTTGTATCCTTCAGGTCTTTGCTCCATTGTCCCCTCTTTACAGAGCACATCCTTAACTATGCCACCTGAATATTCCCTGTAACTGGCACTTGCCATATTTTGTAATTACAAGTTTACGTGTTGCTTGTTTGTTGACTGTAAGGTGCCCAAGGGCAGGGACCATGTCAGGTTTTTTTCCACTGATGAACACCCCAGAGCTGGTGTAGAGTACAGAATGAGTGTGTGGGTTTCGGTTTGCACACTTGGGTATGCATGAAATACTGCTTTACAACATTTTCGAAATCTTTTATTTCAAGCCCCCAGCCCCTGAGGTTGGCAGGACTCACTGACCTCACTCTCCCCACCCCCCACATCTTGGGAGCACCTCCTGCTTTGCTGATGGGGCAAGACAAGGGGTCTGGGACAGCTTCTGGCCTCTCCCCCACTTCTGGCCAAGATACTGCATGTCTTGCTAACCCTTTCATTTTCCTCCTCTATAATCGCCCCAGGTTTCTTGAGATTTTGGCTCTGGGTGAATAAAAGACAGACATGCGGGCTTCTGTCCTATCCATTCTCAAAAAAAAAAAAAAAAAAAATCAAAGCGGGCTACCTGCTCAGGTGGTTGGGGGAGCAGAGAGAAAGGACATAGTTTTATATGTCAAAATGTCAGTCCAGCCACAAAGAATCTGTGCATCCGAGCTGAACGGTGGGCTCTGCAGGGGTGAGAAAACCTTCTGGGTTAGGCAGTGCCCTCCGGAGATTGGATCTGTTTCAAATCTGAGTCCAGGTTTACTGAGGGACACTGGTTCGAATGGGATAAACCACTGCAGGCCAACAGCAAGAGTAAATAAGAATGACATTTGTTGAGCATCTGTTCTGTGCCAAGCACTGAACTGGTATTTTATTTTATTTTTATTTTAACCTCTCTTAACTCCAGAGTTTGGGGCTCTTTCTCAAGCCCTGTTATCTCTTTTGTAAAAATAAGGTCTTACTCACAATGAAGGCAGTCAACGGCAAATGGCACCGGGTGCTCAGCTCTGGGGAGCAGGGAGGGGATACTGTCAGCCGGAGGGGATTCTCGGCCAGTCTGAATGGCAATTGTGGTCTAAGCCCACAACCTCCCACCTTCCAGAAACTCTTCAGTCTGCTGAGTGAGGATTACAAATGCAAAGACCGGTCCACTGGCCAAGGAGGGTCAGAATCTATCCTGGTGGAGGTAAAAGCTGTTCCGGGTCTCTCTCTGTTCTTGGAATTCGCATGACTCGTATCTTCAGTTTGGCTGGAAGACTAAATTATCCTTGTAAGTGTAAGGCAATGTCCACTTACTTCATGTGTGTACACTTTATCATTTTTCCTATTCTAAGTTACCTGAGGTCTTTTCAGTACTGTGTCTCTTAAATTCTTTTTTTTTTTTTTTAAGATTTTATTATTTATTTGACAGAGAGAGCACGGGGAGGGGCAGGCAGAGGGAGGGGGAGAAGCAGGTTCCCCCGTTGAGCCGAGAGCCCATTGCGGGACTTGATCCCAGGACCCTGGGATCATGACCTGAGCTGAAGGCAGACACTTAACCCGCTGAGCCACCCAGGTCTCTGTGTCTCTTAGATTCTAATAGTAGTGAAGCTAGCGAACATTTATCAAGCCCTTACTATGTGCCAGGCACTGTTTTAAGCACTTTACATGGATGAACTCATTTCATTCTTTAAACAACCCCATTATTTCATTTTACAGATGGGGAATCTGAGACCCAGAGAGGGTAAATAATTTGCTCAAGGTCATGTGGATCTGGGCTATGAACTCAGGTGACTTGGCTCCAGATGTCTCATGCTTAACCACTCCCCTGTAAAGCCTCTAGTAGCAAAGATGCAATCTCCTTAAAAAATTAACCTGGAAAGTTAGCAGTATATTTCAGTTTGTGCTCATGGCAAGGAAAGTTCAACAGTTGCAGGAAAAGGTACTAGGACATGGTGTTGGGGACTGGGGGGCACTGTAATATTTGGGGATAAATATTACACATGAAACCAGAAACCCCTGGGTTTAAGTAAAAAAATTTTTTTTTTAATTTTAAGTAATTTCTACATCCAACATGGGGCTCACACTTGTAACCCCAAGATCAAGAGATGTATGCTCCACTGAGCCAGCCAGGCACCCCACCCCTGGGTACAATTCTTGGCCATGCTGCCTACAGAGCCTCAGACCATGGGCAAATCACTTCAACTTTCTGAGCCTTTTTTTTCTCTGGCGCATGTCAAATGGGATTAAGACACTCTACCCCAGAGGGTTGTTGTAAACTAATGAGATTATGAATATCAAAGTGGTTTGTAACCTGGATAGCACTACCTACATTTAAGGTAATGAAGTTACCATTGTGTTGGCATTAAGATTAAGGAATGGAGGGGCTGTTTTTTTTTTTTTAAGTTTATTTATTTAAGTAATCTCTGCACCCAACATGGGTGGGGCTCGAACTCAGGATCCCCAGAGATCGAGTTGCATGCTCTTCTGAAAGAGCCAGCCAGGCGCCTCAAATAAATAAACTTAAAAAAAAGAAAAGATTAAGGAATGGAGTTGGTGAGGAGTGACATAGTAATAAGAGAGGCAGGGACTGCCCAGGCCTGCTAATAAGATGGCCATTCTCCCGGCGCTTGGGTGGCTCAGTGGGTTAAGTGTCTGCCTTCGGCTCAGGGTTCATGATGCCAGAGTTCTGGGATCGAGTCCCCTGCATCTGGCCTCCCTGCTCAGCAGGAGTCCGGGCTTCTCTCTCTCCCTGTCCCTTCCCACCGGTGTGTGCTCTCTTGCGTGCTCTCTCTCTCAAATAAATAAATAAAATCTTAAAAAAAAAGATGGCCATTCTCTCATGTGCTTGTTACCAGCTCCCTGGTATCGGTACCACTCATGCCTGGTCCCGGCTCAGCCTGTGCCCTGGACTCAGAGCCATTTCCGATTCCGTCAGAAGGCTGAGCTGCAGACAACAGCCACTCTAAGCTGGAAAGGAATTTATTCAAGGAACTAATGAATAGTGGGCGGTGTTTTGAGGAGGAAGAGAGAGCTAGGAGTAATGACCAGCCATGTCCGTGGAGCTTCTTTAGTGGAAACACCACAGCTGCCCTTAGAGGACCCGCACAACCCCCGCTCCTGGGCTCGCACAGGAGCACAGCGCTCACTCCCGATTTCAGGTCTTGTGCAGGCGAGTCTGCTGGGTGGAACCCAAGTGGCATCTGTGCCCTAACTAACTGCGAGGGAGTTCTTGGAGAGATCTGGGACATGACCAAAGGATAGGGGGTTTGCAGAGGTTTGGGTGGCCACAGAGGACGAATATCCTCTACGTCGGTCTCATTCCCAACATGCTTGATCCCAAGACGGCGATTGCAGGGAAGGGCTAGCCCCACAGCAGAGGGCTCCTGGCCCGTGAGGACCCCAGAGGACGCTGTGCTTGTGTCTCCACATCCGGGTGGTGTGGTGGGATGGCTCCTGGGCTCTTGGACATCCAGAACGGACCTCGGCAGTGCTGCATGTGTCAGACGAGCGTTCCAGGCCTCCGCATGCAGGGTGGGGACATTCAAGCGAGCCTGGGCCAAGGAGGAGGGTGCGAGCGGGGTCCTCTGAGCGGCTACCTTTGTTGTCGCCTTTCCCGTCCCCTTTGTCTCTCACACACAGTGGCCATCCTTTGTGTATGGAAGAAACCCTTTTGTCACGGGAATAAAGACTCCATCAGGAACACTGTGCTGGGGACTGACGATTACAGGTGCCAGAGAACACAGCTGGAAAGGCCTCCAGGAGGCAGGGACATCTGAGTGGGCATGATGGAAGCATTCACTGATGTCTAACAATGGGATGAGTTGGCATGAATCAACTGGTGGCCGTCAGCATCTCCTCCAGCTCCACCCTGGAAGGAGAGATGAACATGAGCATCTAAGGATTCTTTGAGGGCTATCACCCCATCATCCCAACGACTGCGGGATGAGGGCAGGGACTTCTGAGGCTGGAGACCAAAGCTGCTGACTCCAGGTTGGGTGGGGGAGTCCCCAGCTGGGAAGAGGATGGGAGCCTGAGGCGTCCAAGAAGGTGAGGGCCTGTGCTCAGCAGGCTCCCTGGGGGAAGCCAGGGGCCTCAGAGGCGTGAGTCATGTGGCGCTTTTAGGGCAACGTTCAGGGCCCAGTACACTGGGGGTCCCAGGTTGGCAGGACTCTCCTCAGGCTGTCTTAGTATTCAAGTAGCTGCTGTCCAAGTTTGTGCCTGGGACCGGGGCCATGAGCAGGACCAAGATGTCAGAGGTAGACTGGGGAGAGTCCTCTGCAACGTTCCTGACTGGGAAAGGCTCCAAGGCTCTTGAGTATCTCTCAGGAGGTGAGGGCCCTGTGTAAACAATCCTTAAGGTAGAGACTTGGGACCAAGCCCCCTGGCTTGGAGCGTAAAGGCTAGGGCTGTTGTAACAAAGTACCAGAAACTAGGGGCTTAAACAACAAAGATTCATTATCTCACAGTTCTGGAGGCTGGAAGTCTGAGATCAAGGTGTCAGCAGGGCTGTGTTCCCTCCAAAAATGCCAGAGAAGGATGTGTTCCAGGCCTCTCTCCCAGCTTCTGGCAGTTCCTTGGCTTGTGGCGCGCTGACTCCATCTTCCCATGGGTGTGGGATCATCTTCCCTGAGTGTGCATCTGTGTCCACATTTCTCCTTTTTATGACCCCACCAGTCATATTGGAAAAGGAGCCCATCCTACCCCAGTATGACCTCACTTGAACGTAACTATGACATCTCCATATAAGGTCACGGGAACAGAACTTCGACATATACATTTGGTGGGGACACAATTCGATCCATCACAGATGGGTCTCAAACCCTGAGTTCTGGAGCCCAGTTCACAGGTTCCACTTACACACAGCCGACTCTCCTGGCGTCTTGTCTTGTTCTCCCAACGCCCTGTGGGATGGGGAGGCCAAGCACATTTCTTTCGGTGTAAGTGGCTGGGGGTGAGGGAGTGGGGGTGTGGGGGGGCAGTTAAATGGCTGTGGCTCTGACAGTCACCTTGTACACACCCCTGATGCTGGATGGGCAGCCTGCTTCCCAGCTGTGACCGTGGCCAGGTAATAAGCCTCTCTGTGTCTCTGTTGTGGGAAGGCTGATACCAGTATGGAGACGGTCTTGCGCACTGCAAAGCCAGTCAGTGTTCACAGACCCCAGCTGCCCTTCCCTCTCCCCTTGTGTGGCTTTGAATGTAGAAAATCTTCTTTGGGGTTGAGCTGAGAGCCAGATGAGGGCAGGCAGGGGTGGGAGAGGGTATATTACATGTCCAAGGTCACAGGGTTAAACCTCCTTCCCACGCAGAGCACCATGATGTCCAGCACCCTGTCTGTCCCCCACACCCCTCTCTGCTGGCTGGCTCACCTCCGCCTGCCCATTAGCTCCCTCCCGGGTTCTGCCCCCACATCCTCTTCCCTCTGCCCAAGGATTCAGGGACCTGGCTTCACTATGGCTTCAACACATATTATTGGGGGGCTGTAATGGATGTAGCCTTGTGCTAGTGCCCAGTTTCAGCCAGACACCAGAGGATCAAATTGGGTTCCAGCAGTTCCTTCCAAAGACATTTGCCCTTGGAAAAGGAGATGTGACCCCAGGGAGTGGAGGAGGGGAGAGATGTGGAAACTGAGCTACGGAATCTTAGAGCTGGATGGAACCCTGGAACACTCCTACTCCAGGCCCCTTGGGCCACAGAGGGGGAAACCGGGAGGGGAGGTAATGCGCCAAGGTCAAATGTTGGGTGGTGCCCGGTGGCAGAGGCCAGGCATCTGAGTCCATATTGGGACCAAGGGGGCAGGTGGTGGGTGCTTCCCGGTGTCTGTGAGCTCCGTTCCCCAGGTTGGAGGGTCTTGGGTGGTGCAGGGGTCGCCTCCAGGGCTCCCGAGGGGAGGGAGGGGAGGCTAAAAGCAAAGTGGGGGAGCGACCTGGGGATTGTGGGAATGTAGGGCCGTGCACCCGCCCCCCGCCTTGCGTGGGGCGCCGGGAGAAGGGGCTGGTGGGCAGGGGTAGTCCTGCGGGGGCCCGCGCGTGGGGGCCGGGCCGGCCGGGGCGGGGTGAGTCACGGCCCGCCCGCTCCCATTGTGCGGCCCGGCGGCGGCGGCGGCGGCGGCGGCGGCGGAGCTGCGGAGCCGAGCGCGAGGAGGTGGAGCCCCGGGCTGCGGGCTCCGGCGCCTGCGTCCGCCGGGCCGGCCCGGCTCGCCGCCGCCGCGGGCGCCCCACGGCCGTGAGGCCCTGCGCGGCGCCAGGCCCCCGGAGCGCGCGCGGGAGGGAGATGGGGCGCGGCGGCCGGCGCAGGCCCCGCACGCTCCGGAGCCCGAGGTACCGCAGGGCGGGGCGCGGCGGGGCGCGGCGCGGCGGGCCAGGGCCGGGGCCCCGGGGTGTCGCGGGCGTGGCGGGGCCTCGGCCTGGGAGGGTGGACGATCGGGCTCGGCGAGGGGGAGAGGGCGGCCGCGCGAGGCTCCTGACCCCGCCCTCCTCCCACAGGGCTCCCCGCTAGGCCCCCGCAGCGCCCCCTTCTCAACCCGGTCACGGGTCCCTCAGTGAGCGAGAGGCTCCCGAGCCGCCTCCCCGACCATGGCCAACGGAGTGATCCCGCCGCCCGGGGGCGCCTCCCCCCTACCCCAGGTGACTGCCGCGCGCGGGGGTGGGAGAAGAGGAGGGGAGGGACCCCAAGGAGGAGAGGGGAGTCCTCTGGCCGACCTTGGGACCCCGACATCCAGAGATGGAGCTGGGCTGGAGGGGAGGGGGAAAGGGAGGGCCTTTTGGTATTTTTCAGTTCCCTTGCCCCCTCTCCTCTCAAGCCCTGGGCTCCTGGGAGGCTGACCCAAGGCTGGGACGCAGGGAGAGGGGTCGTTGAAGATGGAGCCCGCTGGTCTTCCCCGCCCCCAGCCGGGGTTTGGAGTTGGGGTGGATGTGGGGCGTTCTTGGGTCAAGGGTCCTTAGGAGAGGCTGTCTGAGCCTGCAGGTCCGGGTGCCCTTGGAGGAGCCCCCTCTGAGTCCAGACCTGGAGGAGGAGGACGATGACTTGGGCAAGACCTTGGCTGTGAGCAGGTTTGGGGACCTCATCAGCAAGCTCCCGGCCTGGGACCCTGAGAAGCCCAGCCGCACCTACAGCGAGCGGGACTTTGAGTGTGGGTAGCCTGGGGACCCCTAGTGTGGCTGCCCTCACCACCATCACCTTCATTGCCACCATCACCGTGCTCTCCACCGGCTTGGTCACCCAGTGCCATCTTGTGCTGGACGCTGTGCTGGACGCTGTGCTGGGCCACCATGCCATGTTAAGTCATCCTGCCTCACTCACCCATCGCCTGTCCACCTTCCAGGGGAGCCGGGCCCCAGACGCAGGGGGAGATGTAGGGAGATGGGCCTGAGGCCTCCCTCGGTGACCTTCACCTTCCCCAGGGCTCTGCCATACCTCCAGCCCTGCTCCCTTCTCTCTGCCTCCTCACCTCCCTCAGCCCTTCTGACTCTGCCTTACCCCCTTGCTGTAGCGTGTCCTCCCGTTTCCCCCAGCCCCCCTTTCACGACCTGCCCTCTCGCTGACTCCCGTTCCCCCACTCTGCCAGGCCTTACCAATGGCAGGACAGGGACACAGGTGTTGGGGGGAGTCTGGCTCTCGAGGAAGGTCTAGGGTGCCCTTGTTTGAGGCCCTGAGCTAGAATAAGGTGTGTGCCCCTAGGGCGGTGAGGGGCCCCCTTCTGCTGTGGGGACCCCCAACCGGCTCTCCTGCACCCCCAGTTCACCGGCACACATCCCACCACACCCACCACCCGCTCTCGGCGCGCCTGCCTCCACCCCACAAGCTGCGGCGACTGCCCCCCACCTCTGCCCGGCAGACCAGGAAGAAGAGGAAGAAGGAGAAAACCTCGGCTCCCCCCTCAGAGGGGACCCCTCCCATCCAGGAGGAGGGGGGAGCCGGAGTGGAGGAGGAGGAGGAGGAGGAGGAGGAGGAAGAGGAAGGGGAATCTGAGGCAGAACCTGTGGAGCTCCCGCCCTCAGGGTCCCCACAGAAAGCAAAGGTAGGGGTCTGTCCCTGAAGGAGGGCTGACTCCTCAGGGAGGGTGTGGGGGGGGGAGGGAAGAGGATGCAGCCGAGGGGGCCAGGGCTGCCTTGGGGGAGTGGGGGGTGTGGCGGGTTGGGGGCTGAGCCCGTGCAGGGACCCAGGGCACTCCGGTTTGTCCACAGTTCTCCATTGGAAGTGATGAGGATGACAGTCCTGGTCTCTCTGGGAGGGCTGCCTTCAGCAAGCCCCTGCCCTCCGTGGGCCCTTGCCCTGACAAGAGCCCCCAGCAGGCAGTCAGGTACTGGCCTCCAGCGCAGCCCAGAGCGGGCCGCAGGCTCCCTTCTGACCCTGGGGACTGTCCCAGCTCTGAGCCGGGAGAAGAAGAGGGGAGGAGAGGAGAGGGAACAGAGGATGCCGGGAGGGGCACATCCGCTCTCTGTCCGCAGGTTAGACAAGGAGGAGAGACAGGTGTCACCAGAGAGGAGGGCAGGGATAAAGGCAGCAGAAAGACGGGGGCGGGGGGTGGGGGGGAGCTTCCTTCTCTGCCCAGAAGGAGTCTGTGTCTATCACCCAGGGGGCTATTCCAGGCCCCACCCCAAGCTGGGGAAGGGCAAAGGAACCCCCTAACTTGGCCCATCTCCACCGTGGTTCCCTGTCAAGTCCAAGGCTGCCATGGTGCCTCCTCAGCTCCTCAAGCCCCCGGGCCCGGGTCTCCCGAGTCGCTGGGGAGAAGAGCCGGCCCTGGAGCCCATCGGCCAGCTATGACCTGCGGGAGCGGTTGTGCCCAGGCAGTGCCCTGGGCACCCTGGGTGGCCCGGAACAGCAGGTGCCCACTGACGAGGCGGAGGCCCAGATGCTGGGCTCCGCGGACCTGGACGACATGAAGAGTGAGTGACACCCTGTGGCAGCCCCCCTGGCCCACCCCCATGGGCGCTCCGCCCGTGGGGAACCTTGGAGAAGCTCTGCGCTCTCCCCAACCCAGCGCTTAGGTCCCTTTGCAGTATCCCTGTCTGCTGGAATGTGGCCAGGGACGGGGAGCTCACTACCTCACCAAGCCGCCTCTCTGGTTGCCAGAGCTGAGATTTCCCTTGGTGACACCTCTGCCCTTCTGTCTTGATTCTGTGCTCTGAGTCACCCCCTGAATAAGGCAACTCCCTCTTCCACGTGACCTTTGGAGACTCTGTGTCCACCTCCCCCCAAGGCTCCTCTTCTTGGGGCAAACTCTTTTTGTCTTCTTCATGCCGGCCCCCTGAGGGTGAGCCCCTCTCTCGGTCCTGCTTCTCCCTACACTGGGGGCCCCCGGCTTGTCGCACCACCCTTGGCGGGGCCTGGCTGTGATCGCGGCACATTCCTTCCATCTTATCAGCGCCCTGGTTTCTGTGCCACCTGTCATCACCCACGGGGCTCTGTGCCCAGGCCGGGGGCACCACTGACCCCACCTCCCTCCCCCTTGGAAGCACAGTGTGTGGGCGGGGGTTGGTGGGGACTCTGGGCTCAGTACGTCATGGAAAGTTGCCAGGGCCTGAGGACAGGGACAGGAACAATCCGATGGCAGCAGTGGGGTGGGGGTGGTGGGTCAGCAGAGGGCGTGTTTACAGACTCAGGTTGGGGGCAGGAAGCAGCAGGGAGCCGGCCTGGGGCCACGGGGAGTCAGGAGGCTCGGGTTGAACAAAGACCACTGGTCCAGGCTCCCACCTTTTAGGAGAGCCAGGGCTCCAGGGAGGAGCAGAGGCTGAGGGCTCGGCCACCGGGAGAAGGATGAGCCTGCTGGAGGAGGTCACAGAGCCCAACAGGGCACCTAGCCCTGGGCCTGGGAACACGGAGAGCCAGGGTCCTTGGATGGCCCCGGCCCCCAGCCCTCGAGACTCGCTGGCCTCAGAGGACTTAGAAATGTTGGTGCTGGACCTTGAGGACGGTGACCTGTGGGAACCCACCCAGGGCCAGCTGAGCCCCATGGCAGGGGGGCCAGCTTGTGAGTAACCGGGCTGTTGGCCTTTCCGCAGCTGCTGGCCGGGAAGGGGCAAGCAGGGAGGAAGGGCTAGAGCTCTGCTTGAGTCCGTCAGATGTGTATCTGTGGGGGAGACCTGGGAGCTGAGAGAGGGCACAGGGAAAGGATTGGGGGCCTGGTGACGCCATGTAGGTCGTGGTGCTCCAGAGTGAGAGGCAGTGGCCGGGGCGGGGGGGGCGGGGAGGGTAGGCAGCCGGGGCTGTGGACTGAGTTGGGGTTTGCCTTCTTACAGTGGCTTGGCCAGTGGTCCCCTGTGTTACTGTGCGGTAGTTCTTCCTTCTCTCTGGGCCCTCACGTTTTTGTGACGTGGCTGTGCTGGCTTATAGGGTTGTGTGGATGTGGCCCCTGGCTGGCCAGAGCAGGGGGCTGGAGGGCTTGGCTCTGACCATGAGGCCCCGAGCTGGACCCCCAAGACCACCAAGCCTGCCTTGCCTGCAGGTCACCGGCTGGAGGACAACCCTGGGATGCGGCGGCACCTTGTGAAGAAGCCGTCTCGGACGCAGGCTGGGAGGGGCAGCCCCGGGGGCTTGGCCCCCATCCTGCGCAGGAAGAAGAAGAAGAAGAAGCTGGATCGGAGGCCTCATGAGGTACAGGGGACTGAGGGGTGGGCCTGCAGCCTCCCCTCCCTTCTCCTTCCGAGAGCCTCCCTTTCCCACCTCTCCCCCCCCATCCCCCCACCCCGCCTTGCCTGGTTGCCAGGCCTCCAAGACCGCCGATCCCACCTGGCGGCCCCCAGACCCTCACCCTTGGCACCTGCCTCAGGTGTTTGTGGAGCTGAACGAGCTGACACTGGACCGTAGCCAGGAACCCCACTGGCGGGAGACGGCACGCTGGATCAAGTTTGAGGAGGATGTGGAGGAAGAGACAGAGCGCTGGGGGAAGCCCCACGTGGCCTCGCTCTCCTTCCGCAGCCTTCTGGAGCTCAGGAGGACCATCGCCCATGGTAGGGGCCCTGCAGGCCTGGCCCTGGGGTGCGGGCCCTCTTCACCGACCAGGGAGCTCTGCCGGCAGGAGGCTGTCCAGCCCTAGGGAGCTACTCCCTGGGGGCCTGCGCCCAGGCGAGGTCTGGCTGCCACTTTGGAGATGTAGAGTCCAACCGCCTGCAGAGCCGTAAGCTCGGAGGGGCCGGGCTGTGCCCCTGTAGGCCCCTGTCCCCATGCAGTACACTAACCAGTGACTCACCTCCCTGGGTTTGGAGGGACCATGGCCTTGCTCCGTGTTCCCTCTGCACATCCCTGTGTCTGACTCGTCTGTGCCAGGTGGCACTGAGTATCTGCCCGTGTGCATCGGGTGCTGGACTCACTCGGCGCGTCTGCCTGCCCTTGGGGAGCAAGGTGGCTGGGGTGGCTTTTCCTCTCTGATGGGACCCTACCCCCAACTGTGCCCCCCAGGAGCTGCCCTCCTGGACCTGGAGCAGACCACTCTGCCAGGGATCGCCCATCTCGTGGTGGAGACCATGATTGTGTCTGACCAGATCCGTCCGGAGGACAGGGCCAGCGTCCTGCGCACCCTCCTGCTGAAGCACAGGTGTCAGGGTGGGGGGCCTGGGAGGAGGGCCTTCTAGTGCCCGTGCCCTTCCAGGAGCACAGACTCTTCTGTGCGGCTTTCTAGCCTCTGCTTGAATAACCCCAGTGATGGGGAACTCATTACTCATTCATGCTCAGACAGCACCAGTCATTAGAACGTTCTTCCTTACCCTCTCTCAGCTCATGAAAAGCCTCTTTTCCTAACCTGTCTTGCTCCCTTTGCCCTCTGCATAGCCATCCCAATGATGACAAGGACAGTGGCTTCTTTCCCCGAAACCCATCCAGCTCCAGCGTGAACTCGGTCCTGGGGAATCATCACCCCACCCCCAGCCATGGTCCTGACGGCGCAGTGCCCACCGTGGCTGACGACGTGGGGGAGCCAGCCCCACTCTGGCCTCATGACCCTGATGCCAAGGAGGTCAGTCGCCTTGCTCGGACCCGGGCTGGGGGGCTGAGGGGCCTTCTGGTTTCGCTCGAGGCCACCGCTGGCTTCCCTGAGCGGGTCGGGAAGTTTGAATGCCTGACATTATACGGGGCATGCGGGGGGATCTGTAAGGGACACGCATGAGGGCCCCTGCCCTAAAGAAACAGGAGGTTTAAGTGGGCTGATGTGGCAGACCCAGGGGATCCATTTCAACAAGATAAGGCAGAGGTGGTAAGTGGGCAGCTGGGAGGAGGGGTCCGCAACCGGAGCGGTCTCCTCCCGATATGGGGCGCATCACTGACAGTCCCTTTCCTGGCTGGGGAGGGAGAAAACAGGGCCCAGGTCCAGGGGTTGGAGGGCAGAGTCCAGGGCTGGAACAAGGGAGGGGAGGGCCTGCCACGGCCTCCGGTCAGGGTCCCAGCCCTATTCCAGTTCTGCGTCCTCAGAAGCCTCTCCACATGCCTGGGGGAGACAGTCACCGGGGGAAAAGTCTGAAGCTGCTGGAGAAGATCCCCGAAGATGCTGAGGCTACTGTTGTGCTCGTGGGTGAGGAGGCAGGGGGTCCTGGGTGTGTGTGCTTCCTCCGTGCTCTGCTCGTCCTGAGCTCTGGCCTGCAGGCTCCTTCTTCCAACCCCGGCCAGACCAGGTCCCCAACGAGTCCCTGCCTTGCCTGACAGTCTGTCTTGCCCCCAGCTCGCTCTTTCTCAGCCCTCTGCCTGCTTCCCGTCCAGTTTTCTGCTGTCTTGGACTGCCGCTAGTCCATAGAGCACTTTTGTGAGAATTAAAGAGAAGCACTCCTTCTCGGAGACTGTTTAACTTTTCATCTACTGGTAATTATAATAAAATATGAGTATATACACAAATAAGGGTTTCTTTAGATCGGGGGTTTCTTTGTGCAGCACACAACCTGCTCAACTGTACATGATGGCCCCAGATGTTTTCTCTCCGGGGCCAGCCTGGACGGCTCCTCTTTGCCCAGTGCCCTGTGCCTTACTCTTCCCCCAGGCTGTGTGCCTTTCCTGGAGCAGCCTGCAGCAGCTTTTGTGCGCCTGAACGAGGCCGTGCTCTTGGAGTCTGTGCTCGAGGTCCCTGTGCCCGTTCGCTTCCTCTTTGTGATGCTGGGTCCCAGCCACACCAGCACTGACTATCACGAGCTTGGGCGCTCCATTGCCACCCTCATGTCTGACAGGTGGGGTCCTGGGCTGGGTGCTCTAGGCCTGTCCCTCCCCCCCCCGCCCCCCCCACCCGCCGCCGCGGGGCCCTCCTTTTTCCCTTTTGCTCACTGCCTACATTGGTGGCCCGGGATGCAGGGGTGCAAGAGGCCCTTCTGGGTGAGGCAGCACTCTGGAGTGATGGTAGAGGGAGTTTTGGCCGAGGGGAGAAAAGGGAGCCCTGGGCTGGAGCTGTGGGAAGGGGAGGTGGTTGAAGGGGGAGAAAAAGCCCAGACCCCCAAGTCTGGGACATGGCATGAGACTGGAAAGGGAGGGCTGGATATGTTGGTCTTTGCTGTGTCCTCTCCTTGGCTGGGACAGGAAGGTCCTCTAGCCAGGGGGTGGTGTTGGAAACGCTAACTGACCAACCTGTAGCGGGTGAGAACTCTCCCGGTCAGGATGGTTCTGGGGCCCCCCTGCTATGCCCGGCGTTGCCCCTTAGGTTGTTGCATCGTGGAAAAGTCTAGAAGCTCCTAGGGGAATAGAAGGCACTCGGAGGTTCAGGGCTGTGGCCGATTGCTGGCCAGAGAGGACATAAGTCAATATTTTGACGATTGGCCTGGACCTGTATATGTGGCCAAACACCCATCCTGCCTCTGGCTTGGTGACGCCCAACACCTCTTCCCTGAAGCCCTCCCAGGGGCTCTCTGCGTGGCTCAGCCCTTGCCTCTCCTGCCCATAGCTGTTTCATGAGGCTGCCTACCAGGCGGACGACCGGCAGGACCTCCTGAGTGCCATCAGTGAGTTCCTGGATGGCAGCATCGTGATTCCTCCATCCGAGGTGGAGGGCCCGTGACCTGCTGCGCTCCGTGGCCGCCTTCCAGAGGGAGCTGCTGAGGAAGCGGCGGGAGCGTGAACAGACTAAAGTGGAGATGACCACCCAGGGAAGCTATGTGGCCCCCGGGAAAGGTCAGACCCTTTGGGGCCCGTTTTTCCCCTTTCCCCCCTGCAGCTCCTAAGGTCGTGAGGGCCAGCCTGTCCTGACTCCCTGACTCCTGGATGCCAAGCTTCCGGTCCCTGATGGGAAGGATTGAGCCCAGGGCCCCCCCAGCAGGAGGGGGTGGTCTGTGCTCCAGCAGCTCCTTGTCCCCCCAGAGCTGTCGGTGGAGCTGGGGGGCTCTGAGGCGACCCCCGAAGACGACCCCCTGCTGCGGACTGGCTCGGTGTTTGGGGGGCTTGTGCGAGATGTGAAGCGTCGGTACCCACACTACCCCAGTGAACCTGCGAGACGCCCTGCACTCCCAGTGCGTGGCAGCCGTACTGTTCATCTACTTCGCCGCCCTCAGCCCCGCCATCACCTTCGGGGGGCTGCTAGGTGAGGGGGAAGGGAGGCCGGAGCGGGGGACCCAGGGTCACCTGCAAGGTCTGTGGTCAGGGGATCCCAGGCATCACTTTTGCAGGGGAGGGGGGCTATAAAGTGAGAAGGGGCAGGGCGGGTGTAAAAGGTGGGGGAGCCTGTGACGGGGCGGGGGGGTGGAGGGGGTAGGGTGGGAGGGGTGGGGCTGGGGAGCAGGACCTATCTGTTGCTCTGTGGGGCTGCTCTGTTCTAGTTGGGTCCCCAGGTCAAGGTAGGCTAGATGAGGAGGAGGGGCCGGGTGGAAGGAGCCAGGCCAGGGCCCTCCCGCTGACCCTTGCCTGCACCAGGAGAGAAGACTGAGGGGCTGATGGGCGTGTCCGAGCTGATTGTGTCTACCGCCGTGCTTGGGGTCCTCTTCTCCCTGCTGGGGGCCCAGCCGCTGCTCGTGGTTGGCTTCTCAGGGCCGTTGCTGGTCTTCGAAGAAGCCTTCTTCAAGGTGACAGCCCTCCCCCGCCCCTCCCCAGGGATCCCATGTCCCGGCTCTCGGCCCAGGTGATGTGGGTCCCTGCAGGCTCTCCCCTCCTCTCCCTTTAGAGTTCACCCCCGCCCCCACCCCGGCCCATCCCATGGGGGCCCGACGTCCAGGGCCGACCGCTGCGGGTAACCACAGCCTCCCTCCTGGCCTCTAGTTCTGCCGAGCCCAGGACCTGGAGTACCTCACCGGCCGGGTGTGGGTTGGCCTCTGGCTGGTGGTCTTTGTCCTTGCCCTGGTGGCCGCTGAAGGCAGCTTCCTGGTCCGCTATATCTCACCTTTCACCCAGGAGATCTTCGCTTTCCTCATCTCGCTTATTTTCATCTACGAGACCTTCCACAAGCTCTACAAGGTGGAGGTCCAGAGAGGTCTTGGGGGGGCGGGGGGCATGGGTGGGGGCTGGGCAGCACCCTGGGGAGGGGAGCATGAAGGGGTGGCAGGGGGCGCTGGGAGCAGAGCGGACGAGGGAGGAGGGCTCCGCTGGGTGTGGGTGTGGGTGTGGGGGGTCGGGACACCCTGGGCTAGATCAGAGCTGCCGGGCAGGGAGTCCTACCCAGAGGGTACAGGTTAGAACTCTCGCAGGATTCAGCCAGTATGTGATGGCGTGGGGCACTGTCAGCGCTATGGGGCCCTTCCGAGAGGCGCGCGTGCGTGTGCGTGTGTGTGTGATGTATCTCGTTGTCCTGTGATACTGTTGTCTGGTCAGGTGTGTGAGGAGGGGTCAGCGCTCCCCTCACAGCCGTATGAAATCAGGGTGATAAAATTAGGGTTACCTGCCCAGGTGAGTGCTAGGGCAACCTTGTAACCCACGCAGGTGTTCACGGAGCACCCATTGCTGCCATTCTACCCCCCCGAGGGGGCATTGGAGGCTGGGCTGGAGTTGAACGGGAGTGCTGTGCCCCCCCCACCGAGGGGCTGCCTGGCCCGAGGAACCAGCCCAACACGGCTCTGCTGTCCTCATCCTCATGCTTGGGACCTTTCTCATTGCCTTTCTTCTTGCGAAAGTTCAGGAACAGCCGCTTCCTGGGAGGCAAGGTGTGTGGCTGAGGAGAGGAGGGCCCCCGTGGGTTTCCCCGGAGTTCCTGCCGTCACGGCCAGTCTCCCCTCCAGAGGGGGCGCTCTTTCCTTCTCCCGGTCAACCCATGGACCTAAAGCATATCTGTGTAGGGCCCTTCCCGGTCAGAAACTTCAGAGAAGTTTAATCAGGCCAGGAATGCCCTCTTGAGCTGGGCGGCACCCATGGGATTTAGAGAGACAGGTGGGGGGATTTCTGGCTCCAGCTCAGACCCAAGAGAGCTGGGAGTAATAAGTCCTCATGTTAGTCTCCTGACCCTCACTTCCTTTGCTCCTTTCCCCCACTGGCCCCCTCAAGGCTCGCCGCATCATTGGGGATTTTGGCATCCCCATTTCCATTCTGGTGATGGTCCTAGTGGATTACTCGATTACAGACACCTACACACAGGTGAGCAAGCCCCACCTCCCTCCAACGGGGGGTTTTCACCCCAGAGTCTCGGGAGGGAGGCCACAACACGTTCCTGTTGCCTCAGTGGCTACGACCATGGGCAGAATTCAGCTTTTTTAGTGGAGTGGTGACCTGCTGGGGCCACGCTGGGGTGGGTGGGCTGGGGGCAGCTGAGTGGTTCAGTGGATGAGGCCAGCCAGGGGGTTCTGAGGCTATGTGTGAGCAGATATAGGGCTGGGGGCCAAATGACAGGTGTGCCTGGGGCTCAGGGAGAAAGTTTGTCATTCTCTGTCCTCTACCAAATCCTTGGAGGGACTCTGGAAAATGGAAAACTAATTTCCCCCCAAAGCTGTTCACATCCAGGTTTCTTGGAGCCCCTGGTACTGGGAACACAGAGCTTGGTGGGAGGCAGCTGCTACATGGGGTTCTCAGCATGGGGAGGCTGTGTCCCTGAACCCTGTCTTCCTTCCTGCCATGCAGAAGCTGACGGTGCCCACAGGGCTCTCGGTGACGTCCCCCCATAAGCGCACGTGGTTCATCCCACCCCTGGGCAGTGCCCGTCCTTTCCCGCCCTGGATGATGGTCGCAGCTGCTGTCCCCGCCCTGCTGGTCCTCATTCTGATCTTCATGGAGACACAAATCACTGCGTGAGAGGGCTGGGGGACCCTGGGTGGGGGTGGCTGGGGAGGAGGCGGAAGGCAGGGGGATTGGTGGCAAGGGAGGGGCACATGGCCCGGGGCACAGTTTCCCTCCGGTGCTGTGACAGGCGATCCATCTGTCCCCACCACCATGTGCAGGGTGGCACTTGGCAGTCCTCACAACAGTCTGGCACTATGCTCTCCCACTGATGCTCACGTGTGTCTCATTTTGGTTAAACCGCAACATGGTGAGATCTGGCATCTGGCTTTTGTGGCGTCTTAAATATCCACAGTATGAGGTTTTAGCCCAAATTTGCTTTGACGTGAGAACATCACTTTGGGAACTTGGCAGAGGAAGCTGGCAGATCCCGGGGAGGGCCCTTCAGTCCGCGCTGGCCCTTCCCCACTGCGCATGCCTGGCCCTGCGGCCCGCCAGCCCTCCCCCGGCTCAGCCCGGCTTCCTGTCCTGCAGGCTCATCGTCAGCCAGAAGGCCCGGAGGCTGCTCAAGGGCTCCGGCTTCCACCTGGACCTGCTGCTGATTGGCTCCCTGGGTGGGCTCTGCGGGCTGTTTGGGTTGCCCTGGCTCACGGCCGCCACTGTCCGCTCGGTCACTCACGTGAACGCCCTGACGGTTATGCGCACTGCCATTGCACCCGGCGACAAGCCCCAGATCCAGGAGGTGCGGGAGCAGCGGGTCACTGGAGTGCTCATCGCCAGCCTCGTGGGTGAGAGCACCCACCTCGCAAGGCCCCAGCCCCCGCTCCACAGACCTGCCTCCGTGGGCCCTGTGGCCTTCAGTCCGCGCTCTATCCCAGGCTTGCCTCAGGTCCCGTCTGGGTCACCAGATGCATCGTGTCTAGCACCCGCTCTCACCCCAGCCTGCCTCGTGACACTCTGAGCCTTTTTACCCTGGGCCCTTTCCGGGTCCTCTGTCCGGCTCCTTCTCCTCTCGTGTGTAGTGATGAGGCCCAGCCGGTCCCCTCCCCACCAGGCCCGTCCATCCTCATGGGGGCTGTCCGAGGGGTCAGGTAGGTCCATGTCACCTCCTCCAGGCCTGTCCATCGTCATGGGGGCTGTGCTGCGCCGGATCCCGTTGGCCGTACTCTTTGGGATTTTCCTGTACATGGGGGTCACGTCACTGTCCGGTATCCAGCTGTCCCAGCGTCTGTTGCTTATCCTCATGCCTGCAAAACACCATCCCGAGCAGCCCTATGTGACCAAGGTAGGGCCGGGCAGCATGGTGGTGGGGAGATGGGGTTGATGGGGAGGGGGTGCGAGGGATGCCGGGGTGGGAGATGGACAGAGTGACTGTGGAGGGGAAGTCTGGGGACCCGGGGAGCTCCGTCCCCAAAGATGTGAGGGGGGAGAGCAGGCCGGGCGCTGTGCCGTGAGACTTGAGGGCCACTCCCCAGGTGAAGACGTGGCGGATGCACCTGTTCACCTGCATCCAGCTGAGCTGCATCGCCCTGCTCTGGGTGGTCAAGTCCACAGCGGCCTCACTCGCGTTTCCCTTCCTGTTGCTGCTCACGGTGCCTCTGAGGCGCTGCCTTCTGCCCCGGCTCTTCCAGGACAGGGAGCTGCAGGCGGTAAGGGATGCTGCTCGGGGCCGTGTTCGGCCGGAGGGGCCCTGGAATCAGGGAGGCCTGGGTTCCAGTCTCTGCTGTGCCTCCTGCTAGTTTGGCTGGAGAGAAGGGCTTCAGGCTGCGGTCCCTGATGGTCCCTGCAGACAGCGAGGCCTGAGAAGGTCCAGGCTGCGGGGTCAGAGGAGTTGCTGGGGGGAACCGTTGGGCGAGCGCCGCCTCCCCGCCCCTCCCGACCTTCTCCTTTCTGCAGCTGGACTCGGAAGATGCTGAGCCTAACTTTGATGAGGACGGCCAGGATGAGTACAACGAGCTGCACATGCCTGTGTGACCCTCCACCGTGGTGCCCCTCAGAGACCCTGACACCTTAGTGATCCACACCTGGGCCCCAGGCAGAGCCCAGCCCTGGGGCCAGCGGGTGCCTCCCAACCCAGAGACGTGCCTGGAGCCAGCCACTCACGCCGTGGCCAGAGCGACCCGCTGACTGCCCCGGGCACTGACCTGGGCTCACCCAGGCCCTTTCACAGACCAGACCGGCACAGGCTTTGAGCTCATTATAACCACACTCCTTGTCTTGTGTCTGCCTCACTTTCTTGGTTCCACCCCTGGTCTGTCCGGTCACGCTTATCCAGCTGGAATTGGAAGAATTCTGTTTTCAGGGCCATCAAAACCAGGGAGAGGTTTGAGACAAGGACAGAATTCTTGGGGAAAGGGAGAGAATCAAGACCACAGAATGTCAGAGCTGGACGTTATCATCACCCCCTGGAGCCCTCGCAAGTACAGCTGGGGAGCAGGAGGCTCAAGGTCTGGCTCAAGGTCACATACTGCTAATCTAGCCTCTGCTTGGAAGGGAGATTGTGGGGGACGGGCGAGGGAGGAGGTGGCTTCGCTTTAGCCGTTAGAGAAATCAGAGTGTCCCCAGTGGCTGTGGGGCTATGGAAGAAAATGGAAAATATTTTCTTGATCCCTGGCGTTCTGAGGAGCAGGGTACAGTAGCCCAGTCCCCAAGACACAGGGGTGGCGCTGGATTTGGGGTCCCTGGACCATTTTAGATTCTCACGGTTTAAGAGTGGCAGTTTGGGGATTCCTGAGGCCACTCCCTGTGCTACAGTCTGTTCTGCCAGAAATAACCTGGGAGGCCTTGAAGAGGGTGCAAACTGGGAACCCACTGCGTCACAGTTGCTAGGCAACCAGTGCCGAAGTGAGGCCGGTTGTCCCTGTGTTGCCCTCTGGTGGCCACTCTCGCACACTGCAGGCTCTGTCCCCTCCGGGCAAGAGTAGCACTGCCATCTGGTGGATCCACTGGCTCTCTTGGTCAGAGACCACATTCAGGCAACTTCCGTACCTCCTTGGGAGACACGGGGTGGAGGGTGGTTACAGAGAGGTTCCGTGGAGTTGCACAGCCCTGGGTGGCTCTGAGCATCCGGAGCTGGGATCCCTCAGCCCCACTTTAGCTGGCCCTGCTTCTTATCCATTTCCCAGTTTCTTCCCTGGTGTTCAGGCCAACAGCTAGTGCCCTGAGGCTGGTCAGCAGAGAGGGGACAGACCACTGTGAGGCTGTTTGTTGTGTTCATAGGGAAGAGCTGCGCCCTTCTAGATGTCCCAGATTGTCATTCAGGTGTGAGCATTTCGTTCCCGTCGGCCCCTTTGGTCTCTGGCAACACGATGGCCTCTAACTTCATCTGGCCTTTGACTGGCTCCCTGGGCCTATGTGAAGACAAAATCCCTTTTCCTTTACATTGGCCAAGTCCAGGTGGAATTTCAGAGAAACTGTGCCAGGCGCAAAGTCAAGGTTAAATGCAAAAACCTAGAACACAGACCAGTGCAGAGCAGATGATATACGAGATGGCAGGGGCCACACACTCCGATGGCCTTGGCTGAGAGGCTTTGTACACAGGACTCTGTTTTTTTTTCCCCCGAGTCCTGATCAGGTAGCCTTGGTGGGGGGCGGGTTTCCCCGTTTGGTCTGGGGGATGCCGGGAGCCCACAGGACAGAGCCAGCTCCTTCCTGAGCCCCTGAGGGGAAGTGATGACCTGAGCCAGGAAAGCTTGGCTCTTCATTGGACACAGATTGTGTTAGTCATCTCTGTTTGGCAAGTAGCTGAGAATTGGGGGTGTTCCTCAACTGGAAAATGAGAAACCAGAGGGTGGGGGCTTTTCTAAAGGAATGTGTCTTGGTTCTGGCTGGCATGTCAGGGTGGCTGTCAGTAAAACTAGGCACCGAGGGCCCTCTGAACAGTAGCCTGTGGAGGCTCTGAGAGGCCTGAGGAGGTTGCAGCAACCCGGAAGTTTGCCAGGGAAGGGGCTTTGAGGGAGGCAGAGGAAGGAGTGACAGTGGGGGCCAGGTTAGGTGTGGAAGAGAGAAAGACAAGGGATGATGGAACAGTGGCAAACCCATAGAAAGGCAGCTGCCTTGGCTTGGGGCCTGGATGATTAGGGCTCATTTCACTGGGGGACATTTGAGTTGGTCCTGAATCCTTCATAGCCTCTGTGGTTCCTCTGACTTTCTCTTTACTGACCCTCTAGCCTCATCCTCCGGGGGCATTGGGCAGCTTGACTGAGGATGTCTCCTTCCAAGGGAAGGAGAGGGAACCACAGAGGGGAGCCCCATCTGGCCCCATCTGGTGGCACAGCTCTGGGGGACTCTGATGGGGTTAGAGGTATTTTGAATGGGCAGGCCCCACTGCTGCCTGCTTTGGACTGGAAGCAGCTTGGCGAGTGGGCACGTGCAAGGGGGGACAGGACCCTTCTAATAAGGAGAGCTGTGGGCCCATTGCCACGGTACCCTTCCCTTGCAGCGTTCTGCGTGGGATTATGGTCACATCCTGGGTAGCTGCCCACAGCTTTCATTCTCGGACAAGTTCAAGCCCACGTCAGGTCCAGCGAAGTGCTAACTCATTCTTTTATTTTCTCTGCTCATTCTTTGAGCAGAGAGGGTGGCTGGCACGTCCTCGTTCCGTGCTGAGGATTCAGCTCACTCAAGATGTCTATGCCCTCGTGAAAGCTTCTGGCTGTCAGGGCTCACAGACCATCTGCTTGGACTGCCCCGAGCCCCTCCTTCAGGGCACAGAACCTGGCAATAATGTGTCCCATTTGGCAGCCTCTCTTCTTGTATCAGGTGACTCAAATAAGGATCATGCCTGTTGACACTTAGAGCTTCTAAAGGGGATTCTGAGTAGCAATGGAAAGGCAAAGCAGAACTCAAGGACCCTTGTGCTGAGCGCTGCCCGTACAGCGAATGACGAAGCTATTGCTGAAAACAATAAAGCAGGTTCTGGGCAAGCACTGAATGGTGGATTGAATCCGGTGTGGCAAACGGGAAACCCAAAGTGAGGCGTTTGGTTTCCAGATAAATGAATTCTATAACTGTCTGAGAGAGAGGACTTGATGGGTCGTGTGGCTCCCCACTTGTGCAAGGAGCAAATGCCAATATTTGTAGGGTTTATGTTTTGGAAGGAAGATTTCACACTTGAGACCTCTGCTGGGATTATTTTTAATCTAGTTGGAAATGTTTCTTTTTATTGAACAATCCTTTGTCAGGTGCTGACCAAGCAGACAGCCTTTGAGATGTTCTCCGGGGGTGGGGGTGGGTGTCCTGCTTGGACATCTCCGGGGGGGGGACTGGAGGAGTGGCAGGAGCTCTTGGGACAGGGCTGCCAGGGTCATGGGAGGTGCAGGACAGAGAGGAGGTGGTCCAGTTGGAGAGAGAGCAGGCCTGGAAGCTGCTGGACGATAGTGTTGAGGAGAAGGCATCGAGGAGCATGTCCAAGGGGACTTTCAACTGAGGCTCCCTTGGCGCGCTGGCCGCGGCACCTCTCCCACTGCCTCTGTGGCTCGTGTTTGTCTGTGTGCCCTCTGGGCCATAAAATGGGCAGAGACCCAGCCTGAGCCTTTTTTGTGCCCCTCCCAATAACAGCAAACAGTGCCTGGTCACAGGGGTGCCTGGAGGGCTTCGGGTGAGCAGGTGACAGAGAAGGAAGGGCCAAGAGGTCAAGGATGCTGCCCCATTTAGGATCCAGCGAAGGCCCAGGATGACACCAGGAGAACTGTTAAAAAAAATTCTGACAATATTTTGGTTCTCATCTTTGTTAGTTTCATGTATAGCTGTCACTTTCTTGGTGTCCATTTGTGATGATATCCTCAAGGTCCAAAGAGGCATCGTGGGTTTCTGTTTGAGCCAGCTGGAGGGGGAGATGTTGGGGATCCTGCATGCCAGGCTGATGAGCAGACAGTGGCGGGTAGGAAAGTGCCATCAGGGGCCCCAGCAGGTGTAGGAGCCAAATGGGGGCCGGACGGGGAGCCCCTGAGAGATGGCCCTGGGGCTCGAGTCAGCAGGAAGCTTCATGTTCCAGCTTAGCCGTCCCTTTCGCGCTCCACCGGTGGTTCTCCAAAGTGCTGATGACCGAGGCACCCGAGTATTTTCTTCCCGCTGGTTGTGGAGGGCCCATCCTATACAGGGCTTCTTTGTAAGAGCTTGCGCCAATGCCAGGACCCCTGGAGGCTGCCCTCAGGCTCTGTTTTCTCGCCTCCAGCTTCTGCTCTCTGAGGCCCAGCCCTCACCCCCCATGCCCATTATAGCTGCAAGTCATTTCTCATTATTGCTTCTCTTTAGCGTGGAAAGACAAATACATGGTATGTTTATTTATTTTAGAAAGGGCAGGACCATGCCTATTTCTATTCTGTTTATCAAGCAACCTGGAAAGCAGTGTGTAGCGTATTTGAATGTTTGGGCTGATTGGGGGCTGTGATCTGTGAGGCCCTTCCTGGCTCTGCCGGTCTTGTTATCGTTGGGGGGCATTGGGTTTCCGTGGCCAGAGCATGAGGCTGGGAGTCGGGAGTCCTGGGTTCTAGCTCGGCTCAAGCATTAGGTGATGACTTGGGTTACGTCCCCTCATCCTTCTGGGAGAGTAGGGATTTGGCTCCAGTGTCTCTTCTGTGGAGCCGTTCTTCCAACAGACCTTGACTACTGCAGTGGCTGCCTCAGGAGGGGTGGGAAGCAGGAGGCTGTAGGCCATGGTAACCCCCCCAAACAACCACTGGGCAAAGTTACTAAGCTTAAGAACATTTTCGTTAGCCTTGCCAGGAAAGTAGATCCTGGGGGAGTCCGCTTTTCCATTCCCAGGGGAATTACAAACTCAGGGAGCACAGGGTGTGAGGTAGGGTAAGGAGCTGGGCTGAATGATGCTCTTGGCGAATGACTTTGGGAGTCATGGCTGAATAATCAGACAAAGCTCTGAGAGACAACCGGAATGCAATTAGATGAAAGTTTAATATCCGCGAGGATTGTGCAGTCCCAAGGCATAAAAAGCATATGAAAAGAATGCAGGATTCTTTCTTTCTTTCCCTTTTATTTTATTTTTTTTAAAGATTTTATCTTTTAAGTAGTCTCTACACCCAACGTGGGGCTCGAACTTACAACCCTGAGATCAAGAGTCGTATGCTCCATTGACTGAGCCAGCCAGGCACTCCTAGAATGCAAGATTCTTTAGAGTTGGATGGGAAAATTTATAGTTACATTCTTTAAGGGTCAAATAAATGCAAAATCAGGTGTGGGCCCCGGATAGGGGTTATGGACTGGACTCCGGTTTGGAAACTAGTAATCCATCACCGGTCTCTAAGGAGGTAGTCTCCTTGGCTGTCCCCATCTTTAAGTTAGGGAGTTAAAGACTGGGAGTAAGGCTTGACTGGTCCATAGGGTCACCAGTGAGGATCCAGTCAGCATCTACCCAAAAGTTCCCATTGATGAACAACCTTAGTTAAAAGAAGGAAATTATCTCTGTTATGGATAGACATTTTAGTAGTCCAGGGAAAACACAAAATTCCCACAGAAATGTTTAAGGGAATGAAAACTGTGGTTATAATATTTTCAAGTTAAAGGAATTTGTGCACATGTTATTGTCCTAGCCTGTTCGGGTGGCTATAACAGAATGCCACAGATCGGTGGCTTATAAACAACAGAAACGTATTACAGTTCTGGAGGCCGAGAAGTCCAAGATCAAGTTGCTACAGATTTGGCATCTGTGAGAGCCCAGGTCCTGGTTCCTAGATAGCTGCCTGTCCTCATACTGTGTCCTCATAGGGCTTAAAGGGTGTGGGAGAGCTCTCTGGGGTCACTTAGAAGGGCACTAATCCCATTTCTAGGGACTCCACCCTCATGACCTGATCATGTCCCAAAGGCTCCACCTCCTAAATACATTCACATTGGGGGCTAGGATTTCAATATATGAATTTTGGAGGACACTCACATTCAGCCCATGGAAAGGATACTTCATGTACTCGTGATTTTATTTTATTTTTTAAAGATTTATTTATTTTGGAGAGAGTGCAAGTGGTGGGAGGAGCTGAGAAAGGGGCAAATGGAGAATCTTAAGCAGACTCCCCACTGAGTGTGGAGCCCGATGGGGGCCCCATCCCAGGACCCTGAGATCAGGACCTGAGCCGAAATCCAGAGTCAGACACCCAACCGACTGAGCCACCCAGGCGCCCCTAAGTTGAAACCTTTCTAAGTTTACATATAGTTTGACAATTTAAGAGAATATAAGCTTGACTGTTTTTGCATGCTTAATTTATTAAATCTTACGAGAGTCACTTTAGTACTTGGGAAGGCTTGTCAGTCAGATGAAGTACTTAAAGAGGACTGGAATATATTAAATTTATAAATGCTGCTTAAAATGTTAAAGAGGTTTAATTAACTAAGTGTATAAATGGGACCAAACATTAATCAAAATCCCTCTCAGAGTGATTGTTAATATTTGCTAGACTTATAAATAGGATAATAAGCTTCCTAAGCTGATTTTAAAAGCTGAAGGAAGGGCAATGCATTTCTGAATCTCTATTTTCAATAAATCAAATACTAATTTTCAAGACCCAAGTAGAGCTACACATGGTCTTTTCTGTGCACCAGAGCTTCCTTCAAGGAAGGAACAAAAAACTCCTCTAAGCAGCGAGTGAGTCTTCAGTGATGCTGGAGGGAGCAGGGTGAGTGGAACTGGAGAAAGGGGAAATAAGATTTCAGGGTCATCAGGATTGTCTCGTTCCCAGGGTCAGGCTAGGTGGTTTATCCCACCCAATGCCAAATTGCTCAGGTCTGAGGGAGACACTGAGACACTAAGTAAGTACCGTGTGCGGGGTCAGAGTCGCTGACCAAGGTGTTTGGCAATGAAGCGGGGGAGGTCCGGGTGGCTTTGGGCCCCTTGCCGCCCCCTCAGAAAGCCCTTCTAGAGAGCCCCACTCTCTTAGCTGTAAGTTATTCCTCAAGTCATTTCCCCTGGGCAGGAGACGTTCGTGGGAGAGGCCGAGGTTTTTGTCTTCCAGGGGGGTTTGCAGCCCAGGGACAGTGAATGTGCATCAATCAAAATGCTCGTAGGGACCTCACAGAAGCCAGTTCCAGCCAATTTAAGCAGAAACAGAGCTGTCGAAAAGCCACTCATAGAGCCACTGGGAAGGTAAGAGAACCCAACTCAGATGCGATACTGGCCAGAGCCGCTGTCTAGGACACGCCATAGAAAAAGTTGGGTGAGGGGCACCTGGCTGACTCAGTCCGAAGAGCATGTGACTTCTCTAGGTTTTGAGTTCGAGCCCCACGCTGGGTGTAGAGATTACTTAAAAATAAATGAATAAATAAATAAATAAGCTTAAAAAAAATTTGGATGAGAATGCCGTGGCCACGACTGAGCATGAGTTGCCACAGTTTGAGTCCCTGGTGGTGGATGCCTTATCTGGTATTGCTGCCACGGAACTGGCCCTGGACTGTCCATCGGAAGGATTCCCCCACTTCCCCGCTTCTCTGCACGGCCAGCGCCTGGCCCACGGTCCCGGGTGGATGCGGCTGACTCTCCAAGCTGACCTCACATGCCTGTGTGAACACTGTGGGGAAGGCTGGGAATGAGAAGAGATGGCATTTCAGGCTTCTGTGGTGGGAGATGGGCTCTGATTTCCTCTGAGACTCATGACATCGGTGTACTGAAGCCAGTTTACAAGACTCCATTGTTAAAATTTCAGGGACTTGTGAGCTGGTTGTTAAACACAGCCATTACTAAAAAAATAAATTACAGTGGCTGTACTTTCCCCTACCTCTCCTGCAAACTACAACTAAAACCCCTGGTCATTATATATAAAAGAAACACAAGAAGACTCTGAAAGGGGAGAAGAAGGCGGACCAGCTAGGGACCCTGAGACCTGAACATATTAGTGATTTTCTTGGGATTTCTTTTTGCCTCATGTTTCCCAAATAGGGAGCTATAAAGAAGCTGGAAGCCCAGAAATTGCCAATGGGTGCATACCAAAAAGCTCCCACAAAAGTGTGCTCTCTCTAGCCAACGGCCAGGAAAGGAGCAACATAGCAAGATAGAAATCTTCTCAACAGTAACTGCCAAACACCAGAGAAAACTGTGGCCCTATCCCTACTCATGCCAACAAAGGCTAAGTGGGGAGCCTAGACTTCTAACCTGGAGAGACCTCAACACCCTGCTGGGGTTGTGTCACAGAAGGCCAAGTCAGGGGCCTACACTTCCACCTCCATTTACTAGTAAGGAGGCACATTCTCCCACCCCCAAGGGGGTGGTGTCAGAGGAGTCCTGGTGGAGAGTCAGAACCATTGCCCGGCAGTAGGAGACAGATTAGAATATTATATAATGATAAAAAGTCAACCCCCTAAGAAAACTCCAACAGTAGAGCTATGAAATATGCAAAGTAAAAGTTGATTGAACTGAAAGGAGAAACAGACAAATCATAATTATAGCTGGAGACATCAACAGTCCTCTCAACGATCGACAGGACAGTTGACAGAGAATCAGCAAGGAGGTAGAAGGACTCAACAACACCATCGACCAACAGGATCAGACTGACATTTATAGAACAGTGACCCAACAACATTAAAATATATACTCTTTTCAAAGTGCTCATGGAACATATCCTGGGCCATAAAACAAATTGCTGCACGTTTAAAAAAACTGAAACCATCAGAGTTTGTTCTCTGACCATGGTGGAATCAAACTAGAAAATCAATAAAAGAAAAATAAAGGGAAAATTAACAAACATCTGGAAACCAAACAACACACTTAAGAAAGAAGTCAAATAAATGGAGGGACATAACTAAGTTCATGAATTGGAAGACTCAGCATCACAAAGATGTCAAATGTCCCTAAGCTGATATATAGCATACAATTTTAATGCAATTTTTACTAACATCTACACAAGATTTTTTTGGTAGATATATACAAGATTATTCTAAAATTTATATGGAAAGGTGTAAAAACTAATAGCTAAAACAAGTTTGAAAAAGAATAAAATGGGATCAATCAGTCTACCTGATTTCCAGACTTACTACATTGCTAGAGTAATCAAGACTGTGTGGTATTGATGGAGGGATAGACACATAGATTAATGGAACAGAATGGAGACCTCAGATATAGAACCACACAGATATGTGCAACTGATTTTTGACAAAAAGTGCAAAAGTAATTCAATGGAGGAAAGATAGACTTTTTAACAAATGGTGATGGAGGCACCTGGGTGGCTCAGATGGTTAAGCATCTGCCTTCGGCTCAGGTCATGATCCCAGGGTCCTGGGATCGAGTCCCGAATCGGGCTCCCTGCTCCTTGGGGAGCCTGCTTCTCCCTCTGCCTCCCTCTCTCTTTCTCTCTCTCTCTGTCTGTCTTTCATGAATAAATAAATAAAATCTTAAAAAAACCCAAAACAAATGGTGATGGCGCAATTGGATATCCATAGGTGAAAATATGAACCCTGACCTAAGTCTCACACCTTGTATAAAAATTAACTCAAAATAAATCGCAGACTTAAATGTAAAACTTAAAACTAAAAAAATTTAGAAAAAAAAAAAGATCGGAGAAAATCTTTAGATTCAGAATTTAGAAATTCTTAGACTTGGCAATAAAAGCATGACCCATAATAGGAAAAATTGATAAATTGGACTTTATCAAAAACTTTGAACTTTCTCTTCAAAAGACCCCAAGAAGAGGGATGCCTGGGAGGCTCAGTCAATTAAGCATCTGCCTTCAGCTCAGGTCATGATCCCAGCGTCCTGGGATCGAGTCCCGCATCGGGCTCCTTGCTCAGCGGGGAGCCTGCTTCTCCCTCTGCCTGCCACTCCCCCTGCTTGTGCTCTCTCTCTCTCTCTCTCTCTGATAAATAAATAAAAATCTCTAAAAAAAAAAAGACCCCAAGAAGATGGAAAGGTAAATTACAGAGTAGGAGAGGATATTTGCAAACCATATATCTGACAAAGGACTAATATCTAGAATATATAATTTCTAAAACAATAACAAAAACAAATAATCCAGTTTGAATAATAGGCAAAACACATGAAGAAATATTTCACTGAAGAGGATATATAGATGGCAAATAAGCACATGAAACATGTTCAACCTTATTAGCTTTATCAGGGAAATGCAAATTAAAACTGCAATGAGATATCACTGCACACCTATCAGAATGGCTAAAATAAAAAAAAAAATAGTGTATTTAACACCTAAGTCTAATGAAGATGTGGAGAAATTGCATCACTCATACACTGTTGGTGGGAAAGTAAATGGGACAGCCACTCTGGAAAACAGTTTGGCCGTTTCTTAAAAACCTGCATCTGCAAGTACTACATGACCCAGCAGTTGACTCCTGGGCATTTGTCTCAGAGAAATGAAGACTTACGTTCATACAAAAACTTGTACACAAATATTTATAGCAGCTTTATGTGCAATAGCAAACCCAGATGACCTTCAATGAGTGAATGGTTAAACAAATGGGAGTACTAGTCAGCAATGAAAAGAATGAATTTTGGTACACACAACAACCTGTCTATATCTCTAGAGAATAACGTTGAGTGAAAAAAGCCAATCCCCAAAGGTTATACACTGCATGATTCTATTTATGTAATATTCTTAAAGTGGCAAAATCATAGAACTAGGGAAGAGGTTAGTGCTTTCTGGGTTAAGGAGGGGATATGGGTCGGAGGGAAGTAGGTGGCTATAAAAGGACACTGTGTGTGGTCATTATCGCGATGGCGACGTCCTGTATCTTGGCTGTGTCAATGTCAATATCCGAGTTGTGATATTGATCTCAGAATAAAAAGCTGAATTTGAAAAACTAAATTATGTAAACCCAAGGAAAGACACTACATTAAAAGCAAAGGTATTAAATACTTGAAACTTGTCCCTCCCTAATTATTTTATTACTTTCACTATTTTCTGTGTCCTTGAAGTTATTTATGCCTGTTGTACCTGTGTGGTGGAAATATTGTGTAATAATGTGCTGCTGTGTCTCTCTCCCCGATTCTGCATTCAGTGGCATCATGTTGATAGCTTGATCAGCCATAGTGGGAGTATCTACACCACGGAAATGAGCAGACACTGCAGACTAGGTCTCCCAACCCTTAACAGCAGACTGATCAATTTATATCAGGACACCACTGCTTAATAAGGTAAGGGATTTCCAAAACATAGGAAGTGGGTTTAGATACTCAGGAAACACCCCCTCTGCAATATGTCCATTAAAAAAATGAATAATGATTTGGATCAGTTATGGGAGGAAGAAATCTTTTTTAAGATTTTATTTTTAAGTAATTTGTACACCCAATGTGGGGCTCAAACTCACAATCCCGAGATCAAGAGTCAAATGCTCCACCAACTGAGCCGGCCAGGCGCCCCAAAGCTGGGCTCTTCTTAAGGCTATTTCCTCTCTGCTTCATTGCTACCCTCCTTTTCTATGAGGCAGTTGTGGACTGTGGATGATATGGATGCAGGAGGCGAGTGGAATCCTGGCTGTTGATAATCTTGTTTTTTGAATGTTTAGCAGAGAAATGACAGGATGGTAGAACGACAAAAAAAAAAATGGAGCCCTTATGAATGCTCAGATATCTTTTGCACTTTTCTCCAGGCAATATTCTCTCTACAGTTTCTCTCTCCATCAAATTCTGATTCTTTCTTTAGCACTCTTGTCTAGGGACCCCATAGCTATTGGGGTTTTGCTTTTCTGCAGATGTTTCCTTTTCATGCTTCTCCATTGGACCATGGGTAGGATGGGAGTGGGGGGCGATGGGCTGTGATAGGCATCTGATGAACTATCATGTCCCATGTGGGGATACATGGAGTCTGGGTATAAGGAGTTCTCTTCATCCTTGGGTTTGCTAAATTGGCCCTGGCAGCATCCATGCTCCTTGCCATACAGAGAAGGCTTCTCTGAAGCCAGAGTGTGGCCAACACAGAGCTAGGCAGAGATGACAGACAGACAGACAGACAGACAGAGAGTCCGATTTGGGCTGAGTCCCTGGGAGCTCCTGAGGTCCTGTTCCCTGAAGCTTGTTCTTCTTCCTAACTGAATTCCCTTTTCGGCTGAAGCAAAATCTGGTTGAGTTTTTTGGCACATGCAGCCAAAAAAATTCCAGATAAACGCACACTCCTTGTAGAGCCTCCCCCGGTCTCCATGGCTTTTCTTCCTTTCTCTGGCTCTCGATCCCTCTCCCCTCTATTTGGAATATATATATGTTGTCCCAAAGCTGCCAGCCACAGCCTAAAACCCTGGGAAACCCCCTTCCACCTAGACGTCTGGTTAAATTGCGATCTCCAGAGGTCCCCTCCATGTCTGGATGCTGCAGCCAGCCACCGAGTTGAGTCAGAGACAGGGTAACAGCACGATTCTGCTGTTTTATAGACTGAAAGAAACATTTGGGCAGGAATACATGTTTTTTTTTTTTTTTTTTTTCCAGTATAGAAGAAACCTCCCCAAATCAAGCCAAATGTTTTCGGCTCCTATATTCCCTGATTTATTTTGGCACCGGAACGTCTGTAGTGCCACCATCTAGCCACATGTTAAGGTTTTGTCTACGCAAGGGTGTAAACTGCATATGGTTTATTTCAATTAGCTTAATTGTTTTTGGTATTTAATAGCTAATTATCTTAATTAGCTTGCAAAGCACAACAATGCCGACAATGGTAATGACTACATCTTATCCATATGGTTACAGAAGACGGATGACTCAGTTTCCCAACCTCAGGCTGTGCAAGTCCCTGGAGAGGACCCGGCAGATGCGAGAGGAAGAAGATGGAAGTCCTCCGGAGAACTGACCCGGCCTTGAATGCAAAACCCGAATATTAAGAGTAAATGAGGAGGTGATGGACAGGGGAATGAAACAGGAGAATGAAGGATTTATGTAGGACTCGAGTCATCTATTTTCTTAATGTACATACCATGGAGTGATGCTGAGTGAATAATAACAACACATTTCTTGGGGCCAGCAGGCTCTATTGGTTCTGATCTGCAGAGGCAACGTTTGAAGACCAAATTGTAGGACACTGAAAGTGAGAAATGCCCCCAAGAGCAATCTGTCTTAGGAAAAGCTGGTACCAGTCAAAACACGGGTGACATGTCTTTGGCAAATCTGGCTTAGAAGAAGTTCATAGCTAGTGCCTGGCATATATTCAAAGCTTAATATATGTTTTAATCAGCACCTGTCAGGAAATCCTTTGGGCTCAATCTTCAAAATATATCTAGAACCTACTGCTTAGCACATCCTTAACTGCTACAATCCTGCTCTGATCTGCCATCATGTTTGGCCTGCCCGCCTTGCCCAGTATCCCCACTTGCCTTTCCCCCCCAACCCTGCATCTACCCTTAGCCCCTACAGTTAATTCTCGACACAACAGCCGGAGGAATCTTTTAAAACATAAATCATATCATATCACTGCCCTTCTCTGAACTCTCTAATGGCTCTCCCCTCACTCGGAATGAAAGCAGAGTCCTTGAGATGACCAGTCAGGTACCCGAACTGGTCTTACCTTCCTGAGATCATCTGCTCCTCCTTTCCCCCAGTCCCTCCCCTGCACCTGCACTCAATGTCCTTCACATTTTCACATTTTCAGGCTGCACTGCACAGTGCCCTTCCCACCAGCCACGATCGTATTGGACAGTGCACAGATAGAACATCTCCAACATCACAGAAGGTTCTGCTGGACCATGCTGCCTTAAGGCCTTTTATTGGCTGGCAAACTCTTTCCAAAGATGTCCACATGGCAAACTGCCTCAACTCCTGAGCCTTTGCTCAAATGTCACCTTCTCCAAGAAGCCCACTCTGACAACCCAGCTTAAAATCTCAACCCACAGCCTGGTTCCCCCACCAGTCATTCCTGCTCCCCTCACTCTGTTTTTCCTGTAGCACCTAACGCCTTATTGCATATTAAAGAATTCAGTTATTTATTATACTCATTGATTATCGTCAGTCTCCACCGCCCCCCGCCCCCATGAAAATGAATAGTTTTTGCCACCGCTGTGTCCCTGGCATCTATCTAGTACAGTGCCTAGCACAGCACAGAATAGATACTCATTGAATATTGGTTGAAGGAATTAGTTAATGGATCAACATATTTACTGAGCACCTGCTGTGTTCCAGGCTCTGTGATAGGCGCTGAGGATACATAGAAGAATAAAATAGACATTGTTCCTGCCGTCACAGAGACACGTAAACAAGCAAATACCTAATACAAATTCTTTTTTTTAAAAAAGATTTTATTTCTTAGAGAGAGACAGAGATAGCGAAAGAGAACACAAGCAGGGGGATCGGGAGAGGGAGAAGCAGGTCCCTCGTTGAGCAGGGAGCCCAATGCGGGGCTCGATCCCGGGACCCTGGGATCATGACCAGAGCCGAGGGCAGATGCTTCACCGACTGAGCCACCCAGGCGCCCCCCTAATACAAATTCTGAAGCGTTCTATGAAAGAGAGAAATAGCAGGAATAGAGAATATCGTGCATGTGTGTGTGTGTATCAGGATGGGGAGACTTTTTGGTGAGGTTAAGCCAGCTTTGTAAAGAAGAGTGGAGGGGGCAGTTGCAGGGAGGGGCTGAAGAGTATTCCAGAGGAAAATGGCTGAGCAGAGGCCCTGATGCACGGAAGGACGAGTTAACAGTACATGAGACATGACCGAATCATCAGTCATCACAGTTCGGGCATCAAGGGGGCAGCCTTCCTTGGCAGTGCTACTCCATGTGTGGTCTTGCTCCAGCAACATCCGAATCATCTGAGATCCTGTTAGAAATGCAAATTCCTGGGGCCACCCCCAAACTTGGGAATCTGTGCTATAACGTGTGCGCCAGCTGATCCTGACCCTCCCCGTTCTATAACACTGCTCCCTCTGGAGAGTTGAAGCACTGGTGGGCACCTGACGGCCGTTGCTGGAATGAATGAATGAGTGAATGAGCGGATCCGTGTAGTGCTTGTGTGAATGGTGCCTGTTCCTTGGCAAAAGCTCCGGTAATACGTAGCTCAGAATATAAAGCGATGCTTTCTTTATTGAGCCAGATGGGCAATCATTAAGTGGAAGAATAAAAGAGAAGGGAAGACCCAAGTGTCACAGGAATTCAGGGAGGTGGATTTAGAGAGGAAGGTGGAAGGCATTCCTGTGGGGAAAGCGAAGGCTTGAGGCTAAGGGAGCGTGGCTTGGTCCTGGGGGAGAGCAGGAGGCCGGAAGGGCAGTGTGTATGTGAGGAGGGGATGGTGCTGGAGACAGGTCTCTACTGTCGCTGTAGAAACTGAGCAGTAGGACTCCTGGGTGGCTTAGTTGGTGAAGTGTCTGCCTTCGGCTCAGGTCATGATCCCAGGATCCTGGGATCGAGTCCCGCGTTGGGCTCCTTGCTCAGCGGGGAGCATGCTTCTCCCTCTCCCTCTGCCTGCAGCCCCCCCTGCTTGTGCTTTCCCTCTCTCTCTGACACATAAATAAAATCTTAAAAAGAAAAAATAAAAGAACAGGATGGTACCATCACCATCTAGCATTTTCTATATGCCACACACTGTCCTAAGCATTTTACACGCATATGGTCATTCAATCCTCATAATCCAATGAGGTAGCTACTCTCTTATTTGACCAATGCGGGACTGTGGCACAGAAAGGTCAAGTAACTTGCTTAAGATCAGCCAGCTACTAAGTGGTTGAGCCTGTTTTGAGCCCAGGCCCTCTGGTTCCACTATACTCTGCTGCTTCTACTACACTCTGAGCACAAAGGACCTTGGGAAATAGTTCACGGCCTTCTGCCCACCAGTCCCTTTGGAGGCCCTCTTGGGTGTGGCGGTGGTCGGTGCTTTAGAATGTCCCTCTTTTCTGGATCCTTCGCCCTCCCCTCTGACTCTGTCCTCTGCCCTCGGGTTTTTGTGGTCAGTGCGTCGGCCAATTTGCAGGGCTGGGTGGGATGAATGGTGCAAGTAGAAGGAGGGGGCTGTGGACCTCGCCCCAAGTCTGCGCAGGGTGAATAGGGCTTTTTGGGGTGCGAAGTTTACATTATCTTGGGAGGCTTCTTTAGGAAAATGAATATACAAATGCCTTGCTTTGGCAAATTAAAAAAACAAAACAAAACATTGACGTTGTGAGTTCTGACAGGTTCCCTCCCCACACCCAGGGCTTGGAAGGGGCCTAAGTAGCTTCTCAGAAAACCTGCCTCTGGGTCTGGGCCTGCTGTCCCCGGCCATGCCGGCGTGGAAGGTCTACAAGACGAACATCTTCCTCTTGCTAATGTCCATCTCCTCTTAGAGTAAAAGTCAAGCATATGATGCTTCTGGAATCTCTTTTTCTCAGCTAAGCAAAGCCTTGGGGTGACTTTTTATCCTTCTAGCTTGGGAGAGAGCAAGAAAACGCTATCTTGCCTCATTTAGGAGAATAATGGTGTCTTAAAGAGTAAGGCGGCAGGTGGGGGATTCCCCTGCTGTCCACTGGGACGCGTAGCTCGCTTGCCTCCCAAAAAGGAGCTGGCTTTCATTTGGCTAGGGTCCCAGGCACAGGCTGCCATGGGCTGCAGTAAATGACCCCCAATCCTTCCCCTTCACTGGCTTCCTGCTTATTTCAGCCTGTTTCTGCACACTTTTCATAAACATGGTCCGGTCAGGGTGTGACCTGGTTTAGCCTCAGCAAGGACCTGGCTTTTTCTGTAAATGATGTAGCAGGTACCAAAGCAAGGGAGGTAGCTTCTGTAGACAAGTCTTTTCCTGGTGCCCATTTGGGCCGATGGCTATGCCTGGAACGGGTTCTGGTCTGTCCTTCAAACAGGATCAGTATGATCAAGGTGGCTTTAGAGGCATAACTGAGAGATTTGGGCAGGATTCTGGCCAGAAAGGCAGAGAGGAGCCAGGGGTGGGGGAGGCACCCGAGGGGTGAGCGCTGAAGCGGGGAGTCACGCGGGGATGGAGGTCAAGCTCATACATTTTCCACCATCACAACCCATTAATTCTAATGAGCTGATGCCACTTCAAAGCGGGTGACGCGTGCTCTCAGAGCGTGTGCGTCAACTTCACCATAGTTCTCCTGGGACTAACGTAGGCCATCGAAAGTGCTCACTTGATATTAAAATATTCCCTCTTTTCATTTTCTTCCCTCTCTTTCCCCCTCTCCCTGAGGAAATTGACTGGAAATGGCAGCTTCATAGACAGCGCTGAGCCGCACGTTAGAGCCAACCCAGCAGTCCGGGGATTTACAATCATAACCTCTTGGAATTGAACTATTAACTAATCCAAACACTAGTATATTAAGTCACCAACCCTGGCCTCCAGCAATTACCAAGACACCTCATCATCTTCAGTCATTCTAAAATGGTTGGAACTACTGTTGCCTCTTTAATCAGGTCTCAAGCTTGGGGAGGCTGAGAGTCTCCTTTTTTTCTGCCTCCCTCATGTTTTCCCTGAAAGAATGGAGAGGGAAGTCATTTTCTTTCTCTTTCTTTTCTTCCCCCCCCATCCCTCCAGGAATCGTGCGATAAGGTTCAAAGCCTGAAGATGGTAAAGCTAAAATTAAGTGCAAAATGTTCAAATGTCTTGAAACGTGCCCATTCCTTTTAAGAAGGATTATGTTTCTAGAACAGGAAGTGGAACAACAGGCAGAGCTCACCCAGAAGCTGAAATGACCAGCCAGTTGTAAAAGGAACACTTGTTGAAGGCAACAAGTTAATAAGGCAGACTGACCTTGAGAGCAGGATTTGTTTTTATCAAGGTCACCACTGTGCAGTGAATACTTATCCTGACTCTTAATTTGTGAACGGGGGCTGGCATGTCTCCCTTTTGATTCAGGCTGCTTTTGATCAGTGGTTGCTAAGGGGTGGGGATTTTAGCTGACGAATGCGTAACATTAAGTAACATCATGAGAACAGGGTTCTGTTTGGAGTCACACTGGCTGGGCTGGAATCCTGGCTTCACCACTTACTAGGTAAATGACCTTGAGCAAGCTATGTAAACTCTCCATGCTTATTTCCACATTTCTTGAGGGCATAGAATTGATGCCTGCCTTTTGGGGTTGTTGTGAGAACCGTCCCTAGCATGTAGTGCTACATAAATGTTTGTTGTTATGATGATAAATTCGTTCTCAATAATTATTGATTAGTTGAAGAGAAGGTCTCAGTTTGGTGCTGATCCGTCTCTGACAACCTCTCTGCGCTTGTTAATCTCCCTCCAAGAGAGAGTAGGTCTTATTTACGGAGTTAGCTAGAACACAATCACACGGTTTTTCATTATATTTACTTTTATGGTTACCTCATATTTACGTGGCAAGTGAAACTGGTTTTCTCTTTTTAGCAGTGACATAAAAAATTTTTTTGAAAAACTTACTTATTGGGGTGCCTGGGTGGTTCAGTCGATTAAGTGTCTGCCTTTGGCTCAGGTCATGATCCCAGGGTCCTGGGATCGAGTCGCACGTTGCGCTCCCTGCTCAGTGGGGAGCCTGCTTCTCCCTCTCCTTCTCCCTGTGCCTGCCGCTCCCCCTGCTTGTGCTCTCTCTCTCTGTCAAATAAATAAATAAAATCTTAAAAAAAAATTAAAAGACTTATTTATTTTAGAGAGAGAGAGTGCAGGGGGAGGGGCAGAGGGAGAGGGAGAGAGAATCTTAAGCAGACTCCACGCTGAGCTCAGAGTTGGACCAGGGCTCGATCCCACAACCCTGAGATCGGGACCTGAGCTAAAACCAAGAGTCAGGCGCTTAACCGACTGAGCCACCCAGGGGCCCCAACAGTGACATAAAAAATTTTTAAAGGTAGCTTTATTTAAATAAAATGTGAGTTGCTTAAACAGAAAATATGAAGAAACTGGCAGATGTAAGTGGAAAATGAACAAGGCAAAATTATAAAGGTGGGGCATGACTGACAGAGCAGGAGGCCAGCAATCTTGGTCTAAAAGAACCTTCCAGCACAAAAATCTCGAGAGTGATGACACTCTGGGCATTTTTATATTCAGGTGAAGGTGCTTCAGCAGGAAGCTTTTCTCTGGCTTCCTCGTGGCTTCCTTCTGCCTTTCCATTTGTGAGTGGCCACAGAGGTGAGTCACTGGGCCGGTGGAAGGACTGCCCCATCCTACGCCTGCCCCCTTTCCATGACCCTGCCCCTCTGCCCACTGGGATGGAGGCTTCCAGGGAAAGCAGGCAGACTGTGACCCTCAGCGCTGGCTACTGGGGAGAATGCACTGGACAGTGGAATTGTGAAAAACTGATCATTTTGATTAATTGTGAATAACCGAAATGGTTTGGCGAAGCCTCCATCCCTGGCTTCCGACACCGGATTTCCCGACGCCGGATTCCTCATTCCTCCTAAATTAGAGAGAGCAGATCTGCCAGGTCTTAGGAGAGCAAAGTGAATGAACATAGTGAAGTCCAGAGAGGGAGAAGACTGGGCACCATTGGATGGAGGCAGAAAGATCTGAAGAACATATGATTTTAGACGCCATGGACACATAGATTTAAAAAGTTGGAATTGTGACATTCTAGAAATGACATGATTTAACTGAGTTATTAGAGAGAGGCAGATTTGGGGCCCAGCTAAGGAAAATCTGGGTAACATAAGCCTTACATGAGTGGATCATAGGGGTGGTTGAAATAAAGGCCTTTTGTGAAACACACAACTGTGAGAATTTCTGTTTCTAGAACCCCATACCCTGGACCTCCAGAATCCCCACCTTGGGGCTGCCTTGGGGATCCATGCTAGGGTAGTTTGTGCTGGCTCTGGACTAGTTCTGTACAAGGAGAGGTAGGCTACTTACCTCCACCAGGACGTCCTCCTATTACCTTAAACGAGATTATCTTTGACTTCTTTCCACCACCATCTTCTTCAGCCAATTCTTCATGCAGTAAACACCAAGTCCTTAATGTGTGCTGGAACATGATCTGTGTCTCTTATGCCTGAGTCCTTGATCGCAGTGCCATGCCCATAACTGGTGCTCAGGAGTTATTTATTGAATTGATGTGAAGGTGTCTCGATCTTCTCTCTCCTGCTGGAGAAGTGTTTGTGGCCTGGTGGGGAGACAAAAACTCTCATGAGACCTTGGTTCTGTTGGAATCCCTGGAATTCAGGGAATTTCCTTCCCTGAAACTGACATCCTCCTGGGGTGGAGGTGGTGGTGGGGGGGTCAGGTCCGGGGATCCAGCTCAGCCCTTCTTTGTCCTCCTAACCTGGGAGTATGAAAGGACAACTGGACAGCCATGAGGTTTTAATTCCCTCGGTGCCCAGATGGTCATATAAATGAGGGTATGAATCTGCTGGTGGCTGGAGGTGGAGCTGTGGGTGAATTTTACCAGAGATGCTCTGCCTTAGGACCTTGATCTTTATATTAACTGCCCCCACCCCGGGTTTCACTTGTTAATCAGTTTTTGGAGAATACTTTTCCGGTGGGGATGAGGGAGTGGGGGAAACCCAAGTTAGCATTTTTATTACTAAAAGTAACTGACAAACCATATGGAAATACTTATATACTCAAACTCAATCCTTGTGTGGAGAAACATCTTGTTGATGTAAGCAGGATGCTTTATTATAGATAGATAGATTTGTCTCTTGCTCATTGAATAAATAATCAGATTTTTAGGCAGGGGATGCCCACTGGAGTTAAGAGAAAGACAGCCCTTAACTTTCCATTACACATTTTTTTCAATAGAATTCCCTCATGGCAAATGTTTTTTATTCCTGAATAATATGCCACAGTATTTACAGAGACATTTCTTATTCAGCAGCAACATGGTTGTATTATTTTGATTACATTCTTAGTCCCTGGTAATTGTCTCATTTTCCCTTTGTAAAAGGAATTCAGACGCCTAACACAATTGTACCTTGACACCAATTCAGGTTGTCATGAAGAATTTTACTGATAGAATTCAGTGAGTTGTGAATATCTTCTTTGCCCACATTTGGTTTTCTCAAATCATCTGTGATTCACAGGTAGCACAGATGTTCCCGGCTGTTGGAAAATGAAGCTTGAAGTTCAACCTGATAAGGAGAAAAATACCTAATTCAAATTCTAAGAATTATTTGACCTAAATCAATTTCAACTTGAGAAAATGGGGTCAACTCTCTGTACCCCAGAAGAACCACCTTGGTGATTAAAAAGTAAATCTTGAAGAATTAAATTATGTTGCTTCTTCAGCTTTCATATGCACACTTAGGAAAAAAAAAAAAAACACCCAGAGCATCAAAGGCTGTTGGAATAACTCAATTTAGTGATGGTGGCAAAGCATTGCTGAAAAAGGACTTTTCCAGGCAGTGAGCTTTGCTCGGGGGAACTGTTACACACTTCAATTGGTATCTGAGAAAAAAGGAGAAGTCTTCCAAATGAATAATTTTATGACTTTGAACCACACACATACTGCTTGAATACCAACTTATTTTAAATGAGAACTTCAAAAGGATCCACTTGTTAAATGAGTAGAAAGCCCTAAACAGCTGCCTACCAGAACAAAGAGATTTGGATTAAAATGCCAAATAGAGATGGTGCCGGGCAGGACTCTATTCCAGAATTCCCAAGACGTGTGCAGTAGAGTCTACCCTCTGATGGGTAGGATTTTATAGATAATCAAATCCAGCCCTCTTTGGTTTACAGATGAAGACACTGAGGCCAGAACCCAGGAGTCCTGCCAGACCCGGTCCCCACCCTAGTCAGGGTCTGGTCCAGACTTCTCCGACTGGCACGGAGAACAGTCAGTGATGGATAAACTGCTCTGGCCTGTGGGGTTAACAAAAGACGGTGATTTATATGTCATCTTACCTGGATGATATTTGCCTTTTCAAGGAGACCTTCAATAACTTTAACCCTTAGCTCGCAGGGATTTTCAGGCAACTGAATCGAGATGGGTAATTCCTCACACCCTCTCCCTGCCCCATCTTTTATATCAAACAAGTGGACAGGTATTTATGAAGTTGTTTAGTAAGTGTTGTAGAGGAAAAGCTAACTGCCTTGGTCTGGTAGTTGGAAGACCCAGATTCTCATCCTACATCTGCCATCAAAGAGCCACATGTGACCCTGGGTCACTGGTTTACGCAAGCTGAGCTTTAGGAAACTGCACACGTTGGCATTTCGCCTGAGTTTCTTTCTTTTCTTTTCTGTTTTTTTTTTAATTTTAATTTAATTTTATTTTTTTAAAGATTTTATTTATTTATTTGAGAGAGAGAATGAGATAGAGAGAGAGCATGAGAGGGGAGAGGGTCAGAGGGAGAAGCAGACTCCCCGCCGAGCAGGGAGCCCGATGTGGGACTCGATCCAGGGACTCCAGGATCATGACCTGAGCCGAAGGCAGTCGCTTAACCAACTGAGCCACCCAGGCGCCCAAGATTTTATTTTTTTAGAGCAGCTTAGAGTCCACAGCAAAATCGAGGGGAAGGTATACATGCTCCCTGCTCCCACACATTCAGAGCCTCCCCACTATCCCCCTCCACAGTAGTACATTTGTTACAACCGATGAACCATCATAATCACCCCAAGTCTGCAGTTTGCACTAGCATTCACTCTTGGAGTGTTGTACGTTTTGTGCTTTCAGACAAATGTATAATGACATGTACCCACTATTATGGTATCGTATAGAGTATTTTCACTGCCCTAAAATTCCTCTGTGCCCCATCTATTCATCCACCCCAAGCCCTGATAACTTTATCTTTATCTTTTCATTGTCTCTGTTGTCTTGCCTTTTCCAGAATGTCACATGGTTGAAATTGGGCTGTACGGAGCTTTCGAAGATTGGTTTCTTTCACTTAGTGACATGACTGTAAGTTTCCTCCATGTCTTTTCACGGCTTGATAGCTCATTTCTTTTTTAGCACTGAGTAATATTTCATTGTCTGGATGTGCCATGGTTTATTTATCCACTCACCTACTGAAAGATATCCTGTTGCTTTCAAGTTTTGGCAGTTACAAATAAAGTTGCTATAAAAATGTGTGCAGGTGTTTGGCTGTAAGTTTTCAACTCTGTTGGGAGTACCAAGGGGCATGATTGCTGGATCGTATGGTAGGAGTTTGTAAGGAACCTCCAAACTGTCTTCCAAAGTGGCTGTTCTATTTTGTATTCCCATCAGCAGTGAATGAGAGCTCCTGTTACTCCACATCCTTGTCAGCATTTGGTGCTGTCAGTGTTCTGGATTTTGGCCATTCTGATAGGTGTGGAGTGGTATCTCATTGTAGTCTTAATTTGCATTTTCCTGATGGCTTATTTGCCATCTGTATATTTTATTTAGGGAGTTGTCAAGGTTTTTGACCCATTTTAAAATCAGGTTGCTTCTTTTCTTACTGTTGAGTTTTAAGAGCTCTTTGCACGTTTTGGAGAACAGTCCAATGTGCCCTTTGCAAATAATTTCTCCCAGTCTGTGGCTTGTCTTCTCGTTCTTTTGATATTGTCTTTCCCAGAGCAGAAGTCTTTAATTTTAATGAAGTCCGGCTTATCAATTATTTCTTTCATGGATCGTGCTTTTACGGTTGTATCTAAAAGCTTACAGTCATCTAGGTTTTCTCCTGTGTTCTCTTCTGGAAGTTTTAGAGTTTTGTCTTTTACATTTAGGTCTGTGACACAATTCGAGTTATGAAGTGCGTAACATCTGCATGTTGTTGTCCAATTGTTTCAGCACCGTTTTTTTTTCTTTTTATTTAAAGACACAGGCTCTCTTTTCAATGGCAGCTGTCTCCTGATCTGTTGGCCTCCCCATGTCTGAATAATAATAAAATCTGTATTTGGAAAGAGAGGGTTTGGTTTTCATTTAGCTAGGATGGGACGCCGCCTCTGTGCATAGCAATGCCTCTGCCGCCCAGTGTCCACTTTTGCTGGCCTACTCCGTCCCCAGGTCTGCCCCTAAATCTTGGAGGCCTGGAGTGCAATGTGTCCCCAGGGAGGAAGGGGTGACTGAGAGATGAGTGGTGGGCACATTGGTCAGCTCCTCCTGGCCATGCCCAGAGCCACAGGTCCCCCAGGAAGGCACCTGCCTCCACAACCCCACTGGCCCACGAAGAATTCCAAGCTCTACCTTTTCACCGCTCTTCCATCTTCTCTTTCCTCTGGTCTCTCTGGCTTCTATTCCTCGGCACCATTCGTGTATTCTCCCAATCTGCCTTATCATCTGCCCAGCTTTTAAAAATTTATGGAAGGCCCTCATTAGAATTTTAAAGTTTGTCTTCATACAGGTTCTGCTCATTCTTTATTAGGTTTAGCCTTAGTTTTTTGTTTGTTTTGTTTTGACTTTTTGACTTCTTTTTGGTTGCTGCCTTTTAAATGGGATTTTTCTCTTTCATTATATTTTCAAATTAGTTGTGTGTATGTAGCAGGCTACTGATTTTCATATATAAATTTTTATAGCTAGTCACCTTATTGAATTCTACTATCGATTTTAACGGTTGTCTCTCTTCCCCCCCCCACCTTGATTCTCTTTGGTTTCCAGGTATAGAGTTGACACCAGCAAAAAATAATAACAATTTTTTCTGATATATGTTTATGACTTTATTCTCTCATAGCAATGTGAGGATGGGTATTTTTCTGTTTGCTCAGCTTTTCGGTTTGGTTTCTCATGAGGATTCTGCCTCTCAGATTCCACTTAGGGTCCCAGATACGGAACCTGAATTCTGACCTAGTGCCCTGGGCTCTCATTGCTTTGGGGAGTGGGTTTCAGGGGTGCTGGAGGTCAGGGGGTTCTCAGGGCTTGGAACTCACAAGGCGGATGGACCACTGAACCTTCTGCGCATCTGCAATGCATATCCCTGCTCACATCCCAGCTTCTTCTTGGAACCTCCTCCACCTTCACTTGTGTTCTCTGGGGCTCAGCAAGTAATTGTAGGGGAAAGGAACGACAAAAAAAAAAGTAGTCATAATAAACTAACATTATTTCAGTGGATTGATTGTGTCATTAAGCAACCATATTTTGGATGTATTTCTTTCTTTCTTTTTTTAATTTAAAGATTGTATTTATTTGTCAGAGAGAGAGAGCACAAGCAGAGGGAGTGGCAGGCAGAGGGAGTGGCAGGCGGAGGGAGAAACAGGCTTCCTGCTGAGCAAGGAGCTCAACGTGGAACTCGAACCCAAGACCCTGGGATCATGACCTGAGACGAAGGCAGATGCTTAACCGACTGAACAACCCAGGTGTCCCTATGGATGTATTTCTAAGGATATTTTGCCCTTTTTTCCCTATATTTTCTTACCCCTTGAGCACTTTTCAGTTGCCAGTGACAAATCAAAATCAAACCAGCTTACATCACAAAAGAATTTCTTGATTCCTAGAACCAAACTGCAGGAAGGCGTGTTGTTCATTCCTGCCTCCTTTGAGGGCTGAGTTACCACTAAAACAGGTTACCCTGGTGGAGGCAGCTCTGGAAGTGTTGTCTTTACTAATTAACCTACTGAGCTCTTAGTGAGTGTCAGGCACTACTTTAAGTGAGAGGCATACATTCTTGTGGAACCCTCTGTCCCACCCTGTGAGGGGTGTGGTGATGAGGCACTGGCGCCTTCGTGGAGAACTGGCCCAAGCTCATAAAGCCAGTAAGGAGGCGGGGACTGGGATTCAGAGTTATTCTGATGGAAGTACTTGAGCTCCTACTGAGCTCCTAAGCCCCACAGACCCTCCCGCCTCCCAGCTCCAGAGCAGAGAGAAAAGTGAGCTCCTCCCGGGAAGTCCAGTTGGAAACATTGCTGAGCTCGGGCTGATTGGCCTGGCCTCGGGTATTTGCTTATCCCTGGACCAATCACTGATGTCAAAGGGCCCCGTTACTAAGATTAGCATGGACTGGGTCACAGGCCCATTCCAGGGCTATAGAGAACAAAAGGAGGGGGAGGGGGGAAGGGTGGGGGCTTCCCAGGAAGGTGGGGGGGGGGCGTTTTGGGCAGATGAAATGATAATATCCCCTACAGCTCCCAAACCCAACCCTCCACCCCAGGTAGGCCAGCTGTCTTGATGTTCTGGGAACAAGCATGGCACATTCCTGCCTCCCATCTCTGCATGCCATTCTCTCACTCTGGAATGTTCCTTTCTCCTAAGTTTTGGGTAGCAGGCCCCTTCTTTTTATTTCATTTTTTAAAAAAATATTTTATTTATTTGTTTGACAGAGCGAGAGAGCGAGCACGACCAGGGGTGGGGGAGGGGCAGAGGCAGAGGGGGGGAGAGAGAGAGAGAGGGAGAAGCAGACTCCCGGCTGAGCAGGGAGCTCATTGTGGGGGCGGCGGTGATCCCAGGAACCTGGGATCAGGACCTGAGCAGAAAGCAGATGTTTGACCGAGCCACCCAGGCGCCCCAACAGACCCTTCTCTGTGTAGTACCTTTCTTTAGATAGCATCAAGTTTCCTCCCTTCCTGCTGATTTTGGGGAGAAGTTTGACTGATGAGAAGGCCGTCCTATTTTCTCAGGGGGAAAAGGAAAAGCTTCTTCCACGATCTTGTTCGCCCCTTTGAACTTTCCAGCTGATTTAACTTAGCTGGGAAGCGAAGTAGTTCAAGGTGCCCGTGCCAGGATATTAGCATATACTGCCCTAGGCAAAGACACCACTGCAGTGCTCCATCTGTTTTACCAAGTTCTCTTACATAAGTGACAGCTGACAGTATCTTTTACGAAACGTAGTGTTTGTGAATGATGTGTCTTAATAGAAGAACAATGAGCCACACCAGCATGCAGAACTCCCTTTGTGGGAGCAGGTTTTTCGCCAGAGGGTGATTTGGAGGTTTAAGGATGCATAAGAGGAATTGCAATCAAGGTGGGGTGGTGGGTTACGGAGATGAAAGGATTCTTTTCATTTGTCAAAGGTTACTGGCAGCCGAAGCTCCTCTGGAGTGCCCGTCTTGGGGCAGGGTGGACTCACTCTTGCGAGACGATCCTAGGGGTTCTGCTGGGGCCACCCACTATCCCCTCTTCTCCCACCCAGATGAGTGACTACCCTGTGTCTGGCCCACTTGTGGCTTTAGGTGTTCTCTCTAAGCTCAAGAGCAGTAATGTTAGCTTGATCAGTGTGGTGCTTATAAAATGTGACTCCAGAGTTCTTTGGCACTTATCCTCTCAAGGGGTCCGTGTCCCTTCCTGTTGATTATGGGCAGGTTGTGACAGCCTTGACCGATGGAATTGCAATGCCTGTCCTTCAGCCATCCCCGCTCAGGTGCCAGACGTGTGTGCAGAAGCCAACTTGGAAGCCCCAGATGTCGTGAAGAAGTTACGAGCTACCCCCACGGTGCCTGATTTCCTGACTCACAGAATCGGTGAGCAAAAGAAAATGGTGGTTGGTTTATGCCATGCAATCTTGGGTGTTTATTACAAAACAAAGCAAACAGGAACAGTCAGAAATTCTTCATATCAACTTCAACCGAGGGCACAAGAACTCTCTTCACCTCCTGGGTGGCAGAGAGTTAGTAGTTGTGTGATGTTCTGGGCAGAGCAGAGTTCTTTGCCAAAACTAGGATCCCACGCTGTCTGGCATTATTTTATAAGCCCTCCAGTAGGTACCAAAAGGATGCCATCTTGCCCAGGAGTATTTTCCCAGCTTGGAGTCTGCTTTGGTTCCCATGACGTTTGGGTACTCTGCCTTACTCTTTCAGCCTTGATGGAAAATTCCAGTGGACCTTTTCCTCCTACAGTTATATTTAGTTTCTAAGAAGCAAGCTCCGGCACCCCATCCCCAGGGTTTGCCAATTATGTGAAAGATTTTATCTCAATAACTTTCCTCTTCCTGTCACATTGTTCATCTTCTAATCAGTGAATGTGGTACCAGGTTTAGAGATTGAAGGAGTTCTAACAGCCAGTCGGTCAACAAACTGGTAGAATAACCACTCCTTGTAAGGGCCTGCGGAAAAAATTAAGAACATTATGACTCTCAAGAGCTGGTAATTTATTTGGGGAAATAAGGCAAATGTGGAAAGTAAAATAGCCCAAAGATGATAATATTTCCAGCATTTAAATAGCATATTCATCTATGACAGTGGGTAGCAGGCACTCTTCTTTGTGAGTCTATGGAGCCCAAGGTACTCCCCCCTCTTAAAAAAGATTTTATTTATTTTATTATTATGTATTTAAATTCAATTAGCTAACATATAGTACATCATTAGTTTCAGAGGTAGTGTTCAAGAAAACATCAGTTGCGTATAACACCCAGTGCTCATTACTTCAGGTGCCCTCCTTAATGCCCATCACCCAATTACCCCATCCCCCCACCCACCTCCCCTCCAGCAACGCTGTTTGTTTCCTATATTTAAGAGTCTCTCATGGTATTTCTCCCTCTCTGATGATGTCCTGTTCAGTTTATTTACTTATTTTAGAAAGAGAGAGAGAGAACGTGAGCAGGGTAGGGACAGGAGCAGAGGGAGAGGGTCAAGCAGACTCCATGCTCAGTGCAGAGCCCGACGTGGGGCTTGATCCCATGACTCTGAGATCATGACCTGAGTGGAAATCAAGAGTCAGATGCTTAACTGACTGAGCTACCCAGGGGCCCCCAGGGGCCCCTTTTATAGTACATAGGATTACAAAGCAAACCAAACACATTGATATGGCCATCCAAACACTAAAAGCCAAAACCAATTTGTGAATGTAGTTACAGCGAATCTTCTGTATTAACCCATTAAGCAACAAGATCTAACAATGGTCTTCTAACCACCGTAATTTTGAAGAAGTGATAAGTATAAACTATCTCCTAGGGCCCAGGAGATACATGCAACAACTGTAACATGGTACAAACCATCTGTGATTTCTATTGGTGACAGAATTCCCACGTACTGTTAATATTTCTGGGGGGGGGGCGCCTACATTTGTAGTTGAGGGAAATGCTAAAGTTTAGTTAGAGATTAGTTGCCGGCAAAAAGGGTGTATGGTCTGAAGCAAATTTAAAAACAATAACAAAATTGAAGTTGGTCTTGCTTTTATTATCACCATGCATTATCAGCTTTAAACAATGTCATTGATAAAGTACATCCCTCCAGGGGCCAAAGATTCCCACTGCCCCTCAACCCCAGTATGCCACTGAATAAAGGTATCATTTTTTCCCCAGCCAGGTTCACAGACCTCTGAATGCTACCCACGGATCCCTTGGCAGTCTCGGATTCCACGTTACTCCTGCTGTGTGATGTGTCCTGGTTCAGGGTATGGGTTTTGGAATCAGATGGGGCTTGGCTTGAGTCTGTTGTGCTATTGACTAGTTATGTGACCTTAACAGAATTGCTTAGACTCTCTCTCTCTTTTTTTTTTTAAGATTTATTTATTTATTTTAGAGATATAGAGAGAGTGCACAAACTGGGGGAGGGGCAGAGGGAGAGAGAGAGAGAAGGGGGAGTCGACTCCCCACTGAGTGGGGAGCCCAAGGTGGGGCTCAATCTCAGGACCCTGAGATCAGAACCTCAGCTGAAACCAAGAGTCGGAAGCTCAACCGACTGAGCCACCCAGGCACCCCTGCTTAGACTTTCTGAATATCAGTTTCCTTCTCTGGAAAATAGGGAATGATATCGGCCTCTCCCATCATCAATGGGTGGATTCACTGAGATCAGGAAGCGGGTGAAGTGGTGAATGGAGTGCCTGGTTCGAGGAGGGAGCTCCATCAATGGGAGTAGAGCTGGTGGTCATTGTAATGGTTGATTTTCCCATGGCTCTCGGAGAAAGGTACTGTTACCTTGGCTTATCAGGTGAAAAAACCAGGTCTTTACTTTTGCTGAAGGGGTTCTGGTGGGGCAGGAGATGCCTGCTGCCTTGCAGTCACCCACCTGCCCAGGACCGTCAGCCTTTCTGATTGGGTGTCCCTCCCCACCATCAGCGCTCTCCTGCTTATGGTGGGTACTGGGTCACAGACTCCAGGATGAGCTACCAGCCCTGTTTCGGCTGGAACCAATATGGCATCAGGTGGATTCTCCTGGGGCAGCTGGTACATATAGCTTCTGCAGCCCAGTGAAGCTCCACTCAGGTCCCTCCTTTTGCACAAAGCCTCTTGACCTTGGGGATCACTCCCTTGTTAGAACTTTTGAAGCCTTCCTGGTCTGGGCCACTCATCTGGCACTGGATACATATGCGGCTTTTTCTCATGATAGCTGCTCTCCTCAGTTAGATCATAAGTGATTAAGGGCAGGGAACTGTGAGAGAATTCCTCTGGATGGAAGGAAATGTTTATCTTCCTCCCTGTCCAGTTGACAGCCTTGCACATAATACCCACTTACTTATTGAATGTTTGCCAAATGAATGGGTGAAGCGACCAGCCACAGGATCACGGCTCTTGGTGCACTTCTCAGCCTTGGACCTTGCTGCCCTAAGCCTGGGTCTGCCTGTGTTGTTGTGTATTACACAGAGCCCTTCAGAATTCACACGGTAGCTCCTCTGTTCATGAGGTTGGCAGGTGGGTTGATCACATCCTAAAGTTAAATAGCTGGTCAGGTGCTGTACCAGAATGCCTGACTCTGGAGGTCTGACTGTAAAGAAGGTTCCTTTCCCACTTCACCTGCAGCGCAGCTGGGAGGTAAAATGCAATGCACCAGATGCATTGACCTCAAACCCAGACATTCAGATCTAATTAGCCTGTGCTGCGGTCCCTAAAATTCCCACTGCCCCTGGCTGAGAACCACGGCTCAACACTAACACAGAGGGAGCCCAGGCAGCATGGGGGCATTCATGTGTCTGGGTGCAGGATCCCCCACCGGCTAGCTGTGGGGCACTGGCTAAGTGGCTTAACCTTTTTGAGCCTCCATTCCCTCCTCTGTAAAATGGGGATAATGCTAGTACTTAGCCTCTAGGGAGTTCAAGAGGATTGAATGAGACCAGGCGTTGGATGCTCCTAGCATATCTTAAGTGCTCAATCAAGGGTAACTGCCATTATTATTATTAATTATTTTAATGACATGTATGAGTGAAGGTGGAGGAGAGTGTTTGGGCCATAAAGATGTCCCCGTCTTGACTCCCTCCTGGGCTGTGTTTCTGGGTAGACTTGGACGCGCTTGTGCTGCGTGGTGCTGGGGGAAAGGCAGCTTGGTGATCCCAGCCCCTTTACCACGGCGGGGCCACAGGAGTTGGGAACTGTACCATGCCATTTATTATCCAGGCAGGAGGGATGGGAAGGAGGAGAATGCTGTACTTAAAGCACTTCTACTTTATTAAGAGTCTTTCTAACGTAAAAAATGCTCACACAGTCACTTTCCGCAGCAGCTGCATTACCATTATCTTCAACCCTCTGAGGACAAAATGAGATTAGCTGTGGGGAAGAGGAGAGGCAGGGTGAGCCATCAAGGGCTGGATTTAAATCCAATTCTGCAGGTTGAGCCCGTGTTAATGCAATATTATAGGATTTGGAGGTGAGGGCCTCTGTGGCTTAATCCAAGGTCTCTTCAACATCTGGGTCACTGGCAAAGTCACTGCTTCTTTTATTCTAACTGTATCAAGGGGATAGTCAGAGAGTGCACTAATTCTTAATTCCCACGATTGCTTGCCTTGAAGGCACCACCTAGACACTCCTGCCAGGGAACCTTTCTTGATCATAGGAGACCTGAAATAGAAACGATTTCACCCATTCTGATGATTAGACAAGGCACAGGGATACACATACCTGGTATCTTTCCACGTGGAATCTCAAACAGGATTGCTCAGAGATCAAAGAAGGACGCACGGTTAATGACCCCAGTGCAGCCACACATCTGCTCCACCTGCCAGGAGGCCCCAAGAGCTGGAAGCGGCACACACATCCAGAACACTTATTTATCAACGTGTTGTGTGTTGGGGCCCGTGAGTGGCACGGAGACTGAGAACTCAGTCCCTTCCCGGAGGAGTTCCAGGTTTAGCATGTGACCAAGTATAATGGAAGATACTACTGTGACGAGGGCCCTCCGACGCAGCAGAGCAGAATTAACACCCTTCTCCTTTCCCTCCTCTGCTCTAGAGACTGGGGAAGTTCTGTTCTCATTTCCTATCCTCCACCGCAGCTAGAAGAGGTTGGTGATGTGGTTTAGGGGCATGAATTTTCACACAGAAGTCTGCTGGTGGGTTTCAGGGAAACCGTTGTTCGCCTAAGAAAAGAGGCGAAACAGCTGGAAAGCAGATAATGATTTCTCTGGAAGCAGATATGATGTCTGGATGTTCAGCAGCCATCTTGCAAGCATGAGGCAACAAGCTTAAGACAAAGGCCCTGTAGAGATGCTATCCCTGACATTGTGAGGCCTTCAGATCTAAGTCGGGAGTTGCCTTTCTTGAGACTCTTCATATACATATATCTGGCCTCAGCAAGAGCATCATTGCCCTTTCTTGGGCCTTTCCTGATAGATGCAGCACAGAAGAGAATCTAAAAGGAGGGATCTCTGTGCAAGGAACACCTGAGCAGGGCCCCACCTGGGAAGTCCTGTCACGTGTGACAGCACCAAGGGGACCACAGGGAGTGAGGGATGAGTTCCCCAAGGAATCAGAAGATGGCAGGTAGACAAAATCCACAGTGACCGTAGGCCTCAATACACGGTTTGTTTGGGTACAAGTAGATTGGGGAGCAGCAGGGCACAGATTTCTTCTTGAGCGTGTGTCTCAGGGCCACCTGATCTGAGGCACCTGCCTTCCCTGCTTGACAGAAATTGTGAAGAATATGGACTAAGGCAGGGCTTGCCACGCTGTGCAGCCAGCAGCCCCTCAGAGGCCAGCTTGTGCCAGAACGTTCTCTCACATTTATCTTTTCTCCTTCCTTCATTTGCCTTCCAGTTGGATGCATGACCGTTTTCCTACTGTTAAAGATACAGGTTCCTGTCTGTCTGTCTGTCTGTCTGTCTCTCTCTCTCTCAATGACGCAAAGAAAGTAGCAAGAGAGCTGGGCAAAGCAGCAAATCCCAGGCTGGTGTCATTATTTCTGGGCTGAAATGGAACCAAATGTGGCTCAGGAAGCGTGGCATCCAGCATCCTCTGTGGTCCAGTGTGCTGGGCAGAGGCCCCTGTCATTCTTCGTCTCCCTGGGGTTCTTGAGGAACCCTGCCCTGGGGACCTGGCCTCCAGAATTGCCTGTAGCCCCTCCCTGGACTAAGGCATCACCGGCAGAACCAAACTGTGTGCTCTGTGAGTAGATGGAAATCTTTCAGTGTGGAGACCCCCGGCCAAGGTCATCAGGCAAAAGATGGAGCTTTGTGACAGAAACCTGATTTGGATTCTCTAGATTTCTTTGTCTCTGCTCACTTCCTAGAACCCCTTACTCCCACGACAGTCCTTTGCCTTTAAATGGGTCAAAAAATCTGCTTTCTTCCTGTACATGGTGGGACATCGCAGGTGGGGTCCTGCTCAGGCCGATCTTTTGGAGAGATCCTGCTTTTCAGAGTCTGGGTCTGTGTTGCTTTGAGCAGGAACGACCAAGCGAGGCCCATCGTGTGCTTGCCCGGACCTGATATATGTGTGGTAAGAGTCCAAACTTCCCTCCCTTTCTCTGGAGGTTTCTATGCTGGGAGAAGGTGAGTCTGACCCTGCTGTTGGTCATCTTGTCTGCTACTCAGAGACAGCTCTCCAAGAACAAAGGCAGAAAAGGAGCAAAAAAGACAAGAGACAAACACCCAACGATGTAATTTCTGTTCCTGGATCCAGACAGACCTGGAGGGTGTCTACTCTTGGGCTTCCCAATCACGGAGGTAAAATCTCGTCCTCTGTTGTTCAGTCTGGTCTGGGTGTGGTTTCTGCAACTTGCAGGAACAACATAATTCCCTACTCTTCCCGGGTTTTTCCGGCTCCCGCGTCTGCTTCTGCTCGCCACCCCCCATCTCTACCTATCGAACCGAAAGGCTTTTAGGTCCCAACTCAAAGGCTTCTCCTTCATGAAGACTTTTCTGTCCCCCTTCTTTGCCAACTCACCTCTCCCACCTTGACAACCCCCTGACCTGTCATCTGAACTTTTCTGTGTCCCTCAGGATGACATTCAGCTGCGGGGAGTAGAAAACCTGACTTACAGCAGCTTCGATAAATAGGGAGCTCTTTGTTCTCACACAACAAAATGCATTCATTCCACAACCATTTACTGGGCTCTCATTATGTCCCAGCCACTTTTCCTGGTTCCATTGCTTGGCCAAGCAAAGACTCCCCAAGAACTTTTGGCCACCAAGTGCAGTGGGCACCCATTTTCCCTGCTTTGGAGTGACACTTTTGAGTTTACTGCCCATCTTGTCCCTTCCTCCTGCCTCTGAATCCAGTCTTTTCCTTCTCCCCTTCCTGTTCTTTTCCTCCCCAAGACCTCTGGCTCTCCATTAGCCTTTGGAAAAAAAAAATCATTGCTTATGTTTGTTTCTTTTTCTCTTTAATATGTACAAATCTCTTACTCTTGGTGTAGGTCGCTCGTGGCTCTTGGAGGAATACTTGTATTTGGCGGGAGCAAATGTAGCAGAAAGAACAGGCAATTCTGGAGTGAGAAGAGTTTCATGTTCAAGTCCTGGAGCCATCACTCACTGTCACGACAGTGGGCATGTTACTTAAGTTCTCTGAGCCTGTTTCTTCATCGGTACAATGTGTATGGTATTAACACCTCTCTCCATAAGTCTTTCCCGGGAATTAAATGAAATGACTTAAAAAAGCACGATGCACGTGTTTCTCGTTCATGTGCTCCGCAGAAAGTCACTTTCATGCTGACTGCAGCAAAGGGATGTTCACAAGCATGGGGGGATCTGTCCTTCAAGCCCATATCTCAAGAACTGGGAAGGCTCTTCACTTCTCGCACTTCCCGCTCTTGCCCCAGAGGCAGATGTTAGAAGCTGCCTGGGATGTTTTCTGAATTAATTGCATCAAACATTCGGGGTTTTATGTTGCCGAGTGTCTGAACAGGCTGGAACTTCAGTCTCTCTCCTACCACTCCCAGCCTTATTTTGGAAATGGATTTAAAGTCACATTTTTGAGATTCTGAATGTGTGACACCTCCCCCCATCCCCACTCTTGCTATTTGGAGCATCCATTTGCTGTTGTTTATAACCCTGGGCTCTGGACCTGGCTTTGCCTGCAGCTTGGAACTCACTGGAAGACCCTAAGGCTCTCTCATGTCTCTGGGATTTCTGGCCTCTGGTTTTGCATGTCATGGTTTCTTTTCTTTTCTTTTCTTTTTAATTACCATATAATGTATTATTTGTTTCAGGGGCACAGGTCTGTGATTCATCAGTCTTATATAATACCCAGTGCTGATTACAACATACACCCTCCCCAGTGTCCATCACCCGGTTACCCCATCCCCCCACCCCCTATGGTTTCTGATTTGGATTTGGCATCTCTCAGATTCCTTGGCTACTGACTGTGCATCCCCCGAGTCTTGCCCTGCATGTCCTTCCACAAGCCTGTCAGTGGCCACTCCACCTTTTAGACGGTCCATGCTCTTTCTGGAACTTTCTCGTGGGAAGGCTCTCGTAGAGCTAGTCTTCCCTTAACATTAAGCAGGACCACTCTCCTTCTTTTAATTTAAACCTGTGAATTCCAACTGAATTCTCTGTGCTCCAAGGAGACTTCTTTACCTGCGCATAGGATACATTCCTTACTTTCTCCCAAATTGTGTACTATATTTGTAATATATTGCTGATTATATTACATTGCTGATTATGTTATATCATATATTATATAGAATACATACGATATGGGGTATTGTATGTATAGGCTTTCCTGTGAACCTAACACATTGATTTTAAGGATACTTGGAAAGCTGAAAAAAAAAAAAAAGAGGTAAAATAGTGGGTCCTGCTGCCCCCTCGTGGCAGAGCCCGGCAACACACATCTCAGCACAGGGGGAAGTTTTATATCCTCCTACCAAAACCAAAATCTAGAGACCACACAGATGAACACAGAATTTGGGTTATTTCCCTTATGTTATAGAGTTACCTGTATTTTCACTGCAACTTGTATCCACAGATACCAAGATATTTTTCTTGAGTTCTGTGATTTTAGTCTTCTTTTTAGGGATAATAGACTATCACTGCATATAAAAAATGTATTTTTTTGTTTTTGGAGTCACAATACCATATGCTATATTTACATGAAGATATTCCCCCCCTACAATTTGTGTATTTTTTTCAAAAAACTTTCTGTAAAATCGAGATGTGTCTCACACACTGGGGCATTTTGCATGTTGACCAATAATGTCTTTCACCGGCTGTGGTGCACAGACAGTTTGCGTGCTCACCAAATGCTGCCATGAAGTCAAGGATTCTGGGCATCTGGTTCCAGATTGCTAGGGGACGTCTACAGGAGTCCGGCAGGTGGTTGGGCAGCCCCGATTGGGGTCAGCTGCAGTGTGTGGTCCTCTTTGCTCCTGCTTGAGCTTCCTTCCTCCCCTTTACCTTCATTCCTTCGAGCATCTCCACCTGGTGCTCTCCCCCCCACCCCCCCGCCCCACCCCCCCCAACTCCAGGGGCCCAGGCCCTGGATTCTGGCAGTAGACATAAAGATCCTCCAGCTGCAGACCAGACATTGCCGCACCCTGACGACTGTCTGGAGCCTTGACCACATTGAAAATACGTAACACTCACAACACACTAGAGCAGGGGTGGCAGGTTTTTTCTGAAAAGGGCCAGAAAGTAAATATTTTAGACTCGTGGGCCAGATGGTCTCTGTCATGACCACTCAGTTCTGCTGAGATGGTGAGAAAGCAACCACAGGCGATACAGAAAGGGGTGGGTGTGGCTGTGTTCCAATAAAACTTCCTGCACACAAAAATTGAATTTCATATAATTTCCATGTGTCATGAAATATTATCTCTCTTTTGATGTTTTTCCAACCATTTTAGAACGTGAAAATCGTTCTTAGCGGATGGTATTGGCCTGCGGGCCATAGTTTGCTGACCCTTGCCTTAGGGTGAGTAATCCTTCACCCCTTTCTGGCTGATGGCAATTTTTCCTAGAGCCATAAACGACTGGATTCAGGACTCTGTTCTCTCCAGTTGTCTGGACAAAATACAATTCGTGGTTAAAGTGGTTAAATTTTTTTGTCAAATCCAAATAGGCACATATTTATGTAGGTGTTTTGAACTACTTGACCGAGTTGACTTTTAATTTCCTCCAAAGAATTGGTTGATCCACCGGAAGTTCTGTTTGAAAAGCAACCTCGTGGATGTTTTATAAAAGTCTAATTTAAAACCTTCGGGGCCCTCACTCCGACACCTCCGGATCCTTCTCTGTCCATGTCCACGCTTCCGTTCATCTCCTTCTTTCTTCTTCCTAATTAGACGACTAATTAAATGTTTCCCCATTTAGAGGTTGGGAGCCCTTACTCATATCTAATCATCCTGCGGTCCTCCTGTGGCCTCTTCCATTTCCTTTCGAGATGAAGTGCCCAGAACCGAATGGCAGTCAAGGTCAAGCTGTCCACATTTATATTACATACTAGGCACGCCATTACCATGATGTTCGCTCCTCCTTAATACAGACTAATAGCTCATTCTCCTTCCTGACCTCCAGTGAACACTGAGCAGCCGTCTTCAGGACGCTCTTTGTGATAATTTCAAGATCTTTTCCTTAGGAAGTTATAACTAATTCAGGGCCCATCAGCGATCATAAATAGTTTAAATTGCTCTATCGAGTGTGAACTGCCTCCCATGGGCCACTTAATTTACCAGGTGTCCCCTGGCTGTGCTTGTCCCATGACCAGACACTGTTCCTGTCTGAGCCTACATTTGGGAATTAGCTGGTGCTCTGCCACAGACGTCCCTAGCCATGCATTAACGATGGATTTGAGAGGACTGTCAGGGTTCCAAGCCCAAGAAAGTTGTCTCTGGAGGACTTTTGAGAGGCCACCCTGATCCTGGAATTGTGCTCAGAGTCGGTTTGCTTCTGTTCAGGGAAAACTCAGGGATGTTACTTTACCTAAAACTTTCCAAGCTTTGGGGTCTTCTTGGGTTTTCATAATTTGCCGCTCTGGAGAACTTCTGAGACAAGGTTCGGTCCCGTGGACTAGACTAAATGTTTAGCCGCTCTCATTTGGTGATGGTTTCAGATGCTTAAATACACAAAGGAAATTGGTAAAATTTGAATATGGATTAATTAGATAATGTGGTAATTAGATTTCCTGAATCTGATAATTGCCACTGTGATTATGGAAGGGAATGTCCTTGTACTTGGGAGTTGCACGTTGGGGGATCTAGTGGTGAAGGGTCATGATGTTGGCACCGTATTTCAAATGGTTCAGAAAATATGTATATATATTTTACACTTGGGAATGTGTATGTATGTATGTGTATATATATAAAATATATATAATGTGTATAGTAGAGCCTGCATAAGCACACTCATATATGTAGAGAGATAAAGCAGAAATGGCAAAATGTTAATGATGAGTTAGGTAAATGGAAGATGATGAAGGACGAACCTAGGTAAAGAGCTTATGGGAGTTCATTTGTAGTATTTTCGCAACTTTTTTGTTGGTCTGATTTCTTTGTGAATGAATCGTTTAATTAATTAGGATAGTGGATCAATGGTAATCCTAGCACCTGACACATGTATAGACTGCTGGCCTGGCCCCGCCTTCCCCACAATGCTCCCTGGGGTGTCCACCCTGCCCCCATGCATGCTTCTGCTCTTCTGCTCACTGTCCCCCGGTCTGTCCCGTCTCAGCTAAGAATTATCAAACATGGGCTGAGCTCCAGTATGTGCCAGGGGCCAGCAGGGACAGGGGAGTGGAGAGTAAGCAGATGTGTCCCCATCCTTAAAGAGCTATAGTCTAACAAGGAAGACAGAAACCAAACAGAGAATCACAACAGGCTGTCACAGAGATGTGCTGGTGGCCGAAGGAAGTGTGTCGTAGAGTCTAACCTATTTAGAGGCTCAGGGAAGCCTTCCTATTTGAGCCCAAAGCTATAAGATGGTGGGATTAGTTTGGCAAAGAGAGGGTGACAGAGGGGCCAACATGTGTCGGGGGGACTGGAGGAGTGTGTAGCAGGTGTTGAGAGAAGCCCTGCCCGGCTGGAGCAGGGGCAGGGGCAGGGGGCGGGGGCAGAGGAGGTGGGAGATGCGGACAGGGTCTTGTAGACCACTTTGATAACTTATTTTTCTTTATTCTGAGAGCCACGGGAAGGGAGTAGGCAGTAAAGTCATGATGAGCTTTGCGTTTTTATTTATTTATTTTATTTTTCTTTGCATTTTTATTTTTTATTTTATTTATTTATTTGACAGAGAGAGACACAGCGAGAGCAGGAACACAAGCAGGGGGAGTGGCAGAGGGAGAAGCAGGCTTTCCGCGGAGCAGGGGACCCGATGCGGGGCTCGATCCCAGGACCCTGGGATCATGACCTGAGCCGAAGGCAGACGCTTAATGACTGAGCCACCCAGGCGCCCCTTTCTTTGCATTTTTAAAAAACAGAAAATCCCTCTAACTGCAGGGTAAACATGAGTTGGAAAAAGCAGAAGTGACAGCAGGGCAGGAAGCCAGGAGGCTGTTGCAGTAATCTGGTGAGCAGCGCTGTCTTCCTGGACCGGATGGAGACTCCTGGGTGGATATTGGATATATGCGGGAGGTGAACTTGCCAGGACTTGGTGGTCGACTGGACTGTCTCCTCTGGGTATTCCTTTGTTGAAAAATTTCTCTGTTTTTCCTTTCGGTTTATAGATCTGGTTGGGAAGTGCTGTTTGTTTTTCTTTTTTTCTTTTCAAAAAGCATTTGCAAATATTCCCCCTTATGTGGCATTGACTAATTGCCTTGCTTGTGTATGCCTGTGATGGATATTCCTTGCCCCAAGATGATGGTTTATCTCATTCAATAAGATCAGGCTAATTAGGAATTGGGATTTACCTATCTCACACATTCTGGAAACTTAAGATGTGGGAGACAGAAATTAATGTAGTTTTAAAACAATCTATTGCACTTAGGAAATTGCACATTAGACAATAGGCTTTATATTGGAAGATATTAATTTTGACAGGGGAGAGATCCTGCATGATGCAATCACAGTTCTGACAAATAAATGCCATTGTACTTTTCCATGCCAACGGTGATTTGCAAATATAGTAATACATGGTTCTCTTTGATTTATGGCATTGTGTTAACCATGGAATTACTTAGCAAAATCAGCTTGGCTTGATGTAAGATATTTTCCTTGCCTAGAAAAAATTTTGGCCTGAAGAAAAGATGACATTAATTTAGGAATAGTGGAGTTATCATTGAGTTATCAAAATAAATCTGAGAACATAAATCAATTCTACTGCATGGAGAATGCTAAATCGATAAGTCCAGAAAGACTTTATTGATTCCTTGGCCATCACTCAGGCCTTCTTCATTAGATTCCTCAGCCATATGTTTAATTGAAATGATAATGCAGATAACTTGGGGTAAATCCACAAATCCTGACTTTGATATGGCTTTGTTCAAGGTAATGAAAACAATTTGCGAGACTGGTTTTCTCCCTCAGATTCAGGGGGGTACACGAGGGAAGACTTTACCTGTTCTTATCTCCTAGAGCTTCTAGTCTAGGCAGATGATTAATCAACAATTTTAAGTCACTCCTTTTAAGTTTAATTAAAAAAATTATAGTAACAGATCGATCATCATATAAGAGGACATTTAAAAAAATTTCATTTTTTTAAATGTCATAGTTCACACCACCCTAACATATTGACCATTATTATACTGCTTTGTAGTATCTATTTCTGTGACTTGTCTCTCTCACTTAAAAAATGATGAGCAGGGGCGCCCGGGTGGCTCAGTTGGCTGAGTAGCTGATTCTTGGTTTCCGCTCAGGTCACGATCTTGCGGTTGTGGGATCGAGTCCCTTGTCAGGTCTGCTCTGTGCTCTGCACAGAGTTTGCTTCAGATTCTCTCTCCCTCTCCCTCCAGCTCAAGCGCTCTCTCTCAAATAAATAAATAAAACTTCAAAAAAAAAATGGTGAGCTGTTGAGGGCAAGAATCTTTTATCTTAGTATCCCTACATCTTGTTTTAAATGCATGAATATATGGGCAATGGAAGGGGATTGATGTAATGAGCACTGGGTGTTATATGCAACTGATGAATCACTAAACTTTACCTCTGATACTAATAATACACTGTGTGTTAATTAATTGATTTTAAATTAAAAATATAAATGTATGAATGTTTTTAGATAGCTGTAATTAGAACTTTATCAGTTAGCTTTTGTTGTATAACAAATAATCCTAGAATTTTGTAGCTTAAAAAAACAAACATTTTATCTGCTCATGCTTCGGTGGGTCAGATAGGTGGTTCTTCTGTTCTTCGCTGGGACTGGCTCTTCTAGGATGGCTTCACTCGCAAGTCTGGCTGTTGATATGACCTTGAAATGATGGTGTCATGTCTCTCTTTGTCCAGTAGGCAATTCACATGATAGCAGAAGAATTCCCATCAGCCAGAGGGGAAGTAATTCTCAAGAACTTGTGCAAATTCTTATCAAGTCTTCGCTTGTGTCCCATTTGCTTAATGGTGGCTTGACCAAAGCCAGTTACATGCCGAGCCTGTATTGAGAAGTGAAGAAATGATCTCTGTATCTTGATGAGAGGAGCTACAAAATATTGTGGCCATTTTTTTCAATATATTGCAGAAATAAAAATAAAATTGTATTTTATGCGTTTTCCACTTAACTATAGGTGCTTCCTCTTGTTACATTTTTAAAAGATTTTATTTATTTGAGAGAGAGAGAGCAGGAGTGTGGGAGGGAAAGAAGGAGAGGGAAAGGCAGACTCCCCGCTGAGCAAGGAGCCCAATGCAGGGCTCAATCCCAGGACCCTGAGTTTATAACCCAAGCAGAAGGCATATGTTCTACCGACTGAGCCACCCAGGTGCCCGTTATTACATTTTTAAAAAAGCTAATATATTGGACACTTACTATGTGCTAATTGCTTTAGATTAAAACATTTCAGACAACCTAATCTTCAGACAACCCTAAAAGTTGGGTAAAATTGTTATCCCCCTGTTACTAATGAGGCTCAGAGATATCAAGCCACTCACCCAAGGTCACACAGCTACTAAGTGGGAGAGCAGAGATTTTAACCCTAATCTCTCTGGCTCTAGGGCCTTAAGCTTAGCAAACTTTTTTTTTTTTTAAAGATTTTATTTATCTGGCAGAGAGAGACACAGTGAGAGAAGGAACACAAGCAGGGGGAGTGGGAGAGGGAGAAGCAGGCTCCCCGCACAGCAGGGAGCCGGATGTGGGGCTCGATCCCAGGACTCTGGGATCATGACCTGAGCCGAAGGCAGACGCTTAACGACGAGCCACCCAGGCGCCCCAAGCTTAGCAAACTTTTGACGATGATTACTACTTGCCCTTTGTTGGGTGTTTAGACATTGATAGTTTTTTTGAAATTGTAGGACACGTGCTCAGAAGGATTTCCTAAACTGTGTGTGAGACCGGACCTGCTTACCCAACAGGACTTGGGTTTTATCAAAGAGTCATGCCATCTCCCAAGCCCAGAAATAAGACTGCTTCTGACTTCTATTAATTCTGGTATTCGTGTTTCTCCTAAACCATGGAAGCGAAGGGGTGGTAGGTAGATTCTGTGAAACCCTAAATTAAGGGTCTGGGCAGTATTCTGTGACCATACATTGATTATGGATACAAGAATTTGGCAAAAATCTATAAAACATTGTGTGGGGGTGCCTGGCTGGCTCGGTCGGTTAAGTGTCCAACTCCTGACTTCTGCTCAGGTTGTGATCTCAGGGTTGTGAGATCGAGCCCTGCGTTGGGCTCTGTGCTGGGTGTGGACCCTGCTTGGGATTCTCTGTCTCCCTCTCTTTCTGGTCCTCTCCCACACTCTCTCTAAGAAAAAAACGTTGTGTAAGTCCAATGGCTCTATAGAAGTTATAATAAAGAATATTGTATAATTTTTATTATTGATCACTGAGTGCTATACATCCTGTATATCTGTGGAACTTATATTAAACTTATATATGTGGTATAGTCACATAGGCACACACTATGAGAGAAGCGGTTAAATACTTACCAACAGGGCATGTAGGCATAGGCCCACCACTCTCTTACCTGCTACAGATAAGAAGTTGGGGGATTTTCCTCTTCATTATCTGAGTGCTTGAGAATACCAACTTTCCTCTTATCTTTGGCTTGCTCACTCACAGGAAGCCCTGGAAGTCATCAAATTCCTCTAGTGGAGGAAGTCCAAAAGGCAAAAAAAACGACTTTCCTACAATCTGAGGCCTTTGCTAGGATGAACTGTAACCGCGAGAGGACAGAGTTAGCGTTCTTGGGTCTCCTGCAAGTGGAATGTCTTGTCTGTCACACAGGAGTGTTTTAGAGTTTTTGTATTTACGTTTGTCAAAGTAACAATAACAACAAGGGTGTATATGCTTTCTCATTTACAAAGCACATACACATATATTAGCTTATTTCCTACTTCTAAACAGTTTTCTGTTTCTAGCAATTCGTGGGCAGCTGGAGAGGGGGAATCTTTATCACAGCTTTAGACGCTAGCTAGCTCATTCCCCTCCGGGATGTTGCTGCCTCTTGGACGTGGCATTAAAGGTGTTTACTTGCTATTTCCTACACTCTTTATTATACCCAATCTGCAGTGAATCCAGGGCAGGAAACAAAACCCCTTAAGGGGTTATTAACGGTTCGAGTGGAAAGAGTAATCCCACTCTCCAAAGTAAGTATGATGTGGTTGCCTTTGAATCTGTTTCTGTCCCTGGGGTGGAAGGTGGAGGGTGAGGAAGGGTATCGGGAATACGAAGGGAGTACAGAGGCAACAAGCAGCTGCCTCAAGGATTATGGAGAGACTTCCCGACCACTTGCTAATACTGTACCTGTTTTAGCTTTCATTACAATGGAAGAAAACACCATCCAACCCAATTATTTTCTTTTGTTGATGTGATCAACATCACAGCTTGTAAGTTTTGCTCTGGAAAATTCTGCATAGAGTAAGGTATGGATTAATCCAAAAGCACATGGCAACTCATTTGTAATAGTTCATTCCGCTAGCAACAATTAGGTGAGGTCTCTGCAGCACACAGGGCGTTGGGAGTGTGGCTATTACTCAGTTAACATGACTTGAGTTTCAGGGCTATACGGGCTCTCTCAGACCTGAAAATGGGCACTTGGGACTAAAAGAACTTGATGTTACGTTCTCTGATGATCAAAGTAAATAAGATTGTTATCAAATCTTAATTCTGCTCTATGCTGCATGAGCTTGGATGGTCTATAGTAGCATCCTTGGCACGCTTGGGAAAGAAAAAATTCAATTTCAAAAGTAAACACAGTTAGAGAACAAAAATAGTTCAGAGGACAGCTTATCCATAGAACAAAGCCCAACTAATTAGGGCCAACAAATACAACGGCAGTTTGCAGAACTGAAGCAAGTATTTTATATAGCCAAAGATTGCCAAATATATTTCTTCACCAAGATTTGCTTTTTTCTCCTTAGCTATTGATTACCTTTGTGAAGGAGAGAATATTGACATGTGCAGAAAACCGTAACAAGTTGAAATAGTTTTAGATAAGAGTATCTTTGGCAGGTCTTCGTGTTCTGATTTAAGTGGGAACCACTGAGGGTTCTGAAATAGCTTCTATAACCAGTTTCATCACAGACCTAATCATCCCAAACATCATTCCCTGTAATTTGACTGAAAAGCAGTGAGACAGCAAAAGCTCCAATTCTTGAAAAGGATTTGGCAGCCCGCCAGCTTATGCTTACTAGAGATGCTCTTTACACCATCTCCTCCCTTCTCTCTCCACTCCGACCACGAGTAAATAAATCCAGAGGCTTGCATCAAGTATGGAGGTGAGAGGGGCAAGGGAGAAGACCAGAATTGACTCCTGTGGGCAAACAGTTTGGTTAAAAAAATATTAAATAAGGCTTTACTCTCCTATGGAACTTCTGTCAAAATACTGAGAACTTGAAAAGTGAGTCTCCCCCCTCCCCCAAGAGGACAAGCAAGGACACACCCTCAGGCCGGATTATAGTGGCTGGGTGGAGACCTGTCTCCTAAAACCTCTTCTCCACTGTGTGAACTTTTTTTTTTTTTTTAAAGATTTTATTTATTTATTCATGAGAGACAGACAGAGAGAGAGAGAGAGAGGCAGAGGGAGAAGCAGGCTCCCAAGGAGCAGGGAGCCCGATGCGGGACTCAATCCCAGGACCCTGGGATCATGACCTGAGCCGAAGGCAGACGCTCAACCATCTGAGCCACCCAGGCGCCCTCCACTGTGTGAACTTTGACAACACTCTTAACCTCTCTGAGCCTTGGTCCCTTTATTGAGGCTTTTTTTTTTTTTTTCAGCCCCACCCTTTTTTCCCCCATGGTAAAGCTTTCTACTTTTTTTTTTTTTTTAAGATTTTATTTATTTGAGAGAGACAGAGTGAGTATGAGCAGGGGAAGGGGCAGAGGCAGAGGGAGAAGCAAGCTCCCCCCACTGAGCAGAGAGTCTGATGCAGGACTTGATCCCAGGACTCTGGGATCATGACCTGAGCTGAAGGCAGATGCTTAACCAACTGAGCCACCCAGGTGCCCCAAGATTTCTACTTTTAAGATTAAGAAGTTTCTTTTGAAAACTTTGCTCTACCATCAGGTGGTCTGAATTTTATGTTTTGGGTTTTTAGCAAACATTATGGGATTTAGATATTGGGGATATCTGGGAAGGCTAGATGTTTTTGGAATGTATAAACCAAAATGTAAGAAAACTACCAGCCCTCGTTTCAGTTATGTATGCTATAGCATTAAGTTAAAAGAAAAGGTACAAAATTAAGTGTATACATGTTACCCAAGTGTCTGCCTTCTTCTGCATGTATTAGAAGTATTTTAGATATAAAATAGAGGTCGCCTTCCTCGACACCTCCTTTTATCTCCCCTGTTCTCCCTTCACCTTCGTGCTTGCTCCTGCGACTCCCACCTCTCACTTACTGGCTGCAACCTCTGCTGGAAACCACCTTTCATCCTTCGTTCCTTCAATGTATCGGTGAAAAAGGCCAGGTGGAGCAGATCTGCACGATGCGTTTGCAGGTATCAGGGGTGATTATGGTGCAGGGCAGGAGACAAGTTCAGTTCAGACATCACTGTTCTTAGAAATTTGTCAGTAATAAATTTACGCCCTGTGGTGGGTATGTGGTAACGGGGAGAAGGATGACTACACGGAACAGCTACCCTTTCTTCCCCTCCCCCTTGTGAGGTCCTGGAAGGTAAGAACAGAGATGGAGCAGGGTATTTCAGGACATGAAAAGTGAAGGGAGGGAGCTGCAGAGAGCAGGTTGCCTTATTCATGGTTTGCCTGGAGCTGGCTCTGTTAGCAATAATCCCCCAACTAGAAGAAGACCTTTAAAAAATTCCTTTGGCTTCCAACATCTGGTTATGCCAACCGCACTGCAGCACGAAGTCTGCTTGATGAGCTTGGCCTGAGCCCCACATTTTTCTCTGTTAGTTCTCTTCCCAGTCTGTGTTTGTGAAAGCTCTTTGGGGTGTTGAACCACCTAGTGACAGATGTGGAGATTTAACAACTTTCAGGCCCCCTGATTTTCTTGATGGCATAAAGAGACTCTTCTCCTGTCACTCATCTGATCCAGCGTGTCTTCAGATCATATCGAAATTCCTTTCTGTCACACCCCCCAGATCATAATGCAGACGCTGATTAGCCTGATTATCAAGGCCCACTGGCTCCATGATCTTAGTTAAACGATACCCACCATGAACCACAAAGCAGAGCTTTGCAGGGTTAGCCGAGTGTGTTATTACAATGATTTCATTTAATAAACTTCCGTCAGCATCTTAATCCTCAGTCAAGTATAAGCATGAGAATCCTTGTTAGCCATAATTAGGCGACACCGATGGTTAACAACATTTTCTCATTCCACAGGATTCATTTTCATTAAAAGTCTAAATTGATTAAGAAAAAAAATTCCAGCAAGAGCACCTGATTGACGGCGACTTTATGGGTTTTCATGATGAAGGCCTGGTATAAGTAAACTGTTTCAAATGTTCAGGCTTGATTTTACATTTGGGTTTATGCTGGAATCTCTTTTATGGTTTCCAATCCTTCAGCCTCCTCTTCTGCCTTATCTGTGCTTGGGTCCTGTCCATCAAACTTGGCTAGGTGTTCTCTGCATGTCTGCCATTCCACTAATGGTGTAGAATATTCCCCAAAAGGGGTGGTATCAGGAATGGTTTTCTGTCTTCCCTCCTGTTAGGTTCTGTGGTAAAGCCTTGCTGAGCTCTTGGCAGTGGTCAGGGTTTTCTGGTGAGGCTGGTGGATTTGGACCTGACTTTGAGAACATTTTACCCACCTTCCCCCTGCTGGGAGCTCTGCCACTGTGCCCCCAACCCCAAACAGTGCTGGGTGCATAGTAAGCATGAAAGAATGAGGGGCCGGGTGTCCCAGGTTCCAAACACACCACCGTTGTCTCTCCTTTCTTGAGAGTTGTGCTTATCTGGGTCCTGGGGGAAGGAGACTCTGAGACAGGATTAAACATGTGAGGATTTCATGAAGGGAAACGCCTATGTGGGAAGAAATGGCGAGAGAGCTGGGCAGTCTGGGAAGGCAGTGATGCAAGTCCCTCCTGAGTAAAGGAGTGGGAGGAAAGAAGGTGGGTGGTAACTGTCCTAGACTGCTGAGCAGACAAAAGAAGTTTCAGCAAGGATGCTGGGGGTCTTAGAGCCAAGTCAGCCACCATGCTAGGAGGGACCTGCCCTGGCACCCTGGTTGCATTCAGTCATTGGCAGGGAGCAGCCTGTGGGAAGTGCGGCCTTGGTGCAAAGGTGGCACGATATTTCTGAGCACAGCAGCTTGAGCCCTTGGCGAATTGCGCAGCTTGGGTTAGAGGTCTGTGAGGGTCCTTCCCATGGCTGCCACAGAGCCAATGGGCAGAGCTAAGCCAAATGCCACCGATCAATATCTGCCTCTGGGTCTGCCTTCTGTTGGGCTGTGGATGCTTCCTGTCTCGGGGACACTCTTGTAGGCATTTGTGTTTCACTGCTAGGCCTTGTTGCCACAAGGCCATTCATTGCACAGGGCCTGCGGCTGCTGTTGCCTTGGGCCCTCTGTGCCTTCCTGCCATCGAAGGCGCCATTTTAATTTTCTGAGGAAAACATGAGTCATTCTGCCAGTGAGAGCCTCCTCCTCTCTGGGAAGAGGACTGTGGTGCTGGAGCAGGATCGCAGAGGGCCTTGAGTGCTGTGCCGAAGTCAGACGTCGTCCTGAAGGCAGTGGGGAGCTGCTGAAGAGTTTTTAGCATGGAGAGCAATATGGTCAGACTGACGAAGAAGAAAAACAACTCTAGCAGACGGGATGAATTGCCTGGGGAGGAAGGTTGCAGGGAGGAGAAGGAAGCAGAGAGGCCACTTAGGAAGATACTGCGATCATTTGGTTAAGCTGTTGGGTGAAAAGGAGCACCTGTATCACCTTCTCCATCTGTAACTTCAGCTGCCCCGCCGGGGCCTCGTCCTTTCCCCTTCTGCCCAGGACACCACACTTAGGAACACCTTTCTGGGCAGCCCCACCTAGGACTGGTCAGGACCCTGATAACTATGTTCTCCCTTCTCTTCCCCTGGCACCAGCTAAACTAGTTGGTAGGATAATTTTGTTTGAGATCAACTGTTCACCTGCAGTTATTTACGCACCCAGTGTTGGGGGGAAGAAAATCACGCCTGTAGCTCATGCTGGGGGAGCAGGCCCAGTCAACGTACAGGCTCTTTCATGGTTCCTCATGGGTGGGAAGCTGGTGCTTCATGCCTTGCTTTGATCTTCAGTCTCACTGTACTTATCTTCCATTTGCTCTGCTAACGCTCAATCTTTCTCCTTCCTTTCCTTCTGGAAGTTCTCTGTGGAAGGTGAGATCTCACTTATTCTCAGTGCTTTTAGATGATCCCTTCTTGAGGAGGGAGTGTTTCACATGGCCACACAAATCTTCTATTTCAAGACCCTATCCCCTGCTGTCCTTTTTTTTTTCCCCTAGCTTGTCTCTTAATACATTCACACCCTAAGTTTATCAGAAGATGGCACTCCCTCTGGAGGGAGGAAAGGCTGGACTTCCTAGTTCCAGCTCTTGTCTCTGGAGGTTTGTCTCCCTCTTGGGGGGCTCTCACTGCGTCATCACCCACTAGCCCTTGGGCTCTTCCCTGATTACCAAGAGAAGACACAGCTCTCTCTCTAAAGCGCAGCTGAGACCAGATTGGTATGAGATTCAGACACTGTCATGCATTTGTTGGGTTACACACAGAGAGCTGCTATGGTGGGTGACCAGCTGTGGCTGAGGCTAGAGCAGCTCTGTCTCTGGTGCCTCTTTCTGTAGCCCCTAGCTGGTGGCCCTAGTCAAAGACAATTTTCCCATCTCATAGCCAGGAGCCTCCAGAATCTCCACGTGACTTAGAATCCAGCCTAAGAGAGCTACATAGGAAGGAAGTCCCTGCCTCTTATTTCAAACCTATCTACTGAGTTTTAAGGTCCTGTTCTGGGACCAGTGGCTTTGTGAAGGGCCTGTCTTTTAAAGGCCACAGCAGTGTGGCCTCACACAGTGGTCCGAAAAGGGAATCTAATCAATACGATCACGCAACGACCTCCTGCGGAGACATTTGTGGGAGGCCCTTTAACCAGAGCATCGTGATCCCCTGTTCTGTCCCTCTTGGTGCTCAGACCTCAGCCTGAGATGCCTGTTAAATGTGGATTGCTGGGTTTTGGTTCCAGAAATTCTGATTCAGTAGGTCTCAGATGCTCCAGTGATGAGCCTAATGCCCCTTAAACCCACAATTTGGTTTCTCTGAGCTTGTGTGTCTGGCTCTGTGCTGCTATTGAGCAGGAAGGGCTCAACTGTGCGCACAGGGTTCAGTCTCCAAGGAGAAATGTAGAGGCCAAGGTCAGGGGTGAAGAACAATTGCAAACTGGAAAATTAGAATGCAGTGTTTGCATCTAGATCCGGGGAACTGTAGGCAGATCTTGTGTTTATGGCTGCTGCTTCGGTATTATGTTTCCCATTTGGAATCTCAATCTTAAAGTCGACAGCCTGTGAAAGAAGTTTTCAGTAGGGAGAAAAGGGAGACGGTGCGATTTGGGGAGTCAAAGGTGATGTCTAGGTTATAGGGTTTTGCAGTAAATTTGACAATTCTCTGCACTGAAAAGAACCCCTCTTCTTGGATTAGAGTAAATCTATTTAGTGGAAACCCACCTCCTGTAAGTACCAGAATATTTGTGCTTTCAAATACCCCTCATAAAAGACCAATAATGACAAGAATAGCAGTGAACAACCTTGTAAACTCTTCAATGCAATTAATTAATTACTAAATTGCTACCAGTTCCAAATGAGACATGCATCCATAGCTGGTGTGAATATAAAGCTGCTGAAATAAAAATTTACTGTTTTCAAATTGGCATTTTATAATGAAAAACAAAATGCTCTATGTAGAATGTTTACTTAATTGTATTTGCTCTAATGGGGTTTTATCTGAATTATCTGGCATGTGAAGGAAAGGAACTAGGTTCTAAGTTGAGAAAAAAGAATAATGGGGTTGTTTTCTACAATAATTTTCAAGGATTACATGGAGAAGACTCATCACTTTTATTCTACATCCACTATACAGAGAAAAAAATCCTATAGCAGTATGCTGTACTGGGGATTAAATCTGTATTTTCTCTCTGTTCTAGTAAGAGAGAGTCAGAAAGATACCTTGGTTGTTTTAAGGAGAATAAATCTTGTCCCAAGGAGAATCATTAAAAATACACCCCCCCCCCCCACCTCCATGAGCTCTGGGACAACTGTAGACGTTGAGAAAGGTGATGCGTAGTTCCATTTTCCAGAAAAGAAGTTTGACCAGACATTTTGGGGCCAGAGTCTGGGAGGAGAAATGAACAATGTACTGGGAGGAGGCTTGAGGAAGGGAAGGTGCCTGGGGCTCTGGGTCTATGAGGCAGTGAAAGCTGAGCCCATCTGGTCTGAATTCTAAGGCTGGCTTTCAGACCAAGAAGTGGGGGAGGATGGAAGCGGAAAGAGAGTCCTGTGACGGTGGGCATCCTGCCACCTGGCTCTATGTTCTTGGCTTGTCCCTCCCACCGGCTAGGGCTCTGCTCCCTAGGCTCTTAGGAGTCCTTGCAGGCAGTGATACGCACTAAATCAGTTGGGGCGGGGGGGCTCAAGTGACCACCATACTTTGAAGAGAAGATGAAGCAGGAAAGTACCCACTGGAAATGTGGATGAGTCAGAAAGTCTGGCCATTTCCTTAACTTAAGGCTTCCTTGTGGCACAGGGTCGTTGAGATAAAGACCAGTAGACTTCCCAAGGGGCCTTTGACATGGGAAAGTCTCATCTATTTGGGGTGGATTTCGGGTGGTCCCATTTTGGGTGGGGAATAGGGGACAGGGGGTGGGGGAGGAAGAAGAATCAAGGACACCAAAATAAATTTACTTCTCACACTGGGGTTACTGCTTACTCATCTGCTGGAATCTGGATGGGTCCCATCATTATTCCTGCTTCTCCTGGTTTGCTAGAACTCCCCCAGGGTGCACTAAAAAATACGGAAATCAGGTGCATTATCCTTTATGCTTGTTTCATAAAAATTAATTATGGGAAAAATATATGCTGTGACGTGCTCTTTTTATCCCACTGAGAGAGGAATCTTTGTAGTACTTCCTCTTATGAGTAGAACACAATAATTCTCCTTTGTGTAGTAAAATGACATTATGGTCATGCCCGATCATGGTGTTGCATGTAATTACGAGCATGTTGAGTTCGGCATTTAAGCCCAGTTTGGGGGAATGTGGGGCTCAGCTTTTTTCAATCACACAGGATTAAACTTGGCATTCGAGTTTTTGTATAAAGCTGGTGCTAGCTGGTTAACACGCATTCTGACCACCAGTGTGAAGAAAACTTAATTCCATCCGGGGTACTCAGCCAGCATGCCCTGGTACTGTTGGACTAGGGTTGTGGAAAAGGACGGTGTCCTTTCTGCTTCAGGACTCATGCCTGATTGGTTCGTAGTCGTGTCATGCCGGCTGTTAAAATATTTCAAATATTGCCTCTGACTTATATCTCTACCTTTTTTCACATACAGTTTGGATTACCAAGATGGGAGCCAAGTTATCTTGTCCAGCCTTGAAAGTAAGTGTCAGCTGACACGTCTAAAATTTATGGGCAACTGATGAAGTGCAATGGATTTATACGAATCTACTTCCAGGCTTCATCAGATGAGGCAACTGAATACTGTTGAAATCATTGTTTTCTTTATAGCCCTTTAAATTTCTAATGGGCAAAGTTCCAAACTGGGGTTGGTAATACCTGGGATCATGGGTCAATAACATCCCTGACATGTGGCCATTTCTCCCTGGGGTCCAGTGTCATACCTGTGCTCAGCTGGTCCAACCAGACCCTCCTCCTCCGTGACTCTGTGGTGGGTCAGCTCTTGTGGAGCTGGGCACGTGCCTTCGTGTAAAGGTCACGAAAGTTGATCTCTCGATTCCCCTGGAGTTCTTAGTTCTGCGTGTTGCACCCTATGCTGAATTTCTGAGACATATGACTCTGCCCAGAAGGGCCAAGAATTGGGAAGAAGATGGCAAAGGGTAAAAAGTTTTGGGATTCCTGTAACAGTGGTGATGGTGGAGATTGCACTTTTCTCGTCCAATTTTTCCGGGCCAGTGTAAATTCTTCTTGCCTAAGTGAAGTCAGTCATATGTTGCAGACCTGTCCTGACCTTCTCTTCTAAACATGTCATTATGACTTCTGTTCATACTGATGGTAAGTAGGATAAAAGCTGTCCTATAGCGGAGCAGCAACCCTGAGCCAGCCCTAGGGCTAATGGTTTCACAGACATTATTTCATTTAATTTTTAGAACAACAGCCCTGTAAGTCGGAATTATTTCTCACCTCTTATAAATGAGTAGCCTGAGGCTCTGAGTGCTTTACTAATTTGCCCTAGTTTACTTAGCCTAGCTCTGTCCGGCACCACAGCCCACAGTCCGTCCTTGCCGCCATATGACCTCCCAAAGAAACCCAACTGTCCCACTTGGCCAATGCATTTTCTAAAATGAGATCTGGGTAAGTGTTTCATGCACTCCAACTTTGTATGCAAAGTTCATATTTCCTTTAAAATTCCCCTGCTCACTCTCCAGTCAAGGTTATCTTGGACACAGAAAGTTCTTCAAATATTCATACCACCTGTCACCCATGGAACGTTCTGAACCTTGACAGTCTCTGCAGTGTCCTCCCCTTGCATGAAAATAGCTTTATCTGGCTTATAATTAGAAGTGAAATGATTTTAAATGGCTTCCACACTGCTCAGCTTTCAAAGAGAGGTTCTAGTTACATATAACTTCACATAAACAGATAATCAGAGGCCAGAGCTGGAAAGCATAGTTCCTGCCTCCTAATTGGCATGAAGCAAGGACATCTGCTCTGCATGAAGCCTGGGTCAGGCTGTCCCTCTCATCTGTGACCTCTTGCGGTTAGGAGGGACTGGCCCTGGGTTATATAAAGACTTCACAGGGACATTGAAAAATGGGATGGAATCAACTTGAACACAAAATCTAATTGATTTGAATCCTTCCTTAACCATCAGTAATCATTTTGGGATTGATAGCCCATCTTATAAAATGTTTGCCTTCCAGAGGTAGGATTTCTTGCCTTGGTTGCAAGTCCAAACAATTTCAAAGGTTCTGACAGAGATGAACCTGATATGATTCTAACTGCTCTTCTTATTTAAGACGAATTTTTCAAATTAGAGAATATGGAACACCACATTTATTCAAGAAGTTTCATCTCAACCTTTCCCTCCATCTCCTTGACACACACACAGAGCCTTTATTATTATTATTATTATTATTATTATTATTACTGAATTCCAAAACTAGATGAGGGTTTTGGAGGTGGGCAAGCTGTGCAAGGTACAGGACCTGGGTCTGAGATTTCTCTTGAAACTGTCATTGGTTTTCCAGAAACCCAGTTATTCCAAATGTACCTAGAATGTAAAGGTCCTGAGATAGCTTACTTCAGAAATTTTTGAGTTTCTGAGTAAGGCTGCTTAGAGCTGAAGGCCCCTCTCCATGAAGTCTAGGGGCATGATATGTGGTTGTGAGAGAGGCCGACAAAGAATTCTTTTAGAACTTTGACCTAGGGTTCTAGCAACCACTACTCATAGCATTTCCCTCTGTTCTCAGCAAGTCCAAATTCTATCCATTCTTTGTATGATGGTTTGGAGCCGTAGCTTCTTCATAGATTCTTTTTGCCAAACCCAGTCTTCACTGATTCTGTTAATTAGTTAATGTCATACATTTTTATTTAATGTTGGAATGAGTAGCTACTCATGCAAGGTATTGGGCTAGATATGTTCTGTGGGGCTGCATGATGAATCTGATTTCAATTCTTCCCTGAAGAAGTTATGGTTTACCAAGAGAGAAGTCAGTGTGGCAGGGGATGGGCAGGGACACAAATAAATAGGCAGTTATTATATGGTGCACTAAAGTAGAAAGTGATACAATGCAAAGAAAGAGGATATGAGAAATTCCCCCAAAGGACTCCCTCCCTCCTGAAAGCATTCTCTCCTGTTTGAGGGTTCCTTGGGATACATGTCAGGAGCCAGGAGAAGTCTGCTTTGGATTTCTATTTGTATTTATTTCCCAGCTGATAGGAAGAGGGCCTTCAAGGCAGATGTTGGCAGCAGGTTTAAAATGGGGTGAGGATTTTGGTGAACCTTACCCATAGGAATGAAAGGGAAAGGCAGGAGGCCAGTGGTGCTTATGGCATCCAGCTCAAGAAGATGGACGTACCAGTGAGCAGGCGGGGCCAGTCAGAGAGGCCAGTGAGCTTCCATAAGCCCATGACTTGTCTCACATTTATTATATTTGTTACCTCCTCCCCTTCAAGGTTACCTTCTTGGGATTTAGAGATTGAAGGTAAAGCCCTTTAGTGAGTGGGCTCACTAGTGTCTTTGTCTCTAGGAGCAGGAAGGAAGGAGGGCCTGAGGAGGCTGGGCAAGGAAAGGGAGAAGTGGGGGAGTCTGCTGGGTAGGAAGAAGACCAAGAGAGAAGGTGAGCAGGCAAGGCCTGGTACCAGGTGGGCAGGAACGTGACCCAGTCTCAGCACAGGAAGGCTTCTGGGGTCCCCAACACAAGCAGGAGTGAGTGATAGGAAGGTTGTGGTGTCAGAGAACTACTCCTGGCTTAAGGGATCGAGGCAGGTTGGCCCCATGGAGGAGGATGAATGTCACTTGAGCCCTGAAAGAAAATCCAAGTTGGGCACATAAATTTTAAGGAACAGAATGAGTAAAGACAAAGGGCAGGGAAGAATGTGGAGGGGTTGTGAAATAGGAAGTCACTGGGTTTGGTTGGGCAAGAAGGGAAGGAGTGGTGGTAAGGATGGAAAGGTAGGTTTATGGAAGCTCACCTGCCTCTCTGACTGGCCCCGCCTGCTCACCAGGTCTTAGTAGCTAAGGAGACTGGGCAATGGAGGAGGGTCATTGAAGGCTCTGGGAGGGTATAGAACTGTGCTTTAGGGAGATTGATCTGGCCGCCATGTCGAAAGAGGGGTTGATGGGGAGAGAAATCAGGAAGCTGTTGCTGTGATCTAGGAGAGACTGAGGTAATGGGGTCTGTATCAGTCCGGGTTGGTTTCTTCTGCTTGTATCAGTAGCTTTCACAAGTTAAACGCTTATTTCTCTCTCATATAAAAGAAGGGGTGGTAAACAGCCAAGAACTGATGTGTAGGCTCCATAGTTACCAAGGATCCAGTGTTCTGTAGCTGTTTGTCATCCCTAGAGGGCTGCTATCATCACCAACAACAATCCAGCAGCAAAACAGAGGAAAGGTATACAAGAACATGCCTTTCAAATGAAACTTCCCGGAAGTTCCACACAACACTTTTACTCCTTTCTCATTGGTTAGAACTTGTCACGTGGCCACACCTAATCAGAGAGGAGTCTGGGAAGTGGAGTTTTTAGCTGGGTGGCCCTACGTCTGGCTAACACTGAGGGTTCTTTTATTAAGGAGAGGGGGGAAGGAGGGTCGGGGAAGACAACTGGTAGACTCTGCCTCAGAACCTGGATTTAAGTAGTGGCAGAAGGAATGGAGAAGAACTGGAGAATGTGTGAAACACTTAGTGACATAATGACTGCGCTTGACAACTAATCAGAAATGGCATGAAAATAAGAGACATTTGGAGCCTGAGTAAAGAGAAGCAGTGGAAACGATAGTTAAAATGTGCCAGGCACTGTTCTAAGTGCTTCCACATGGATTTCACATTGATTCCTCATAACAACCCGGCGAGATAGGTCCTAGTATTATTTCTATTTTGCAGATGAAGATAATGGGGGCACAGGGAAGGTAAGTTGTTTGCTCAAAGTGATATTGTCGGTAGCAGAACCAGAATTGGAACCCAGGCAGGTGGTTCCAGAACCTGTGCCCTTAACCATTCTGCTTGTGGTGGCAAAGAACAGAGAGAGGAGACACAAGAATACCTAGATTCATATGCTTATAGCATGTCTTCCCTCCACATTGTTTCCCCTTTTCCTTGAGTATATTTAACTTCTGTGGTGCTCAGTGGTAGATGGTAAAGAAAACGTGTTGAATTAACTTCACCTGTAGGCTTGGAAGAACACTAGAAATGCTGACAGCCTGTCCCTTGTTCTGGTCATTGACAATTTCAAGCCATGTTTTGGTCATTGTTTTGGTCATTGACAATTTCAAGGCTTGGTCAGGGGTGGATACTGAGCACTGGCCATGTCTTGTGAGGCCTGGGAGTGGTTCTGGGGGCTGCACTCTGGTAGATTTCCCAGTCCATCAGGAAGTAGACTGCCCAGAGCCTACGTTCCCAGGTTCAAATGGGGCAAGAGGGAAAGGGAAAGCCAAGTGAGAAGCTGGTGGGGCCCAGAGCCTTGGGAAAGCCTGGATGCCGAGTCAGGAAGGTAGGCTCTGGACAGATTCAAAACAGGGAGCCTTTAGAATGGGGTCTGGGGGGCTGTGGGCAGCTCTGTGCTCCAGGGGCTTCAGGGATATAGCTCTAGAAAGGACAGATGGGATTTGTTTTGTGGCCAAATATAACTTGGATACAATATTATGTCTCCCGTTGCTGCTTTGCAGAAAGCATGATTGAGGTCAAGTCTGTGCCAGGGCTATAGACCAAGAATGGAGTAATGTCTGCAGAGAGAAGGGCAATTAGCAAATTCCTTAATTAGAGTTGGGTTCCTATTTCTCTGGTCAATTCTAATCACTTGTTAGATTTTTAACTCGGCTCCTTTGGCCTACAGCATGCAGTCATAGAGTTCAGAAAATCAGGGCCCACTGATCTTGGATAAAATAAGTAAGAACTGGTTTCCCCTTCTGTAAAAATATTATCACAAAAAACTTATTCCCTGAGACTATCAGGATCCACAGAATTAATATGTGAAAGTGTTGGCAAGATCTCAAGTTTATTTATTACATTAGTGATAACGATGTCTTATTAGTCATTAATGCCTGCTAGTAAATGATTCTGTGCTTAAATTTCATGCTTCATTGAATCCCACTGACCTTCATTTCTCACTGAGGTGCTGTTCTGCACTGACACCTGTAATCAAAGCCTGGAGATTTACTTAGGTACCAAAAGATTAATCTTGACAAAATTCATGAAGTTTCTAATTTTTTTTCCTGTTCACTAGGCATTAGCCATCATCCCTGGGATGTGACATCCTTCTCTTATTCCGATGGGAATTTGTATTTAAATATATGTTTAGGGGAGCCTGGGTGGCTCAGTCGTTAAGTGTCTGCCTGTGGCTCAGGTCATGATCCCGGGGTCCTGGGATCGAGCCCGCATTGGGCTCCCTGCTCAGCGGGAAGCCTGCTTCTCCCTCTTCCACTCCCCCTGCTTGTGTTCCCTCTCTCGCTGTGTCTCTCTCTGTCAAATAAATAAAATCTTTAAAGAAAAATTTAAAAAAATATATGTTTAGAAAATATCTTGTGGAAAAGCTGCGGTATGTTGGCTGTGGAAAAAGTGCTTTCTTCGAACAAGAATTTCACACTGAATGAACCTCGATGTTTTGATACGTGGTGCCTCCATTTTAGGTTGTTACTGAATATTTCCGTCCATCTTCTATTCCACGTTTCCTTCTTTTCCTGCAACCAAGATCTAATTGCAAGGGGTCACACTCATCTGTCATTATTTTGTTCTAAAAATATGGAGGAATAAGATCTAGTTTCTTCCTCAATAAGCTCGCCATCTAGGAGCGAAGACACACTCAAAAATAAATAATTGTAATATGGTGAGACCAATGCCATTAGATAAATATATATGGTGTACAGAGGTGGCATTTCATCAGGAAGAAGCAAATGCATCTTGGCATTTTAATAGGAAGAAAATGTATTTTGGCATTATCCCTATCTAAATATGCAACCCCAGAACTCATTCATCACTCAGTAAAACTGACTCTCCTTGCCTGTGTATAACGTTAATTTAACAATCCTTTTAATTTCAGGGCTTGAGAAGTAATTGGATTTTTATTAGTTCAGTCTCTTCCTTCTTTCATCTCATTGTACTTCTTAATCCCTCATTTATGTATTTATAATGCAAAACCTATTAGGTCATCCCTGCTGCCCCATTCTCTCCAATGATCTTTGTATACACTATTTCTATTTTTTCGTTATAAATCTTTAATGTGCATAACTGTGTTCATTTCTTTAAAATCCAACCTTGCCCCATCAGATTTGCAAGAACCTGAAAGCTTGAAAATACACTTGTTGGCAAGGCTATGAGGAAATAGGTATTTTCAGGCATTATTGGTAGGAATGAAAGATGGTACAATTCCTATGAGGGGAAATTTAGTAATAGGTACCAAAACTATATGTGCATTTATCCTTTGCTCCAGCAATCCAACTTCTAGGAATTTGTCCTGATATACTTTTAGCAATATGAAAATACAAATACATGTTTATTCACTTACAAATACATGTATTTGTATGTGTAATATTATATTTCTATAATAATATTTCTATATATACAAAATACAAATATAGTATTTGTAATCACAAAGACATTGGGTACCACCTCAATGTCCAAACATAGAGAATTGAAAAAGCTATGGTACTCACACACAGTGGAGTGCTATGTAGCTATAAACAAGAATAAGGAAAGTCTTTATGAATTGATGTAGAGTGATTTCCAGGAGGTTTTGTTCGTTGAAAAAAGCAAAGTACAAAAGAACACGTATGTAGTATATATATGACATATACAGATAACATATATGGTATGCTGCCTTCTGTGTAAAAAAAAGGAAAATCAGAGAACATATACATTGGCCTATCTTTACAAAAGAAACCCAGGAAAGATAAATCAGGAAACATTAAACTTGTTTGCCTACAGGAGGTAGGGGGAATAGTGCGGAAGAGAGATGGAGGGAGTAATACTTCTCTGAGTGTTATCTTTCTGCATAGTTTTGACCTTCAGAAACATGTTAATGTTCTCTCTTCAAAAGTAAAAGTAATAAGGATGGGAAGGGGAAAAAAATCCCTAAAACTGAAAGCAAAATGAAAAAAATCACCCAATTGTATTTCAGATGACTACCATAATCATACTGAAGAGAGAGAGAGAGAAAAAAGAAATGACTAATCTGAATTACTTATGAATACAATATTTGACTATATATCCTGTCTGAGGTAGAGGAATGTGGGGAGAGTGCACACAAATCCTGAATTCTTTTTAGTAGGCTTGTTTTTTTTGTAGTGGTAGGGAAAAGCAATTCTGAAACAATTATATATGTGTAATGGGATTGAGCCAATGAGTAAATGTATTGTTGTTGAGAGCCAGGGTCTTACTAGGAAAAAAGGGACGTAATATGGAATAAGGGAAGGAAAAAGAGCCTTATTGCAATGGGTTGAAATTAAGTCCATTAGTGTATACCGTATTTCTAAAACATATATATGCATGTGTTTATGCATGTACATGCATGTATGAACATATATATATATATATATTTGTTTTGTTTTGTTTTTAAAGATTTTATTTACTTATTTGAGAGAGAGAAAGCAAGTGGAGGTGGGGGAGGAGCAGAGGGAGAGGGACAAGGAGACTCTGTGCTGAGTGTGGAGCCTGATGCGGGGCCTAGTCCCACAACCCTGAGATCATGACCTGAGCCAAAATCAAGAGTCATACACTTGACCAACTGAGCCACTTAGGTGCCCCATGAATGTATATTTGTATGTATAAATGTATATAATGCATATATTACCTAACTTTGTCTGCTGAAGGGGTCAAGAAACAATAACACCTCAATTACATTGAGCACATCAGTGCCCAGATATTGGTATCTAATACCATTCCCCACTAAAAGGAGCCAGGGCTCCTGGGAGAACCAGCTGATTCCAGGGCTGGGGCAGAATAAGTGCAAAATGAACCTGGAACATTTTGTTATGATAGAAATTAAGAAAGTACTCAAAAAGAGATGGAAGCACATCATAAGGACACATGACCCAGCTTGAAAGGACTCCCACTGGTTAAATCTGGGACAACTGAATACTAAAATAATGAAGTACAGTAATGAATCATAAACCATTAAAAATAGGAATTCATGAGTCCATACCAATAACAAATGGACACATTAATAATAAATATATGGGGGAGAAAATAGGGCTCTTCCTTATAATGAAATGCTGAATGCCAACTGGTAAATTGGGAGAAGGTGCCAAAGTTGGAAAGTTAGCATTTTGTAACCATTATGAGAAAGATTGGATCAAGCAAGAATCATTAATGCATGCTAAATTTAGTGGGAAATTTAGATTAGGAGAAGGATATCTGTCTGATCTTAAAGTATCTCTCACAGACTGATTTCTAGTTCCACGGGAAAAAATAGCAATTAGGCAAGAAATTCAACATCTTGACTGATCAAAATTTCCATCAGCCATGAGAGCAGATGGACGTCATATGTCTTTAAATGTGATGCCCTGAGAAAGGTATAGCACTTTATTCAGTATTCTGACCAAGAATGTGTGACCTGAATCATGAGGAAACATTAGACAAACTCCACATGAGAAGCAGTCTATTAAAAAAGGGGAACTCTATACTTAAAATGCAATCCCTGACCCTAGACTGGATTCCATACTGGATGGAAAATGTTGCAAGGACTTTATTGGATCAGTTGACAAAAATGGGGTATGGGCAGTAGATTAAAGTCTGTTCCAATGTTACATTTTCCGAAGATGATAACCATCCTATAGTTATGTAAGAGAATGTCTCTGTTCATAGGAAATACAATACATGGCCATGATGTATGTAACTTTCCCTAAAATGATTTTAAAGGAAAAAATACAGACACACACACACACACACACACACACACACACACACACACACACGAACACACACGCATATATAGAGAGGCAGGGGGTGGAGGAGAGAGTCTGATCCAGGTAAAAGAAAATATTCTTTTACTCTTTCATTCTTGTAACTTTTCTCTAAGTTTAAAGTTATTTCCAAATAAAAAGTTAAAAAAATTCAGTCTTGCATATTTGGTGCAGGGACGTTTATCTCCCTATGATTCTGTTCATTGGTTTTGGTTCTGGGGACCATGTTGATGTCTGACCACTTGTTGGACCGCTTTTTAGAATACATAACATCAATAATTAAGGGAAAAAACCACTTTTTGGTGGGGGGGTAGGGAAGCCCTTTCTATGCAAATGCAATCTTATGTGGAACATCAGGTCTTGGAAGAGATGAAAGAAGGTGCTGCTCTGTCTGACTGAAGCTTGTATGTACTTGTTGGGGGCAGTTTTAGAGTCATCTTCTTCACCTCCCCTCCCAGGTGGGCAATCCTGAGGCTTCTCCAGGGAAAGGAGCTTGACAACCACTGCTCTTAAGTAAACTGGGCCTGGTCCAGCTGACCTCAGTAACCACTGAGAATGACTGTCCTGTGATTGGGTGAAAACCTCAGAGTTACTTAAGAGCAGCTGACTTGTGCTTTTTGAACATGTCCTAATGTGTGCTTTCAGTGATAAATAACCAGTTCTTTTCCTGCTTTTCCATGAGGTTATTCTATCCTTGGCCTGTGATTCATACTTGACAGGTAGTGAGCCGCAAGGCCCTCTAGGTCAAGCCCAGTGAGAGATTGTTTCAGAGAATTGAGATGTTTCTGAAGACGGGTGTATAGATAAGACTTGTGTAAATAGCATCGCATTTTCTCACAGCTGCTTCATGGTTGTGTGGAGTTCATTTTCCAATGGCTGGAGTGCCTCACAGATGGGATTTATGTTTATCCAGACCTCCTCTTTCTTTCCTTTGCTTTCAGGTAGTTAAAAGTCTTTAACACATTTGGTGGAGAGGAACTTGGCATTTAAAGAAATCTTTGGCAAATCCTCTTGTAAAGTGACTTAGCACCCCCCTAAGTTAATTGCTTGGAAAGTTGAAACCTCCGTATATTTACATCTGTTTTAAAACTCAAACCTGAGGGGCGCCTGGGCGGCTCAGTTGGTTAATCAACTGCCTTCGGCTCAGGTCGTGATCCTGGAGTCCCGGGATCGAGTCCCACATCGGGCTCCCTGCTGGGCGGGGAGTCTGCTTCTCCCTCTGAACCTCTTGCCTCTCATGCTCTCTATCTCTCATTCTCTCTCTCTCTCAAATAAATAAATAAAATCTTAAAAAAAAAAAATAAAACTCAAACCTGAGTCAACCAAAATTTGAGAGCATTATTTATTCAGTAAGCCTTGGAAGATTGTATATAACAAATAAGTTTTTTTTTAAAATTTTTTATTGTTATGTTAATCACCATACATTACATCATTAGTTTTTAATGTAGTGTTCCATGATTCAGTATTTGTGCATAATACCCAGTGCTCCATGCAGAACGTGCCCTCCTTAATACCCATCACCAGGCTAACCCGTCCCCCCACCCCCCTCCCCTCTAGAACCCTCAGTTTTTAACAAATAAGTTTTTTTTTTTTTTAAAGATTTTATTTATTTATTTGAGAGAGAGAGAATGAGAGACAGAGAGCATGAGAGGGAAGAGGGTCAGAGGGAGAAGCAGACTCCCTGCTGAGGAAGGAGCCCGATGTGAGACTCGATCCCGGGACTCCAGGATCGTGACCTGAGCCGAAGGCAGTCGCTTAACCAACTGAGCCACCCAGGCGCCCAACAGATAAGTTTTAAGAAGACATGGCCATTTTCATGATGTGCCTCAAGTCCCTGGCTTTTTGAATGGCCCAGGACCCGAATGGCTACCTGTCCCATTGTTCTTTTCATGGGAAGACAAGTGTCCCCTACAGTGAACTGGGCAAAGCTGAGGACAGAGATTTCATTTCTTGTGACAATTTCTGTTAATTGGTAGTGACTTTCTGGAGTCCTACATTGAGAGGGCTTCTGGGGCATCATCTGGGTTTGGTGAGAATGAATGCTGCAAACCATTTGTGATGTCCGCTTAGGGCATGGAATGGGGAAGTTATCCAGATGTATGCAATATATGTGTTGCTCCTGGCCTAAAAGTAATTGCCAGGGGCTCTGTTTGGTCAGAAAGAACATGCTTCCCCATTGGCCACGAGCCCTGCTTTCTTACTAATCCGGGAAACTTGGGTTTAGAGCCCTTGGAGAACCTTTCCTGAAGCTTTGAGGTGTTTTTCCTGCACACCCATGGCACTCAACACCACAAATGAACTCTTTGTGGATGGGATGGTAAAAGGCAGTAATGAAAAATCTCCTCTGTCTGAGTTCAATGGGTTGGCATGTCCCTCCTGAAGTTTAGAATCCCAGTCTTTCTTTTTAAGATTTCAGGACCCTGAAATTCTTTGTACAGTGCAAACTCAGTGATGTTTTCTTGTAATTTAAGTGACGAGAAAAGTTGACCCTGGCAAAGCCCAGTCTCTCTTAGAGCCTTCCTCAATACTGAGGCATAAGAAGCAGAACAGAATTTAGAGACAATTCCGCCATAAAGCTATACTCCTATCTTCACAGTTGGGTAGAGAATTCCCTGCCTTTAATCTCTGAGTGTTTTATGCCTCGTAGGTTAGGTAGGTAGGTAGGTACGTAGGTTAGGTAGGTAGTGCTGCTCAGCAGCCTTCCTACTGATGTCCCCCTCATCTGCCCCTCCCCCCATTAGTTGATTAGAACCTTTAATCAGTAAACCTTTTTGAAGATCAATTATTATGTCTGCTTTTCTTTGTTTTCTCACAGTTCCTGGTAGTTTTGCAAACTAAGACCCCAGTATGTGTTAGCAGAGTGAATTGTTTCAAGAAAATCTGTGTTTGGACTTATTTTTCAAGGTAAGATGTGTATCCAGGTGATTCTGGAAAGAGCTGTGTCTTCTCTACTGAGTGGTGCATTTCCCTCCTCCTCCAGGTATTTGGATTCAGGTTAATTTTGCAATCTCGCAATCTGCAAGGATGACTGCCTGAAGCCCAGAGGTTGGGGGTGTTCTTACTGGATGCAGGGAATTAAAGGCAGCACTCAGAAGGATTCAATGTGCGTTTTATTCACAAACATCCCTGAATAAGGAAGACTTTGTGTGAATGTTGTCGTATTTCCCAAGAACACATGTTTGAATTAGCCAGTGCGACCCTCCCTGCCCTGAAGCAGAAAACAGCTCCCCACTTACCCGCTGCTTTCCCGGCAGACCCTGTTTACACTGAAGTTTGCCTGGCTATTTCTAACTCTGGGCCAGACCAATAAACAGGAGCTCAGAGGCAGAAATACCTCCACTGGGAGAAGTCGTGGGTGGAAGAGGGTCCTCAGATAGGAGCAGAAATAGGTGTGGGCACACATGCCCGTTTCCCAAATTGTGCAAAATGGCTCTTCCGTGCTTCACTTTCTGTTGCACCCTCCCCCCTTCACTGAGGGAACCTGAAGATCTTTTCATTAAAAAGTTGAAGCTAGAAAGAACAAATGACACGGATTGATGCGCTTTATTTCTTTAATTAAAAGACATTGAAACACATTAGAATTTGAGTTTCAGAGAATTTTCATGTGATTCTTCTTCAACCTACTGTCCCAATTTTGTTCTAGCCAAGTGGGATGTCTTGACGTGACTGTGGTATGAGATACTTGCAAGAGTCCAAGAGACTAATTTTATTGTTTATGAGAGGTGTAAACAAAACCCTGGGGTATATAATAATTTTGAATCCAGATGACTTAACTATAGTAACCAGCTGGATCCTGAACTCTGACAGATACTTTAGAGCTCCTGTACAGAGCTACACACTGTTACACCCCTGCTTGGCCCCCCAAACTCCCCTCTGTCTCTTTGCTTCCTTCTTCACCAGGCCCCAGGCCCTTTGCCCTTCCCACCTAAGGGTGGCCTCTGAGTACTGTTCCCTCTGGAGGGTGGGGGTGGAGGCTCCCCTCCCAGCCCAGGGAGGCACAGGCCCAGCCCCTCTGCAGGCCCTGTCTGGGCACCCTAACTGAGGACGATTGATAGTCTGATTCTTCTTATTCTTCATTTTAGCCTCCTTTAAATTTCCTTCAAAGTGTTCATCAACATTTATCATTATTTTATGTGTTAGTTTACTTGTGAAATGTAACCTCTTTGAAGGCCGGCCTCTGTCCATCTGCTTCGGCAGTGTTGCCCGCAATACTTGTGGCAGAGATGAGCTTGGGAACCGCACAGAGTCCCTAAATGAGGGTGGCTGGAACAAAACACACAGGCCTGTTTGTAGCCAGGAACCATCTGGATTGGGGGGAGGGGGGAGGGGGCAGGGGTAGAGAACCTCCAAGAAGGGAAGTGGAGCTCCTTTTGATCCTGGGTGCTCTCTGCATTTTAGTGGTGAGGTCAAGAGAGAGTCACCTCAGGTGTGGGCTTGAGGTTGTGTCTTTTCTGGCAAAATGTGAGGATGTGGGTCATAGTTAACTGCTTTCAATATTAGCTACTCCTTTTCAGTATTAGGTAATACCTAATTCGGCTGAGAGTTCTTCCTGGAAAAATATGGCTTTTGAGTAGCAGACATTCAGTAAGCCATGAAGGCACCTTCTTGGCCAGATACGGTGCTGGGGTCGGGAGGCACAGGGATGAAGGAGACAAGTGACTCAGTGTCTGGAGAGGAGGCTGACATCCCAACAATGATAATATGCCGTGACAATTGCTGTCAAAGAGGGAAGTGCACGTGCTTCTCGGGGAGGGAGAAGGGGAGGGGGATACGTGGGGGAGGCTTTCCCCGAAAGGTCCACCTTAGCCTGCTGCCTCCTTGCAAGAGGATTTGGTGACCTCTGCTGGGGGATGAGACCTCTGGTCTGAACTAAGCCAATTGGTGCAAGGAGAGGGGAGATTTGCACAGAGCCAGGGAGGGTTTTCTTTTCTTTTCTTTCTTTCCTTTCCTTTCTTTTCTCTTTCCTTTCCTTTTCCTTCCTTTTAAAACATTTATTTATTTGAGGGAGGGAGAAAGGGAGAGAGCATGAGAGCAGGGGGAGGGGCAGAGGGAGAGGGAGAGGGAGAGAGAATCTCAAGCAGATTCCCTGCCGAGCCCATGGCCCGACGTGGGGCTTGATCTCAAGACCCCAAGATCATGACCTGAGCTGAAACCAAGAATTGGATGCTTCACCGACTGATCCACCCAGGTGCCCCAAGCCAAGAAGGCTTTCTACAGTAATACTGGCTTTAGGAGATACAGCTTGAAGGAGACTTGATAGAAGGTGGAGGGACTTGGACCAATAGCAGGTAGAAAATACTTTATGAAACAGGCCCAGGAGTGGAGATGGCTGGTAGCACAGGGATGTTGAGAGGGGAGAGTAGCCCCGCCACCACACCCGATGGGTAAGTGGAAATGGAAGCCTAGCCAAGGGGCTGAACAGTCGGCTGGGGATTTGGACTGAGCAATTCCACTTCTGGGACTTTATTCTCAGGAGCTGATCAGATACCCGTGCAAGTATATCTACCCCTTCATTGGTGGTAAACACCACAGCGGCTAAACACAGGGATCGATTCAATAATTTATGGTATACCCAGAATATGGTAGGACCATTGAAAATGATGTTATAGTTTTATTTTATTTTTTTTATACTGGGATGGAAAGACATTCAAGGGATACTGATAAGTAAAAAGATCAGATTACAAAACAACATTACAAACATAGAAAAGACTGGAAGTGGAATAAACATGCTCACAGTGGAGGGGATTAAGAACAGTTGTTTATTTTTTACTTAACACTTTTATGTGGGTTTTTTCCCCCCACAATGAACAGGCATTAAATTTACAACCAGAAAATCAGTAATTTCCATTTTGAAAGGAAAAATCCACAGGGTTTTAAGAGAGATGATTAGGGTTAGAATCCCAGTTGAGTAAGTAACTGCTAGAAACTGCTGCTTTCCTCATTCATGATTTTCCAAGGAGATCCTCCTGGTAGGCAGGGGCTTGGGATCTTGTGTTTTTTGACTCAAGGTGGAGAGATGAACTTTTCTCTGGGTTTGCTCCCCAGTACTGACCTAGGGGTGGGGATGTGCTCCCCCTTTAATGCCCTACAAAGAGGAGGCACCTTCCCGTGCTCCCTGAGTGATTCTTCACGCTGGCTGCAGATTAGAATCCTGGGGAACCTGTGCCCAGGCCCCACCCCTCAGACCAGTTAAAGCCTAATCTCTGGTCATGAGGCCCCGGTAACAGGCTTCTGAAGCCAGGGCTGGGTACACCCCGAGTAGAGGATAATGAATGAAAAATAAGCAGCAGCATACATTTGGACCAGGGTTTCTAAGGCATGCCAGCCCTGATATTGATCTGTGGAAAGCAGATTTCTTGGTCAAATACTTCCTCCTTCTAGGAAAGTCTCAAAGCACATGAGCAAATAAAGGCTCTTGAAAGTGCCAAGGTAAAAAAAATCTGTTTGATTTGTTTCACCTGGTGTTTCCAATCATACCCGACCATGGAAACCTTTGTCTGGGGGGCGGTGACCCTTTATCTTGGGTTACATTGAGCTGGGGTCTTTCTTGCGTCACCCTGTGGGCACATTTCCCGACGATGTCCCTGGAAAGCTGAAAACCAAATTGGACCTTTGGACGTGTTGCTGTATACACAGGTGAATGGGGAGTTCCCATCCTGGAACTTTGGGAGTATGCCTGTTGCCTGCTAGAGCACCTGACCTGGGACTGGGAAGAGGGGATACCCTGGTTACAGAGGCAGGCGTTCGCAGGAGGAAAATGAGGTCCAAAGAGGTTGTTGACTGCCTTGTCTCTAATCACAAAGCTGGGCACGAGCCTGCAAGGGACTACAATTCAGACTTTCTGCTTTTCATTCAGACCCTCCTCTCTTCCCCTCCACAAACTTGAAGGCATTGCCTCAGGCATTTTATGATCTTTGAATAAAGGAGTCCTGTGAAGATGAACGGGAAGTTCTGGTTTTCTTATCCCATTTTATGTTCCTATCCGCATCTGCCAAGAAGACACCCAAAGCTCTCAATATCACTCGGTTGTAAGGAATGTTTAGAATTGAAGCGCTGGTTTGACACAATTAAAAGCTTCCAGAAGGCTGTTATGGCGCCAATTATTTACTTAGCGATAGCAAGCTATTTAAATTTCATTATGGAGTAGAAAATAGGGAGATAAGAACAAAATATGGTCGGGCTCACCGTGACCTCAAAACCCCTGCTCCTTTGGTTCACGAAAGATAGCAGAAGCAGAACATTCTGATTCAAGGATCGTTTTGTTAAACTGTGCATTCTCTTAAATGAAATTGTTTCTTAATCTCTTTGTGGGCTGCTAATGGGCCATTTATCGGGGCATTCCAAGGCAAAGGGAGTCTGGGCCAAATAGGGCTGCTGGTCTGGGGAGGGCTCCCTCTGTATTGCAGGTGGTTGGACAAATGACTCAGTAACTCCCGGACTTGAGCAGAATGACGTTTATCATTGTAAGATCGGAAATATCCCCCATCAATAAGGCAAAGAAAGCAATGTTCACTCCTTCATTCTCCTGACTCCTTTTTATATGTATCACCCGGATTGTTGAAACTTTCCCTTCTCCCCCCTCCCCCATCCCCTTTCAAGGCCATTTTCGGGGGAGGGGGAGGGGAGGAACAGAGTGGGGACAGAATCCCAAGCAGATTCCCTGCTGAGCTTGGAGCCCGCTGGGCTCCATCTCACAACCCTGAGACATGACCTGACCCGAAATCAAGAGTCCTGTGCTCAACCAACGGAGCCATCCAGGCGCACCCAGGGAAATTTTAACCGTAACACTTCCCATGGCACAACTTCTCATTGTGTTCTTATGGGATGTAGGTAGGGCTGGAGGGCAGGGCAGAGTGGAGGGTCTGGTTCAATGGATTGTCAAAAGGGCACTTAACTATAGATAGTTCAATATATATTATCTATGTATTATGCATGTTTATATAGCATATATATTTGAGGAATAATTTGCATACAGCAAGACTCACCATTTTTAGTGTATAATTTTATGAGTTTAACAAATGAATACGGTTGTATATCAACCACTGAAATCGATGTATGTAACAGTTCCTTCTCTCCCAAAAGTTTCTTTTTGCCTTTTTCTTGTCAGTTCCTTCCTCTTACCCCGGGCTCCTGACAACCACTGAGCAGTTTCTTATCTCTATAGTTCGGCCTCCTCTAGCAACTCACACACAGAATCACATGGTATTAGTCTTATGAATCTGGCTTCTTCCACTTGGTGTAATGCATTTGAGATTCACCTGTATTATTGCATGTGTTAGTTGTTGCTGAGCATTCCATGAGGGGTGTATGTTCCTCTGTTCACCACTTAGAGGACATTGGGTTTGTTTCCAGTTCTTAGCAATTATGAATAAAGCTGCTATAAACATTTACATATAGGTTTTTGGGTAGATACATGTTTTCATTTCTTTTGAATAAACACCCGGGAATGGTATTGTTGGATCATCTGGTGAGTTTATGTATAACTTCATAAGAACTTTGTTTAATTTTATCAGGACTTTTAAATGTTTAAGTTTATAAATAATATTTTTTGATTTTAATTTGTTTTTGATTTAAACAATTACATCAAAATGCATTGATGTAATTGTTTTTAACTTTCTGAAAGGGTATCATGCTGAAGCAGTCTTTGGGGGGGGATTTTTTTTTCACTTAGTTTCATAGTTTTAAGATTTATTCCTATTGTGACATCTGGCTGTGAATGTAATATTCTAGCACATTCTATTGATAGGCATTTGGCTGTTTCCAGATTTTTCCAAAGTTTGGTTTTACTACTGACATTCTTGTGTGTGTCTCTTGTGTTATCTATCGCTGTGTAACAATATTACCCCACACTTAGTGGTTTAGGATAACGCCCATTTGTTACCTTGCAGTTTCTGTGCGCTGAGGGTCTAGGTATGGCTTCTTTTCTGCTTCAAGTCCTCATAAGCCAGCAGTCAAGGAGTTATGCAGGACCGTGGGCTAGTCTCAGGGCTTGATGGGGAAGGATTTCAAGCACTTTCAAGCTCCTGTGGTTGATGGTAGGATTCGGGTCCTTGCAGGTGGTCAGACTGAGGGCCTCAGTTTCTGGCTGGCTGTCAGTCAGACGTGACCCTCAGCTGCTCCCCGGCAGTCACTTTATCAAACCCAGCAAGAGGGGAGGGCCCGCTAGCATGACAAACATTACAGTCTTATGTAACAAGATCACAGAGGTGACATCCCATCTCCTTTGCCATCTTCTGCTGGTTCAAAGCAAGTGTGGGTCCTGCTCATACTGGAAGGGAGGTGATTGGCCGAGGGCAGAAGTGTCAGGAAGCAGGCATGGTGGGGCCACTTCACGGTCTGTTGGCATCTCTCGTTCCACAGGGGTGCGCTTTTCCCTTGGGTTTACAGGAGGGAAATGGAATTGCTGTGTCCAAGGGAACTCTTCTATTCCTAATAATGCTCTCTACGTACAGACTGTATTTTCTGGAATGAATATAGCTAAGTCAGCTTTCTTTTGGTTAATATTTGTCTAATATTCCATTCTTTTATCTCCAGCCTTTGCAAATCCTTATGTTTGAAGCATGTCTCTTGTAAATAGCACATATCAGAATTTAAAAAACAAAGGGCTCCTGGGTGGCTCAGTTGGTTAAGTGTCTGCCTTCGGCTCAGGTCATGATCCCAGGGTCCTGGGATCAAGTCCCACATTGGGCTCCCTGCTCAGCGGGAAGCCTGCTTCTCCCTCTCCCTCTCCCCCGGCTTGTGTTCCCTCTCTCACTGTGTCTCTCTCTGTCAAATAATAAACAACATCTTTAAAAAAAATATAAGGTGATTCCATGTGCAGCCAGATTTGAGACCCGTCGTCATGATTAGGTTGTAATTCTGGGAGTTTGAAGCAGAAGGGATACAGAAATAACTTCCATGGGTCAGTTGGTTCCCCCGTGTTTTTGTTTCTTCTGAGCACACCTGCACTAATCTCTAGGTCTCAGCAGGAGGGGTATTTGCACTGTTTGCCACCAAGTGATGAGGGGAGGGCTGGGGGAGACAGGAGCGGAATTTCGCCAATTGTTGTGTTCTATCTTCTTGCAACCCTGCTGGGCTGGTCCTGCCCCAGACAAAGCCAGCACTCCACAAACACCAATCCAAAACAGCCCCTGTAAACTCAGAAGCTTCTCACAACTTTCTCTCTAGTTTTTTATTCTCATGGTGTGGATGGGGCTGGAGGAGTGGGGGTGAGGAGCCAGCAGTCATTCTAGTTCAGCATCTTGGCCTGAACTGGGGCTCCTGGAGGTGTGATCGGCGGACCAGAAGGATCAACATCCCCTGGGAGCTTATTAGGAATGCGTGCTCTCAGTCCCCACCCTGGACCTACAGATGCACAGTCTATATTTGAACAAGATCTCCAAGAATTCTCATGCACGTTAAAGTTTATGCCTTACACAGCATAGATGCTGAATAAATATATTTAAATAGAATCAGGCACCTTTTTGACCAGGTACCTCCGAGTTTGCTTGGTCATGTTGTGCCTGCCAAATGTTGATTTTGGTTCTTTGATTTGAGCTTTCTCTGCCGTAGGCCAGAATTCAACAATGTTGGGTTTGCCTACCATGCAGATAGATTTTTAAAACAGTTTAAGAAAAAAAACGCTCTAGTAGCACCATCTACCTCTAGGTTTTAGCAGTCATTGCTGTTGTAATTTTATATTTACTGTGTGAAGAGCTGATTCATGTCTGGCTCTTGCATGGTATTGTAAGCTGCAGAAAGACGAGAAAGTCATTGTCTCCTAATGCCCAGCATGGTGTGTAGCATACAGCAGGTGCTTAATAAATATCAGTCCAATGAGAGAAATGACTTGAGCACTTGTAGAGATCTATTTATTGAGTGCTCATATTAATGATTATACTTGGAAAGAGTTCTTCTGTTAAGAAATATATATATTTGGGAATGTTTCTTCTGATATTACGATTTCTCATCATTACTATTAAATCCAGCTACTTGAAGTTTTAAAGTCTTATGTTTATTTTTTAAAGTACTTAAATGCATACTGGCATTTAAATAAATGCTAACATTTAGTATTGACTAATTTCTTTTTTTTTAAAGTTTATATATTTTTAGTTATTTCTACACCCAAGCAAGGCTGGAACTCATGACCCTGAGATCAAGAGTCATATGCTCTTCTGCTCTTCTGACTGAGCCGGCCTGGTGCCCCAGTATTTACTAATTTCTTAATTCAGTGTCTACATTGTTTTTCTTTTTTCTTTTTTTAAAGATTTTATATTTAGTTGACAGAGAGAGAGACAGCAAGAGCAGGAACACAAGCAGGGGGAGTGGGAGAGGGAGAAGCAGGCTCCCCCCTGAGCAGGGAGCCCAATGTGGGGCTCGATCCCAGGACCCTGGGATCATGACCTGAGCCGAAGGCAGACGCTTAACGACTGAGCCACCCAGGCGCCCCTACATTGCTTTTCATAAGACAAAACAAAAAAATCTCACCTTCAGGGACTTTCACATCTCTTTGGTATTCTTAGACAAGAACACACGCATTAAATGATATAAAAAAGCAAGGGGGCTGCGGGGGTCATGGCATTTGCCAAGAATGAATCCTATTTGGACTGTTTCTACTACTTTGTCTCTCCTTTCCTCCCCCAGTTGAGGTCCAGGACAGCAGCCCAACCATGTAATACTGAATTTACTCCTCTCCCTTCTTGGTCCTCTCTGCCAGATTTTGTTTTGTTTTGTTTTGTTTTGTTTTTTTTCTCTGCCAGATTTTTAAAGAGGTGCTGATTGTGAAAGAGTCTTGCCTCTTCTCAGACCAAGAGAAGGGAGAGGGAAGTGTGCACTGGTTTAAGAAAAGCATCTGACAAAAATCCAACTTTTTATCGTGTAAGGCACATAAACATGCATTTAAATGAACACTTTACATAATATGAATATTACATTTTATCAGTAAAGATAGAGCATGGGTTCCATTATGCTGGATACTCACGTCTTTGATGGCCACAGTTCCCAAAAGATAGGTGGTTCCCCAAAACACATAATCCAGTTGACAGAACTCTAAATGGGGGGTCTGCTTTCCCATGTGTCTTTTTTTTTCTCCCTTCAACAAGCCTGATTACACACACGTAATCATTACATGTGCGGTGGCATGAGACAATTAAAAAAATTAGACTTTTAAAAGATCTTGCCCGGCTTTTCTCTGGAAAACTTGAAATGAAGTATTTTGCTTTAAACTTGGCAAAGCTAAAGACCAAAGTGATGTCTGTGATCAGGGAAAGTCTGACTAATAATCGAATACCATTACGGGGCCAGAGCACCACACACACTTTTTGCTTGTCAAAGGTGATGAAAGATATGCAGAGGGCCCAAATCAAGCAACATAATGAGAGAACCATGGAAATGATTTTGTTTTGAACATTGCTGAGTTTTAAAGCACAGTAATTTATTTCAAGTTTTTCATTAAACATTGAATTGTCAATTGTGGAGACTCTTTTGAAAGTGCTTTGTTTTTAATTCCCCAAATGTGCATTCGTCTAACAACTGTAAACCTTAATGAGACATTTGGGAGGGGGGAGCTGCACTTTCATTTATTCTAATTAGTCTCTACTTTCAAGATCGGTTGCGAATTCTTCATTTCATGAATGAAATACAAGAAAAAAGAGAGAGAGAAAGAAAATAAAACAAATTATTGAGTTCCGGATGAAGGCATTTATTTTTTTCTGGAGAGTAATTATGAAACACAATACAAACCTCATCGAATCTCATTTCTACACATCATTAAAGAGCTCCTGGGCCAAACAGTGACCTTTTGCTGAAGAGTGTGTAAAACTTACTAGTGTGGAAAAAATGATCATTGGTTCAGGGAGGATATTATCACACTCATACCTCCCCCACTTTGTGCTCACTTTTTTCTTTGCAGAGTTGGGAAAATAACCAGATTAAAAAAACCGAAAAACAACAACCCTCATTTCACCAGCAGAGGTCACCCTTTCTCCTTTAACGTTCCCAGTAAATGGTTTCTCCGCTGTGATTCCTTAGTCCAAGGAAATGCAGCTTTCAGCTGGAATCACAGCCAGAGGGCTGGTGGAAATATATGCATCATTCACACTGGCACTGTTGAAACATATTATCTACCTGGACTTTTAAATAGATAACTTGCGTGCAATCCAATAAATATAATCATCCTACTCTTCAGTTCATCCACTTCATCAACTATTATTCCGTGCTTGCCAGTGCCAGCTCAGATTCTTCTTCTTCTTCTTCTTTTATTTTTAAGATTTTATTTAGTTATTTGACAGAGAGAGACACAGCGAGAGCAGGAACACAAGCAGGGGGAGTGGGAGAGGGAGAAGCAGGCTTCCCCATGGAACAGGGAGCCCGATGTGGGGCTCGATCCCAGGACCCTGGCATCATGACCTGAGCCGAAGGCAGGTGCTTTTACCCGACTGAGTCACCCAGGTGCCCACCAGCTCAAATTCTGCCCAGTTCTCTGACTCATGGACCGAAGAGTAGTTTCTCATAACCCCCCGGAGGTGATGAGTCCTCAGAGAGAATCCCCTGGTGAGTTTCTGCAGGGGAAAGAGGAAGAATTAAGTTGGGGGAGGACTGACCAAGCATGGAGCCCAGCACCAGGTTCTGGAAGGTAAGCTAGAGAGGAGTGGACCCCAGTCCTGGCTTCTGCTTGTGGTTTTCCTTTGGAAACAAAAGCATATGTTTGTAGTTCATTTGAGGACTAACACTGGACTGCAGAATGAAGTTCTAGGTGGATTATTTATGAGTGTCCTGAGAAGGGGTCAGTCCATAAGTATCATCTACAGAAGGTCAGGGGTAGGTGAGTGATGGAACTGCCTCCATCCTGTTGTCTTGTGCTGAGTGGGGTGGGGGTGGGGGAATAGCATGTGTCTGGCCAAATCAAAAACATGGGAATTCCTTTTCTCTTCCTCCCTTTATGGGGGAAATAATAGGCATTCTCTTGGGGTCCGTGGGAAAACTGGGCTTATTGGTTTTACAACGGATGGTGAAGATCTTTTCTAGATTCCCTCCCTCCCTCCCTCCCTTTCCTTTTTTTTCTTTTTTCTTTCTGTAAATCAAAGTTTTAGTTGGCAATTTAGAAGTTTAAAAATAGGGGCGCCTGGGTGGCTCAGTTGTTAAGCGTCTGCCTTTGGCTCAGGTCATGATCCCAGGGTCCTGGGATCGAGCCCCTCATCGGGCTCCCTGCTGCACGGGAAGCCTGCTTTTCCCTCTCCCACTCCCCCTGCTTGTGTTCCCTCTCTTGCTGTCTCTCTCTCTCTCTCTGTCAAATAAATAAAATCTTAAAAAAAAAAGAAGTTTAAAAATAAGGTGGGTTTTGGGGATTCTCTGTGGCTGCTGCTTTGCCCTTGAGCTCCGGGTAGCACAGCTGCAACAGAACTGTACTTGTCCCTTCAGGGGAGCAGGGCAGCTGAATGACCATGACAGTGGATCTCCATTACTGCATGTGAGGTGATGCATCCCAGAGAGGAAAATCTGCCTATGTTCTTGCCAGCACGCTCTGGGGTCCTCTTTCTGCTCACTGGGCCTCTGGCCCTCCCAGCTGGTTCTGTGCAGAGGTCGGCTGCTACCTGCTCAATGTGCTTTGCAGAAGTATACTAGAGCCAGCCGGCGCTGTGGCTAAAAAGGCAGAAATTTTGCAAGCTGATTTTTAAACCATTGGTAGCTTGACATCAGCCTTGGTGGGAATATTGACAACACAGAAATTGGCAAACATTACAAATCAAGCCCTGCCCCCTGCTGGTGTACCCGTATGTCACAGCTTACATGCCCTTCCTCGTACCAGTTGAAACGTGCTCACATTTTTTTTTTTTTTAAACAATGACACCCTTTGGAATTTTTTGATGCAAATATTTACTAGGAAAAAGAAGAGAAAAATAGCCTGACTTCCTTCTCCTCCTTCTTCCAAAGCTTTGAGACAAAAGTTTTTATTTACTTATTTATTTTTTATCAAGTACAGATTTCTGCTCTTAATTTTAACCAGAGTTTGTTCAAAAGACAGGCGAGTTGTCCCAACTTTCAAACACAGTCTGATTCCTTTTCTTTAAGCCCACACTAGCCCAGTTTCCTTTTTAAAATCCCCCCATTTTCCTCTTTCTGCCTCCTCTGGCTTCCTGAGGGTAACCGTCCCCTGACATTGTCCCTACCCCAAGGCATCAGGCTCTTCACTGGTCCTTTTTGGCTCAAGAAGCCGGTCTAGGTCTGCAGGCCCACCTGGGCTGTCTGCTCTCCTCTGGTTTGTTTGTGAGGAACGATGGCTGTTTCTGATTTCCCCACAGCATCATCCTCTTATTTCTTGACAGGTCAAATCTGGACTCCATGGCGTTGCACCTGGACTCTTGGCATGGCTGAGGCAATATTCGGGAGGGAGAGGAGAGTTGTTCATTCACTGCCTGCCTTGCCCAGACAGTGAGCTCTGCTCCTACCCACTCTGGGGAAGGTACGGCTGCGTAGGTCTAGAGGCTGCATGTTTGAAAAAGGCATGTGGATTCTAGAACCTGCGGGCTAGAGGTACTGTGAGGAGGTTGCCCCACCCCTGCTGGGGATGTTGCCATATTTACTGCCATAAACCCAGTGCCTAGAAAAGTAGTTAATTCTCATTTGTTGACTGACCTGTTTTATCTCCCTCCCTCAGGCAGAAACTATTAGTTAACCCAGGCCGAGGTAACAAGGGGCCACAGACTGGGGATCTTAAACAATAGACATCTATTGTTCTCACACTTCTGGAGGCTAGGCATCCAAGATCAAGGTTCTGGAAAATTTGGTTTCTGGTGAGGCCTCTCTTCCTGGTTTATAGATGGCCACCTTCTCACTGAAACATCTCTGATGTTCCTTCCTCTTCTTATAAAGACACCTTATTAAGATTAGGGCCCCACCCTATGAGCTCATTGAACCTTAATTACTTCCTTACAGGCCCTATCTCCAAATACAGTCACACTGGGGGATAGGGCCTCAACATCTGAACCCTGGGGGAGGGGGACACAATTCCATCCATAATAAATGGGAACCAGTTCTGTTCCAAAAATATTTACAGAAAAAAGAAATGTCCTCACAATCTCCTTGAACTCCCTCTTTCAGATTCGACAACTCTCTTCAGGAAAGTCTCCCATGTGGCTTAAATCCTTCTCCATGCAGGGTGAAGAAGCCGTTGTTTCTTCTGGCTTCCATGGGTAGGGCAGAGAGTGAATCTTAATTCAGTATATCTGTGGTTTCTATCTGTGTATCTACACTTATCCCTCAAATTTTATCCACTCAAAATTAATTTTTATTCATTCAAATTTAAATAATAAACATGTGCAGTAATCTAAGAAGAGGCAAACAGAGCCAAGTCAAACAGCGATGGGGCTTTGTGGCTCTCCAAAGTGAGAACTTTAATTCCTTAAAAACCCTAATGACACAGTGGGTTTGAAAATCACTAGTACATTATCCCTTATCCTTCTCTTCTTCAATTAATTCCTTCTCCAATACTGTTTCTTCTGCTAGTTGCTGAGGACATAAGATGAATCAGGATGGAAGCCAGACACCATGCCTCTTTACTCCTCATTCCTACTTAGTTTTTCCTTCATATAAATTTGGGTTTCGTGCCTCTCGCTTTGTGGGGTAAGTTCTTCTTGTGTTTATCCAATGTTGTTAGGGGGCTGGAGAGTGGCAATGGGAGCTGGTGAATGGCAACTGGCAGGAGGGTGGCATTGGGAAAAGAAGTCCAAGGCCGAGTCCAAGGCTACTCTTCTGTGCACATTTGCATTTAACAGGAAACTTCTGGAATCAAGATGCTTGACTGCAAAGAAACCGAGTGCCTATGATGAGGGGTTCAGGCAGGTCTGTGAGAGATATTTTGTGGGGGTGGTGGGACTTTCCTCAAATCACACCATCAAGACAAGCATTTGCCTCTAAACCCTTTGCATTAGAGAGTAGTGCAGAGAGCTGGGAGTTGGGGAGAGGGGGCAGGGCCGAGACTCAGCCAAGGAGAGGAGCTGGGGGATGGCTGTGTTTATGGGGCACGCACACACACACACACATACACTCACTCCCTTGCCTCCGAATGGGTTATTAGCTGGATTTGGGGTTACTCTGCCCACGTGTGGTCCCAGGTGAAACAGGCTTGAAAGGAGCTGGACCTGGGCCACATCTGGGGTGGGGCTGGTGGTTGGCAACCCCAGGGTGGGGCCTCGCCTCCCCCGTGGAATCCTGACGCTCAGGACTTAAGAGCTGGGAGGCACCTTAGAAGCTCAGCAAGTGTAAGCCTTTCATTTCACAGATGAAGTCACTGAGGCCCCAGAGGGCTCCACCCTCTTTCTGGGCTTGTCAGAGGCACTTAAGAAATACATGTTGACTTGACACGACCCACTGTGAAATAGGCATAACAAAACTCCCCGCATGGCAGCCGGATTAGGATGCCTGCAGCTGGGAATGATTCTCCCTCTGTTGGTTAAGCCTAAATGGCGGGGGAGTAGCAGTGGGGCATTGTGGGAAGTCTGAGGGCACAACCCGAGCAGAGGCGGAAAGCATCCCTTCACAGATAAACTTTGAGTTTAATGGAATGTCATTAAGCCCAACCCCACCTCGGGTAACAGATGCATACACTGAGGCCTAGGGAAGGGAACCCATTTGGCTGGTGCACCGCGGGCAGACGTGGGCTTTGAAACCCGCAGGCCGGCTTCCTGACCGATGTTCTACCAGCTCTGCCAGGGAGCCTCTCCTGGAAGGATGTTGCCAATCTGGCATTGGCTGTATTGTTTGGGTGTAGAGAATACAGGGAATGTGATGGAAGGGAGGCAGGGGAGTCGGGCAGGGAGCAGTGAGAGATGTAGAGCTAGGCGTGGTGAGGCCAGCCCGGCTCTCCTGGGTGCTGCGATTTTGTGATTCAAGATGGAACGCGAGTTGGGGTACCACCGGTGAAACAACCGTATAAATGAAACCTGCAACGAACTGTCTGCTGAAGGTGTGAACAAGGCCGGTAAATCCCTGGGAGCTTAGGAAACATCTGCTCCTTACCTCGAAGGCAGAAACTTGACCATAAGGCAGAAAAAGCCAGGGCTGGAATCTTTCACTTTCTCTGATGGGATGAAGATGGGGCCCAACCTTCAGATAAACTCCATAACTGGGGGAGATTTTGTGAACTTGTAGGCTAGCTTCTCCCCTTCTCCTCTGTTAGGCTGGAATCTCCTTGCTTCTGCCATGCCTCTCTCAGTTCTTCAGTGACCTTGGGCTGTTGTTATGCAGCCAGGGAAGGGAGTCGAGACCTGGTCAGGGTCCTCTCTGCTGGGCCTCATTGGGGCGTGGGCGTATTTGAGTCAGGAGAAGGGAAGAGGAAAAGGTGGCAGGCTGAACAGGAATCAGGAGTAGGGGCAGGTCACCAGGCCCCGGTCAGAACGCCTGGCCAGAGGTCTGGGGCTGAGTGTGGGTGTGGGGGCCTGGTGATGGTGGAGGGGCAAAGAGCAACCAAGAGTTGAGGTCAGGAATCCAGGAGATCAGAATTGGATTGTTAACCTCATAGCTGGAATCTTGGAATCAGAGGAGTGTGAGGAAGCACCATGACTGAGGCCTAAGGTGTGAAAGGCTGACTTCCAGCAAGGTCTTAAGCACAAGGGTGGCAGATAGGTGATGACATCTTGCTTGCTGATCCCAACTGAATGGTGATGGCCATGTGAAGTGTGGTATTTAGGAGGGTCAGATCCTGGCAGGGTTGAAAGGTGCTGTGTTCATGGATGATGTCTACTATAAATAGGTCAAAGTCTTTGAGACTGCCTGGTGCCACATAGTTCTCATTCCTACTTTGATGGCCTCTCCTAATATTCCTGATTCTATCCACCACTGATTTGCAGTTTGTCCCTTTGTGCCCAGTTCACCCATAATCTTTCAGAATTCTGAACAGGTGCTATGCTGCTGGTCCACGCCATGGGACTGCTTTAGAGATGAGAAAACTCTTTTCATTTACGCCCTGGAATGGAGTCTAAAACTTGTTCTCTCGACATACTGTTAGTTTCAGTAGCACAGTGTATTGCATGTATGAAATCCTTTAGGCAGAAAATAATAGACAATTTCAAGGCTTAGAGCCTGTGCCTGGATGTAGACCACTGTCATTGTCATGTGGTCATGGGTCCTATCTCTTGTGTTCTTTCAGAGGAGCATGAACAGCCTGGGAATCTAGTGGACGGTGATTAGTGAGGAAGCAAGGTGGTCCAGGCCATGTTCCTTGCCCTACCTGGGGATAAGCTTGTACCTTTCCACATTGATAAGGAGCCGATATGTAGGGATGCCTGGCTGCCTCAGTCAGTTAAGCGTCTGCCTTCAGCTCAGGTCATGATCCCAGGGTCCTGGGATTGAGTCCCACATCCGGGCTCCCCCTGCTCAGCGGGGAGCCTGCTTCTCCTTCGGCCTGCCGCTCCCCCTGCTTGTGCTCTCTCTCTGACAAATAAATAAAATCTTAAAAAAACAGGAGTAGATATGTAATAAGCAGCTGGTAAGTGAAATGAACTCTGTTAGGCACAGCAGACCATCACAAGGCAAGTATGACCCAGTCTGTGCCCTCCACGCGCTTCTACTCTAGGGAGTTTATGTGACTAGTGGAATGAGGAAGGATGGGTAGCAAGAATTATTTAGTTAGTAATAACGGAAATGGCTGGTGAGAAGGACCAGTGCCGTGGACTACTTAGTGCTTTTGGTCACGGTCATGTGGACACAGATGTGCTTGGTGGGGGTGGGGCCAGGGAGAGAAAAATCCATGTTTCTTCTCCTTCATTTCATCTGCACACATGAGATTGATCAGAGTTGCAACTTTGAACTTTCAGATTTTTTTTTTTTCTGGGGGCAGGTGTCAAAATCCACTCATCTAGGAAACTGTGTAGAGGTAAGCACCTGGGATCAGACCTGGATATTTCTCTGAATCCTTCATAGCATGACTTTGGGCAAATGACTTGATCTCTTTGAGCTCCAGTTTCTTCTTTTTTAAATCTGTGAGGTGGGGTAATAATGTCTGCCTTGCCATCTAATAGGATTAAAAAGCATTAACATGTATGAAAGTGATTTATAGATTATAAAGCCCTATACAAATGCAAAGGCTTATTATTGTGACCATAAACACGAATAATTGTTAGATACAGAATGCATACCTCTTGTATTAAACTGTGAAAAATGGGGTCTCTCTTGAATGGTATGTTCACTCCTTATTTTATTCAACCAATCTAGAGTCCATGGTAGCATTCTCTTCTTCCACTATTTGATGACACCGAGCTCTCAGTCAGTAGTGAAAACCTCTGAGCTGTTTTAGCAAAGGTGGAGAATTTTCCTCCTCACCCTCCATGGGCTGGTTGCCCTACGGGAGAGAAGGGCCTTGCATTTTAAGATGGATGACCAAGTGAGGGGTACAATCTTGGATTGAAAACCTGAGCAGAGCTAACCAGCCCACAGAGGCCTTGCTCTCTTGGTTAGTTCTTGTTAACTCACTGGACCAGCTGGACGAAGGAATGACGACAAGCACTGAGGTTGGTGGTTTGGAGCTTGCTTTATTCCAGCACGTGACTCCCTTCCCTGTAGCGCTACCAGGACTCAGTTCTTCTTGCTAGCAGACATTAGGGAGTTTCACTGCAACTCCTGTTTAGCTAATTTGGGCAGAAAAGGGTATTGTCCTGTTTGCGTCAGAGGTTCTGCAATTTGGAGCAAATGCACTTTGAGCTTAGATCACGTGCTGTGCCAGCAACTTGTTTTAACTTTTCATTCTTATAGTTAGGAGGACAAAGAAAAAGATTTCAAATGTCATTTGCTGTAATGATGAGCTTCTGTGAGGGATTCTATCTATGGCTATTTGCTTCAAAGCTTTAATTGGCTGAAGCCTGTATATTTGATCATTAACAAAATGGTCTCTTTTCTATCGTGTTAATAATTTTGTTTAATAGAAATGCGGCTTTGAGTTCTTTCAGGGCTACATTGCTATTTTTCTGGCACTGAGAAGTGTTGGTTTAAGATTTTGCCACATATGAGACATGGCAGAATTCCATCTTGGAAGTCTCCAAGCTTGGGCCTGCTCAAAAAGATGGGACTGGAAGGAATATTCTTGGCCCAGCTGCGCGAAACAGTTTGTTTAGATCAGACCAAAACAAAGAGGTTGGCTTATGTGGAAACTTTATACCTGCCCCACATGTTTTAGACACTTTTGAGAAAACAAACAGCTCCATATTTGCAATTACAAGGTCAAAAAGCCACATGTTGGCCCCAGTGCCAGTTGAGCAGGGTCCTCAAGCAGTCAGCGCTGATGTTGTTAAGTAAGAGTATGTTGTGGCCACTTAACCAATCTACACACCTGGAAAAAATAAAAAAATTCAAGAAAGCCAGCAAAGTGAATTTGAAACCAGAGCGTGCTCTAGTGACCGTGTTCAGACTCTGAGCTCCTGAGCTGTCGGAGGGATATTTGAAAAGCATGCATCATTATGGGCAGAATCTCCTGAATCCGTACCTCAGGGGCAGGATTAACACTGTGCGGCACCCTGTGTGGACCCGGATTCTTCGAACTATATTCTCATGAAAAGTTGTCCCAGTGACCACGTCATCTTTTCCTTCCTCGTCTGTCTTAAACCAGCTGGTTCATCTCCTGACATTCAATATGCTCCCCTCTTTTTTTTTTTCCTTAGCTATGTCAGTGCACCAAAGAGGCTCGTGAAGGGGACCAGCTGCCCAGATACCAGCAGGAGCTGCTGTAGCTACAGATTTGAGGTGCACACCTGCACGGAGTGGGGTGACAGGGGATTTGTCAGGGAAGGGCGGATCATGCAACATCAGGGCTCTCAAGCCAGAGGGATGGATGGCTCCGGGGTGGCAAATTGGATACCCTGCTGCTCACCTGGAGGTCATGGGATCACACCTGACTTGAATTAGTCAAAAGGATTCCAGGATGAGGGTGAGTTGGTCGTTTATGAAGGAAATGATTAGCTGGCTGTAACAGTTCCTAACAAACAGATTGTCCATATCAATGACGACTATTCAATGAGCCACAAGCGAGTGGCATCCCTGGAGCCCTCACGCGGGAGGGCGTGGGATGGATGGCGTCTCCAAGAATCCTGCGAAGGCTGTGACTGAATGGGATCACGGGGGGATTAGGGCACGTAGAGTCCCCGAGACTCGGCCCTGTGTCCTCAAGTCGAAGGAGGTGGGGAAGATCAGGAGGAGCCCTGGAGGGAGAGTGAGAAGGAATGCCCATGCGGCAGGAGGAGAACTGGAAGAGAGTCGTGACCTGGAAACCAAGTGAGTAGCGTGTTCCAAGGAGGAGGAAGGGAGCAGCACGTGCAGTGATATGTAGGAGGTGCCCTGGACATTGACATTAGGTGCGTGGATGTCACTGGTGACTTTGACGAGGGTGGTCTTGGTGGGGTGATGGGGGTCGCCATCTGATTGGAGGGAACATAAAAGAGAATGAGAGGAGAGGATTTGGTAAAGGAGCACCGGTGATTCTTATGAGGAGGTTTTTTTTTTTTATATAGTGTTATTAGACAAGGAGCAGAGAAATGGGGTGGTAGGTAGAGGGCAAATAGAGTGAGAGAAGGTTTTTAAAATTTATTTTTTCAGGTTTATCGAGGTATAATTGAAAGTAACATTGTGGAGGGTTTTTTCTCCCTAAAGATAGCAATAACATGCCAATGGGAATAATCCAGTAGAGAACGAAAATTGTGATGATGTAGGAGAGAGAGAGGGGAGGGCTGTTGAGACCACGTCCTCGAGTGGGACCTAGTGGACAAGTGGAGGGGCTGCCCTTCTCTTCGAGTAAGAATGGCCCATCCATAGTAAGGGGAGGAAGGCAGAGTTTATGGGGCAGACACTGGTGGGTGCCCAGAAGTGGAGATGGGAAACTGTGGCAGTTCTTTTCTGAACATTTCTATTTTCTCTGAGAGGTAGGAAGTGAGGTTAGCAGCTTAGAGCCTGGAGGGAGAGTAGGTGCTAGAGGTCAGGGAGAGAGGATGGTCATACAGGAGGGGGACAGATGCATGGATGAGGGAATGAGGTGTGATGGCCAGGCAGCCTGTGGTCCCAGGTGAGGTCATGGAAATGAATTACATTAAGACTAGTGGGTGTTGGCTGTATGATTTTCTCCAGCCAATTTCAGCTGTGGGGTGTATTACGGAGCAGGGGGAGAGAGTTGGATTTTAGGGGTTGCCAATAGAATTCTACAAAGCAGGAGAGGGGCATCCTGAAGATTTCTTTTCCATTAAACAATACAGGCTATAGGCTTATGAAACTGATTTAACGAACTCCTGATGGGTTGTGACTCACAGTTTGGAAACCATTGATTTACATGATATGCTCATTTAAAAAATATATTATGTTTATTTATTTGAGAGAGAGAGAGAGAGAGAGAGAGAGCACAAGCAGGGGGAGGGGCAGAGGGACAAGCTGACTCCCTGCTGAGCACGGAGCCGCATGTGAGACTGATCCCAGGATCCTGATATCATGACCTGAGCCGAAGTCAGACACTTAACCAACTGAGCCACCCAGGTGCCCCATATATATATATATATATATATATATGGCTATATATATAACACTACATATATATATATATTATATATATTTGGCTTTTTAACATAGAGATAGAGCCTCAGTAAGGATTTCTCAGAAGATCCATCAGGGATTTGTTGAATACCCATGAGGTGCCTAACTAGTTTTTGGTGCAGTGGGGTGGGGGGAGACAGAAGAGGGATAAGACATAGTTCTTATCTTCAGGGTGATGTGTTGGAGAGAATGCAGTCAGCTGTCCCTCCCTCATTCAGCACCTGGGTCAGTTCACTACTCAAAGATGGTGCCATATTGTAGTGTGCTACTACCTAAACAGTTGAGTGGATGCCGAAGGGTCAAACAGCACCGATGTCCACCTTAATGTCAATCTGAGAACACCTGTTCTCCACATGTGGTTGGATCACCCTACCCCAGGATTGTCAACTCCTTTAACCTGAGCAGTAAACTCAATTTTTAAAAAAGATTTATTTATTTTCTGTTTTAGAGAGAGAGAGAGAGAGGAGCAGGGGAAGGGGCAAAGGAGAGAGAGTATCTCAAGCAGACTCCCTGCTGAGCGTGGAGCCCGAAGTGGGGCTCAATCCCATGACCTTGAGATCATGACCTGAGTGACAAACCAATAGTCAGATGCTTAACTGACTGAGCCACCCAGGCGCCCTTAAGCAGTAAACTCTGTTAATGCATCCTAAGATAGTATCAGCCTTTCAGGCAACCTTGGTAAATTGTTGGCTCACACTGACCTCATGGCCAAATTCCATTCCCTGAAACTTATTTTTATTTTATTTTATTTTTTTAAAGATTTTATTTATTTATTTGACAGAGAGAGAGAGAGAGAGAGAGAGAGAGCACAAGCAGGGGGAGTAGCAGGCAGAGGGAGAGGGAGAAGCAGGCTCCCCGAAGAGCAGGGAACCCGAAGTGGGACTCGATCCCAGGACCCTGGGATCATGACCTGAGCTGAAGGCAGACGCTTAACCGATCGAGCCACCCAGGCGCCCCCATTCTCTGAAACTTAAAAAAAAAAAAACTTCGTTCTCATCAAATTTTTTATTATATGTTTAATTTTTTTACAGGGGGCAGTGTGGGGCAAACTATATGCCTTTCTCTTGGAGGTTGGGGACTCTGTGTTTCTGAGCTGCAGATTGCTTAATGGGGATAAAGTCAGGGTGCTAGTTCCTTCAAATTTTGGGTCAGCTCAGAACATATGGCCCTGCAGGAAACAGTTTGCAAGAGTCTTTGATGCAAGGGGAAAAATACTTAATTTCTTCATCTTTTTGTTTTATTTTTGTTCTTTGATTCAAAGGGAAAATGAATTAGGACAAAAGTGATGTATTCTACCCCATCTTTTAATTATATTTTAATTCAGTATAAGAAGACTTCATTTCTCCCTGCAGTATTCAATGTTTATGGTCCCAGACATGGCATTTGCATTCTCTGTTTATGGTTTGGATGTTCTGTGCTAACTTGCCACCAATGCAGTTGGGCTTGCCTTTCCAGGCAACAGTTAAGCCAGCAGGAGACCACTTGTGTGCAATTTGTTGGAATGAAATCTACATTTTGGGATTAGATTACTTAGTAGTGTCATTTTGCGTTGAGGCGACTTTGTGGGTGGTCTCCAATAAAGCCTGCACGTACAGCAAGTGTCAGCCCTGATTATCTCCAAGCAAGCTTGTAATGACTGCACAGCTTGGTATTTACAAGAAAAAAAACAGCTTCCCTTAACATTTGATTCAGGGAATGCAGGGGCATGGGTGAACCCCCACAAAAGGGTGGCAGAAGGCTCATTGTGGAGCCATTCTTGAAGGGGTGCATCTGAACTTTCTGTTCCTTCTAGAGATCAGGATAATAGCCACAAATGTCACTTGGGGCTTACCAATTAGGACGTTTGTCTTTAACAATGCCCAAAGGAGCTGTCGATCTCAGAATACGTAAGGACTGAAGGATTCGTTGAGGAGGACAGATTAGTGGTGTGAACCGAATGGTTGACTGAAGCGTGGAAGTATATGGTAAATAACCAATGATGTGCTGGGCCCACCCCCATCATTCTGGTGGTAGTAGTTCTCCAGGGCAGTGGTTCTTCACCAAGGGTGATTTGGCCTTCAGGGGATATTTGGCAGTGTCTAGAGACATTTTTGTTGTCACAACTTGCTGCATTTAGTGGGTAAAGGCCAGGGATGTTGCTAACTATCCTACATCGCACAGGCTGTTCTCCCCTCCTCCTCCAAAAAAGAATTATTATGCCCCAAATGTCAGTGTGTTGAGGTTGGGAGACCTACTCCAAGGAACAGGAGCAGTGGGGGGTAATGCACTCTTGCCCTTCCCCATAGTCTTCTTTTCTTCCCTCCATGCCCTCTGGTCCCCTTGGATTCCTTCTGCGCCCCGGCTTGCCTGGAACCCTCATGGTACTGGAGGGAAAAGATTACAGAGTCATGTAGTAGAGAGAATGTCTGCTTTGGAGCTGGACAGATCTGGGTTGAATCTCAGTCTGATGCCTTCACTTTGGGTGATTTTGGGGGCAAATTACTTAATCTCTCTGAGCCTCAATTTTAAAAAAAATCTGAAACAATGGGGACTGCAGTCCTTACGCCACTGGGTGGCAGGGAGGATGAAATCTGTGGAAATGTATTAGGACTTGGTCACTAGGTAGTAGATGCTTCATAACAGCTTCATCATTGCACATTTTTCCTAGCTGTTACTGAAGTTCAGTTTCCCCACCTTTAAACATTATCCCATCAGTTTCTTTTTATTGTGGAAAATTTACAGAAAAGATAAGCAAGCAGGAAGAAAAAGCCAAATCACCTGTATTCTTATGCCTTACACACAGAGATAACCACCGCTATTGCCATCTGTATATGTGTGTGTGTGTGCGTGTGTGCGTGTGCGCACGCACGCACGCGCGTGAGCACTCATGCTGTGTGTACTCTTTAGTGACTTGCTTTTTAGACTTCCTGATGTATTGGGAACATCTCTCCATGTCAATACATATAGATCCACATCATCTACATCATTGTTTAAAAAAGCTGCCTAGTATTTTATTGTATTGATGAACCATGATTTAATCAATCAATCCCTTTATTCTGGGACATTTAGATCATTAAAGTTAGGCTTTAAAGCCCAGAGAATGTCTTGTCTAGGCTGTATGGAGTTCGTGGTTTGTAGTTCTAGAAAGGCAGCCGTTTGCGTGCACACTTGCTACTGCACAGAAATCCCTAGTCAGTCGAGTTCAGGAGGGCAGCAGAGAATACATGTTCTCTGCTCCCACTCTGAGCAGACTGCTCCTGGTGTGTGGGAGATAGTGGAGTTAACGTCCTTTTCTTTTCGTGACACAGCCTCATACGGCGGCTCAGAGCTCAGGCCCTGGAGTCAGGTGGCCCAGGTTCAAATCCCAGCTCCCCCGTTTGCATCCATGACCTACTGGAGCCTGTCTCCACATCTGTAAAATGGTGATGCCAACTGAGCCCACACCACTGAGTTGTTCTGAGAATTGAATGAGATAGGATATGTCAGGCACATCCTGCAAAGTACTCAATGTGTTTTAAGTCGCTTCGGCTGGAAATAAATACCTGACAAGCTGAGCACTTCCTTAAAGTCTTTCTCCTGTTATTTAGAAGTCCGTGTTCTCTGTGTAAATTATCTAACAGTCCCAAGTGTTCCCCCTCCTCCCCCAGGATTAGCAGCAGCTGGAGTTCAAAGAATTCTACCTGCTCCTTTCTGGGGCTCTGGCTTGTAACTGCTGTGTATCAGTCTCCTACAGCTGCTGTAACAAAATCCCATGAATGCAGTGGCTTAACATAACACAAATTTATTACCTTACAGTTCTAGAGGTCAGAAGTGCAAAATCAGTCTTGCTGGGCTAAATTCAATATAATAAAAGGGCTGCCTTCCTTCTGAAGGCTCTAGGGGAGAGCCCCTTTCCTTGCCTTCCCCAGCTTCTAGAGGCTGCCTGAATTCCTTGGCCTGTGGCCTCCTGTCCCTCTGACTTTTGCTTCCGTTGTCATTCATCCTCTGACTCTGACCCTCCTGCCTCACTCTGATAAGGACGCTGGGGATTACATTGGGCCCATCAGATAATTTCCCCATTTCAGGGCCTCTAACCTTAATCACATCTGCAAAGTCCCTCTGGCCATGCCAGATGGCATATTCCCAGGTTCTGGTTCGTGCTCTGCTGGTGGTCATGGAATTCTTCCTCCTAGGGCCTGCCAGCTCTCTTGTCCCTTTGGCCAGCCTCCCACAGTCCTGGAACGAGCCTTTCTGTCTTGTTCCTTTCTTCCCACTGCCTGGCTTGGAGCACTCACTGCTCCCCCCCTCCGCCCAGGGTGCATTCCTAGATGGGTTCCTTTAGGCTGCCTTGTTCTCAAAGTGTAGTTAGAGCCCTGTTCACTGTCACAGGTTCCCCCTGCCTCCCTGACCAGAAGTGTCCCCAGCTGTCACTCTGCCTTTACCTTGTCCAGCCTGGGCTCCCCTCTGCCCACCTCTCTGAAGGTTCTGTATGTTCAGTGAGGCCCAGGGGCCCTGAAACACTGCCTAGCCACTGCCTTGCTAGTCCACAGATCCTGAGACCCTAGGCTGGGGAAGGGTACTGCAACACTCTCACCGCAGCTGGACCACTGTTGGTGGGTTCTCTGAGAGCAGGTGGGCGAGTGTCCCCCAACATGAATTCGGGGTCATCGGCTGGTGAGACCCTCAAGACCCACGGCTGCTGGTGCAGTCCTTCCCTTGGCATCTCCTTGCTACAGACCCTCTCTGACAACGTTCTGAAATGTGACCTTGCATGATTGGTACCCATTCAGGCTCCTTCCTGCTAGTCCTTCTTCCCTGTTCTCACAGCCTAGTCCTACTTGGTGGAAAGCCTGTCCTCTTCTTGTTTTCCTGTCACAATGACCTTCAAGGCCCAATTAGGGAGGATGGAGTCACCCTTTAGATTAGAGCCCCGATCCTTAGTAACATAGAGTTGGCTTTTCCCAGCAGGCCTGGGTGGTTGCTTAGGAGCCCGGTGCTCTGTTTTCCAAGCAGCAAGAAAACAAGTTGCATTTTGATATAAAAAAACAGGTTGGCTTTTCCTATCCAGACTGTTCCTCCTTTCCCACCCTCAGGCAAACGAGAATGATGGCCTATCCTGTCTCACTTCTACACATTCTTAAGTCTGGTTTTTATTTTAGCTTTTCAAAACTTGCTCGGCATTACAGAGCCATTAGCCAAATATAAAGAGAAAAATTCACCCATGATACCACTGTCATCCCTGAGAAATTAAACGATTTTTGCTTTTTCCATGATCCCTTCCAGTTTTTGTCCCCACGAACATATAATTTAAGTAATTGTAATCATAGTGTAGTGATCATTTTGTGTTCTGCATTTTTCCACTTAGCATTAATTATATCCTAAGCATTTTTTTCCATGTTGTAGCAAAGTCATTGTAATTATCGTTTTTAATGACTGTGTAAGAATTCAACAAGGGGGAAGTAGATCACTTAACCCTTGTCCTGTTGTGCAGTCTTTTGCGACTCCTTCCGTGTTCTGCTTCTCCTTCAGGATTGTCCTTGATGTCACGGCCCTCGGCTGTCCTCTGGGTACAGGAGGTAGGGGAGGGAAGCAGCAGAGCGGGTGGGAAGCAGGGGCAGGAGAGGAACAACTTCAGGAGAAGCAAGAATAAGAAGGAAAATGCTTTATGTACACTCACAGTTAAGACTCCTAACGCCAAGAGCTGGAGAGAAGCCTGGCCTTTGCCTGTGAAGCCCCTTCACCAATGGCTGTTTCTGAGAATGAATTTTTCATTTACATTTTGTGAGTGACTTTCTTTCTTTCTTTTCTTTCTTTCTCTTTCTTTCTTTCTTTCTTTCTTTCTTTCTTTCTTTCTTTCTTTCTTTCTTTCTTTTTCTTTCTTTCTTTCAAGATTTTATTTATTAGAGAGAGAGTGTGAGAGAGAGCACAAGCAGGGGGAGGGGCGGAGGGAGAGGGAGAAGCCGACTCCCTGCTGAGCACGGAGCCCAATACGGCTCCATCCCAGGACCCTGGGATCATGACCTGAGTGGAAGGCAGGTGCCTAGCCAACATAGGTACCCAGGCGGCCCTGGAAGTGACTTTTGACGCCTGGAGGAATGGTGGTCTGCAGGAAACTGACTGAGAAAACAAACTTATCAATGTTAAGATGTCAAAAATCAACTCTGAATGCTAGTCTGAATTGTAAAAATATAAATTTTTTAAATCAAATATTTAGTGCTAATTAGAGCTAACGTGATAACTTGAGAAGATCTCGACTATTTCAGTGTTTTTTCGAGTTCCACGAGCTCTAGGCACTAAAGATGCTCTATAACACAGGGGTCCCTTGGCAAAAACTGTTTGAGAAACAGTGATGCTGCATGCTAGATCCCCTTCCTGGGTATTCACAATGACTGTGAACGTGCTCTGAGAAGTGCTGCAGGAAGGAAGTCTGCTGACCTATGGGTGAGCCCGTTGGCAAGGGGGTCTGGGAAATGTAGTTTGTGTGTCCTACGGTCACGGGGCCCTTTTGTGATATGACACCTCCACCAGTCAGAGTCTACTCAGGGAATTGAAAATAAGTCCAGAGAGGATAGACTATGTAGATCTAGTTTATAAAGTGTTGGGATAGCTGGAAGAGCCAAAAAGTTATTGTGACCTGGAGATTCACAACGGCGAGACATAGCTGCAACCCCAAAGTGTAGATGTGGGTGTGATCACAATGTGGGACACACTTGCTTCTGCAGCCCTGGGGGTAACCCACAGGGTGCTGAGACCAGCAAAGGGGCACAGGGCATAGTGGGACACAGCCATGTGGCATGTGTCCTGGAGATTCACAGCTGTGGGACATAGCTGCAACCCCAAAGTATAGATGTGGGTGTGATCACAATGTGGGACACACTTGCTTCTGCAACCCTGGGGGTAACCCACAGCCATGCTGAGACCAGCAAAGGGGCACAGGGCATGGCGGGAACACGGGGGAGATACTAACCTCTGGTGCTGGGACGATGCAAGTGGCTTGAGCTGTAACAAGTGGATCTGTGGAAGGACCCTGGAACCCACAGCTGTTTCCTGGAGGGTGTTGCCCTCTGTGATCAGCAGAATTCTGGTTCCCAAGATCTCTACCTCTTGGTGTTGAGCCCATGCATATGTCACGTCATGTGGTGAAAGGGACTGTGCCGATGTAACTAAGGTTCTAATCAGCTGACCTATGACAGGGAGCTTATCGTGGATTCCCTGGCATGGACCATGGGTGGTCTCATGAGCCCTTAAAAGTAAGAGGAGGAAGCCCGAATGAGAAGTCAGAGAAGGCTGAAGCATGAGAGGATTCAATCTGTCATCACTGCCTTTGAAGATGAAGGGGACCCTGAGCCAGGGTGTACAGGCAACCTCTTGAAGCTGACACCCTGCAGGGAAATCTCAGGGACCTCAGTCCTACAGCCTCAGGAAACTGAACTCTGCTACCAACCTGAATGAGCTTGGAAGTAGAGTCTCCAGCAGAGCCTCCAGAGGAGAGCCCAGGCTAGCCAACGCTTTGGTCTTGGACTTGTGAGTCCCTAAGCAGAGAACCCAGTGGAACCCACTGGTTTTTCTGATCTACAGAACCATTTTTTTAAACCACTGTATTTGTGGTAAATTGTTAAGGCAGCAATAGAAAATTAATACACCCCCCCATCTTTGAATCACCTGCTGTTCCCTCACATTTGCAGAATCAAACTGGAAGCCCATTGGCAAGGAGTTCTGACAGATGTAATTCGTGGGGGTCCCAGCTTTTCCATAATCCAGCACAGAAGGGAGGGAGTGAAGGCTAAAACCACACGACTGAGTCTCTGGCACAGCATATATTAACATTTGGTGGGATGAATATTAGGAAAACCACTTTGGGGAATTTTGATTATGATAGAGTAGTGTTGGACTTTTGAAATGGGCACTTTGGGGCCTCCCAGAAAATGAATGAAGATGATACACTCATGCCAATCTTGTCAGACTGCCTTATAAGACTTATAAGGGCATGGTAGGGTGTTGTGAAGAAAACCCCACAGGCTGGAAGTCAAGTTGTGACTCTGTGCCTCACTAATGGGTGGCTCTGTGTGGCTCACATGCCAGGGTCTCCACCTCTGCTTGGGTGGAGCAAAGGGAGCTGACCGAAGTGCCTGTCAGGTCCTTTCAAGCTCAAAAGTTCTCTGACTTGGAGAATAAAAAGAATACTTTTTAAAGTAATTGTGGATTCTATTTAAAGTATTGTCGTCATATTTATGATTGATTTGATGCTGAATTCTTGATTAGCAACGGAACTCCCAATCATGAGATTGTTGCTAAGGGAAGTTATAATTCAGTTGGCAGTTACTTGCTGTCCAATATGAGAAAAAAGGATAGATTCAATAGTGATCATCTTTGGCTCCAAGCAAATTGAGGAGCTTCTAGCATGGGCATGAGATTTTCATTGTGAGAACAATTGGTGGCCAGGCTGCATCACTTCTGCGCCAGTTGCTATGGGGAAAATGAGAGCCACGAGCCATATAATCCCTAGCATTGAGGAGCTTCTAATCTAGTTGAGATAAGAAACGACTGGACAATGACAGGAATGAATAGGACTGTGTCTTAATTACACTGCAGGTTGATGCGAACGTCTTCTAATGGTGCCGGGCTTTTCGTAAAGGAGGCCTTTCCATCTTTCCATCCATCTGGGTCACAGAGAGAGGCACAAACTTCTGAGCAGCAGTGGTTCAGAGCTGGGTTTTGTTGGCTTCTGCATCCTTACTTGGCTCTCCCTGGGAGCTGTTCCATGAAGCCACGAGTGTCTTTCCTGACAGTTTTCAAGACGGTATGAAACATAGCTCACCACCCACCTGGAGCAGGTTGTTTTTTGAGGCATTTGAAAGTAAAACAAAGTACCCTGCCATTAATGGAAACTAGAATTTTCTATCCACTTATACTTCTGACAGGTTGGTTGATGCTGTCGCGGGCTGTGTGCCTTTTCAAAATGCGTGTTTTTAACTTGTTATTCCTGGGTGGATTAATTCCCAATGCTCCTTTTTGATATGCACCCGATGCCATGCTCTTTCTAGAGCCCTATTCTAGGTGTGTTGCCCACAGTGTGGAAGCAGCTGCCTTCCAAGAGCGGCACATCTGCACAGGCGGCTGAAATGTTCTTTTGCACCCGGATGTTCAGGGGCCACGGAGATATAGGTTCTGAGCTTTCAGCCTCTCTAATGTTAGAAGCAACTCCATGTGCTACATGTTCAGTGTTTCTTCTTCTTTCCTGGGAGACTGTGTGGTTTTGGAAACTTTCAAAATGGGGCACGGAACAAATTTTGCCTTTTCTGTTTTTCTGCGATAGGATGGGACAAGAGTGTGGAACTGGGGAGTGCTGCCTGGGATCGAGTTCTGATTCAAAAGCAAAACATTTTTGGGGGGCACGATTTTCTCAGCCTCTCTGAGACTCCGTTTTCTCATATGGGAAATGGGAGGAAAACAACTTGATATGGCGGCCGTGAGGATTAAATCAAATAATACATGTGAAGTGCTTAACGCAATGCCTGGGAAGTCAATGGCTGCTTAATACCTGTTAGCTAATGTCATCTTCTTCATGAGGACGATCATCATGGCCATCACCATGATCATTACCATGATCACCATCACCTCCACCATCATCATCAGCAGCAGCACCTTCATCCTGCCTTCCCAGGGACTCTCTCTAGGCCCCTGACATGTAGCAATATCTGGCAGTGAGGCAGATCTCGGGCCCCTGCTCTGCTCTAGACTTGGCTGGAGCCACTGTACCTCTGAGGAAGAGTGTGAGCCTCACCTTCTCCCAACCATGATGTATGGATTCTTCTTTGTTTTCCCTCCTTGCCCAGTTCTACTTGGCTGGAGTCCTGACATTCAGCCTGGCAGTTTCCAGCCCCCTTCCTTGGGAGGTTGGAGCCTCCCATGGTATAGTCACTGGTAAGGATCTAGCTGTCTTCTGAGCCTGTGGCTTCTGTCTGTTGGATTCTGAGAGTTTGCTTCCAAGACTCGTGTCATTGTGGGTTTAGGCCATCACCTGTGTTGACTTCACTCCTTGAGATACTGGTTGTGGAGAGTTTGAGGTATAAAATAAAACTCAGGCTTTATTTGGGTGATGCTTTGACAGTTTTGCATGTGGGGGAAGTCCCTCCCAGCATGAGACTGTCCAGAGGCTTACGTGATGGGAGTCACTGCTCAGAAAAGGAGAGGGACAAGGGAGCTCCAGGGGAGAGGGGGGTTGGGGGGTGGCTTAAGTGTCTAATGATGTGGCTCAGCAGCCTGGACTGGGTCAGAGAGCTCTGAAAAGCAGAACCAGCTGGGCGTCTTTATAGCCTCGGGGCTTATCTTATCTACGGCTAGCAGATGTTGGCTATGCAGAGCACGCAGGCTCTAAATAGCTAAAACTCTGCTTATTTGGGCTAGATAAAATAATTGGGTGTGTTAAAATTTGAGTTTAGAACCAGGGGTTTTGGAGCTACCACAAACTGTGTGGCTTAAACAAGACATTTATTTTTCACACTTCTAGTGCCTGGAAGTTCAAGGTCAGGGTGCCAGTGTAGTCTAGCTCTTGATGAGGGCTCTCTTCCTGGCTCACAGATGGCTACTTTCTTGCCATAGCCTCACACGGAGTAGAGAGAGGGAGAGGGAGAGCAAGCAAGCACTCTGGTGTCTGCTTACAAGGGCGATAATCCCATCATGAGGACTTCACCCTCATGACCTCGTCTAGACCTAATCGCCCCCCAAAGGCCCCACCTCCAAATGCCATCACACTGGGGGTGGAGGCTTCTATATGTGAAGTTTGGGAGGGACCCAAATATTCAGTCCATAGCACTTTTAATATAGAACTTTCTTTTCTCTGTCAGGGACAATAAATGGAAACGTATTTTGAAAAGTGAAGAGCATTATACCCATGGAACACATCATCTTTATTACTACTTGAAAGGTTAATGTCTAGCTAATCAGAAATAGTTTCCAATAGTAGGTTTTCTTACAACGCAAATGTAAGAGTTTACTCTGTCTTTATTCCAGTCTTTCCACTGAACAATGTCAGAGAATGCCAGCTTCCACACTAAAGCCCACACAGTCTGTCCCCTCCCCTTCTGTCTGGCAAGGGGAGGGGTGAAACCACAGTGTGTCAAGCAGGCTGTAAACATTTGAGCTGCTTTCTTTCAACTTTTGGGAGGGCTTCTTGGGGATGACAGGGGGACAAAGGGTTCCAGTGTAAATTACCATGCAAATTGCCATAGTGTTTGAACTTAAGACACCTTTGCCTGCCGCAGCTCAGTGAACTTGAGCTTCTGGGACTCCCACTGAAGGCGAGACTTGCAAGTACCTTCCAAGCCAAGTCACTGAACCACCTAAACAGCCCCATATGCTTGACTCTGGCAAGCTCCCATAAATACACTTGAGCGGCTGCTAAAGTATATGACAACCCGAAGAGAGTGAGCCTGAAGGTGTGTCCCTGCTGACCTTTGAGCAAGTTTCCTCTTTAAATGCCAGCAGTAGGATAACTCTGACCAGTGTTGTAGCGTGAGGCTCTGCGTAGGTCTTGAGACACAGGTTTGCCAACTGAAGCATTGCTGACATGTGGATGCTGGGTCTTTCTTTTCCCATTCCCTCTTTCCCTCCTTCTGTCTCACTCACTGGGTCGGCAAAGAAACCAGCTGCTCGCATGGGAGGTCTCCTTCATCTCTGAGGTTGGCAGGCTTGGCACATTGGGCTGTCCCCAGCCTCTGATGAGAGGCGTGACTTCAGGACATTTCCTTGAGGGCAAACATCTCTGACTTTGTTGGCTTCTTGTCTCTATTCCCAGGACTGCATCGACAACCCTGAGGGCTGCAAGCCACATCCAGGGGGTGGTGGCTTGTTCAGAGCACTCAACTCACCTTTTATTCACAGGAAATGACTCCCTGAGGGCACAACCCTAATTTAGGACCAATAGGGGACCATGGGAAATGCCCTGAGGAGTTTCCATACCAGGTTCTAGGGAAGTTTCTAAAGAGCCAGTAGAGTTGATCTTGGTTCTTCTCTTCCTTCCACACCTAACTTCATGTCCAGTGTGGCATAATAATCGTGATTCACAGTGGGAAGCATCTTTTCCTCCTGTTAATAAAAGGGCACAACGGGGGTGCCTGGGTGGCTCAGATGGTTAAGTGTCTGACTCTTGATTTCAGCTCGGGTCACGATCTCAGGGTCGTGCGATCTAGCCCCCTGTTGGGCTCCATGCCCAGCGTGGAGTCTGCTTCTCTCTCTCTCCCTCTCCCTTGGCCCCTCTCCCAGCTCATGCACTCTCTCTCTCTCTAAAATAAATAAATGAATCAATCCTTTTTTTTTTTTTTTAAAGACACAACCACCACAGTTAATGTCTAGTAACCTTTACGTGCTGAGGACTGTGCTGAACATTGTGCATGCTTCATGTCATTTAAACTCGACAAGAATGCCACAAAGGTAGGTGTATTAGGCAGGGCTCTCCAGAGAAGCAGAACCAATAGGGTGTGTATACACACACACACACACACACACACACACACACACACACACACACACACGTATTTATATGTGTACATATGCACATCCACATAGATACATATATAATTTATTTTTGAAGGAACTGGCTCCTGCAGTTGTAGAGGCTAGCAACTCCAAGATCTATAGGACAGACTGGCTGCCTGGAGACCCAGGGAATAGCCCATGTTGCAGCTAGAATCCAAAGGCAGTCTGGAGACAGAATTCCTTCTTTGTCAGGGGCCATCAATCTTTTTTCTCTTGAGGTTTTTGACCGATTGGATGAATCTCACTCATATTATGGAGGGTAATTTGCCTTACCCAAAGTCTACTGATTGAAATGTTAATGTCCTTGAAAAATACCTTCACAGTGACATTTAGACTGTGTTTGACCACAGACCAAGTTGACACATAAAATGAACCATCATAATAGGCATGATTTCCCTTTTACAGGTGAGGACAGTAAGTCTCAGAGAAATTAATTCACTGGCAGTGGGGGGTTAAATAATGCCACCCCCCCAAATATGTTCATGTCCTAGTCTCCAGAACTTGTGAATGTTGCCTTATCTGGCAAAAAGGACTTTGTAGATACGATTAAGATCTTGAGATGCAGAGATCATCCTGGGTTGTCCAGGTGGGCCCGGGGTAATCACCAGGGTCCTTATGAGAGGGAGGGAGGAGGGTCAGAGTCAGAGGACAGTGTCACGACAGAGGAGAGATTGGAATGATGTTCTTTGAAGACGGAGGATGAGACCACAAGCCAAGGACTCCAGGTGGCCACTGGAAGCTGAAAAAGGCAAGGAAATGGGTTTCCCTGGAGGCTTCAGAGGGCACGAGCCCTGCCAACGTCTTGATTTTAGCCAGGGAAGCTGATTTTGGACTTCTGACTTCTAGAACTGTAAGAGCATACGTTTGTGTGGCGTTAGGCCACTGAGTCTGTGGTGATTTGTTATGTTACCAGAGGAAGCTAAGTACATGTGCCAAGGCCACGTAGTTAGGAGATGGTAGAGGTGGGATTTGAAACCATGGCCTCAGGCATTTAATGCTGTTGTCATCATCAGTCCTGTTGATCTCCCTCCAGCAACAGTTCTTGGGTCCATGCTCCCTCCTGTGGTCTTCATCCAGACTTTAACCACCTCACCCCTGAACTTATAATAACAGGGACTGGGGATAGGAGGCTAAAGGGTCATGAAAACAAGAGACCCTATTTATTCCTACCGTGTGGCAGGTGCTCTGTAAATATGAGTGTTTTGTTCTTCCAGCCTCCCTGGAAGTCGGGTACCATTGTTTTCCATATATCATAGTTGAGGAACCAGAGACCAAGAGAGGCTGAGTAACCTGCCCAAGGTCACACAGCTTATTAGGTGGCAGAGCGGGGGTTGAAGCCCCAGTCTGTCCGATGCTGATGCTTTTGCACATTCTCTCCACCACACTTGCTTCTCCAAAATCTCCATCACAGAGCAGCGGTGGGAGACGAAAATGTTGGTAAAACCTGAAGAGAACTGAAGACTGAGGCTCCCTGTGTTCTTGCTTCCCTTCCCAGAAACCTTTGTATCAGGCATGCAGCCTTCAGATCCACAGTCAGGGGGCCCTGAGGCGTCCTCTACATGCTAAGGTGGGTCACACTCCTCTGGCCATGCTGGCACCTTCTGTTGGCCTTCCTTCCACTCTGCCTTCTCACCTTCCTTTCCTACCTCTGCTCTTGGGCTGCCCTTGGCATCTGCCCTGGGCATTTGGGTCACCCCCCCCTTCACATACACACTTCTTTCCCTTTTTCCGTGCCCACCGTGGCCATCTCTCTCTCTCACTCTGATTTTGGCCACCCACAGAGGGGTTCCGAAAACATGAGGGAGGGAGTGGAGGGTGAACCATGCTTTCCAAGGAGGGCTAATCAGACTTCTTGGCCTGTCGTGGGCTGGCGGACAATCTCAAGGTGATGGCCAGGTCTTGGTCCCATCACCTGGTGAACTGGCCACCCAGTGACCAAAGATGACTCCAGGCAACCGGGGCTGACCAGAGACACACTGCTAATTCTGAGCCGAGTGTATGACTTGACAGAGCAGGTTATCAGCAACATTGGGCTAAAAATACCATGTTTATTTTTGAAATAAGTTGTTTTGGCAGTTATAAATACTCAGTGAAGCCAGCTTAGAGTGTAGTCTAGCAGCTCGCAAACAACCGAATAATATTTCGGAGGCACATGCAGAATCCAACATGCAAGTTTCAGCCAGTTCTTCACTGTCCTGAGTAATGGAGGGGAGACTGGATGTGGATAGAGCCAGGAGAGAATCAGCTTAGTGCAGGGTTACAGCCTAGGCTTCCAAACTGAGAATCTTACTTCGGAGTAGGTGCTACTGGAAGAAATGCTCAGGAACATTTTCTTTGCCTGCTGGGTACCCCTTTGCCCTTGGGTAGCAGAGAACTGAAGTGGAATATCGTAACTACTTTCTCCCACCTTCCCCCCCTCCCTTTGTCCCTCTTCCTTTCTTCCTTCTACCCCCTTCCCCTTCCCCCTTCTCTTCCCTCCTTCCCTTCTTTCTTTGTTCATTCACCCACCCTTCAAACAATAACTGAGCACCGACTTTGTGCCTGACACATTGCTGCGTGCTGGGGATAGTGATAAAAAAACCCAAGTTGATCTACGTGCTCCTCCTCCCCAACACGAAGTTTACGAACCACTACGGTGAGGGTAATTAACAAGTGGACAAAGGAATGAATAATTTAAAAATGTGCCCCCCCCAAGTGATAAGTAGGAGGGAGGGGGAGAGGCTGGGGTGGTATCTCAGCAGAGACAGGATGGCTTCTCTAGGTGGGGAGGGGTGTTTTAGCTGAGTCTGGAAGGATGAGGAGCCCCTGTGAGGGTGGAGAAGGGGAATGTTCCAAGCCAAGGAACCGATGCACGAAGAAAATGACTGATTTGAGGAACTGGCTTCCTACATTTTTATTTTTGGAATGTCTATAAAGAACTGCTTGCCTGGCGCTCTCAAGAGCTTGGCAGTGACTCTTAACTCTCCTCCTCTTTTCTTCTCTTCCCTCTCCTCTCCTTCTCGGGGGGACTCTCTCTTCTGCCAAAAAACCCACTCCCACTGTCACCTCACTGTCTTCATCACTGAGCCCATCAGCACCTTGGCTGCTGCCTCCTCCACCTGCCCTGCCTCAGGGGCGCCAGGATTCGCCAGTGAGAAAGAGGTTCCTGTGTCTCATCAGCCGCCTTCACCGCGACTCTCATCACCACCAGCCTGGTGGCTTCGTCATCAGCACCATGCTTGCTCTCATGGCTGCGGTGATGTTCAGTCTCCAGGCCCGCTGCCCACATTCCTGGCCATGCCCCATCTCTCCTGTACCCCTCCTGCCTTCCTCGTTCTCTTCCTCCCGTAACCTTTCACAGGTGGCCATTCTCTTCCCTCTCCTCCTACGGACACTATGATGGCATCCCTGCTCTGCTTGGCCCCAGGTGGAGCCCCAAACAGGGAAGAACCTGACCATCCCCAACATGTTATGGCAGAAGGAGCAGGGACCTGGGAGTCAGACCCAGATTCACTGAATGGACAAGTCCCTAACCTTTGGACCATTACAGTTGGTCCACGGCTATAATGAGGACTGTGGAACTAATGGATGGGACCATGACTGGCATCTAGTAGGTGCTTAGTGAAAGGGCAGCTTCTTCTCTCTCTCCACCCACCTGGACGTTTTGTGACTGATAAACAAGAAACGACCCAACACACCATCACCTGCCTGCCCCCACACTAGGCTTGTCTCCTAGCACTCCCCCAATGCCAGTTAACAGTTTTGGGCTAATGATGCCTGCTCTATATTTTTTAATGATGCAAGTAGTACATGAATATATTCTTGTAAAAACAGAAACAACGATGAGAGGGAAAGTTCTCAACCACTCTCTCCAATCCCAGTTTCTTCCTCAGAAGCAATTACCGTCAACAGTTTAGTCTGGAGTATAACCTTCTGAACTTTAAAAGACACATTTACATAATATGTGTGGTTTTGCTTTGTGTTTTTATTTTTTTTATTTTTTTAAAGATTTTATTTATTTGAGAGAGAGAGAACGAGAGATAGAGAGCATGAGAGGGAAGAGGGTCAGAGGGAGAAGCAGACTCCCTGCTGAGCAGGGAACCCGATGTGGGACTCGATCCCGGGACTCCAGGATCATGACCTGAGCCGAAGGCAGTCGCTCAACCAACTGAGCCACCCAGGCGCCCCTTGTGTTTTTATTTTTTAAGTAACTGGTATCGTTGTGTATGATTATACTGAAATTTGCTATTTCACTTAATACGTTCTTTCCTTGACTGTATGTATATCACTGTATCTTTTGTTTAGGAGCTGACTTATTGAGTGTGTGTGTGTGTGTGTGCGCACACGCATGAGTGAGGGGAGGAGCAGAGGGGGAGGGAGAGAGAGACTATCAAGTAGACTCCCTGCTGAGTGCAGAGCCCAACTTGGGGCTCGATCCCATGACCCTGAGATCATGACCTGAGCCGAAATTAAGAGTTGGTTGCTTAACTGACTGAGCCACCCAGGCGCCCCTTAAGATTTTATTTTATTTTTATTTTTAAAAAGTATTTTATTTATTTGAGAGAGAGAGAGAGAACATGAGCACGTGGGGAGGGGCAGAGGAAGACAGAGAAGCAGACTCCCCGTCAAGCAGGGAGCCGGATGCGGGGCTCGATCCTAGGACCTGGGCTGAAAGCAGACGCTTAACCTACTGAGCCACACGGGTGCCCCTTAAGATTTCATTTTTAAGTAATCTCTACAACCAATGTGGGGCTTGACCCATAACCCTGAGATCAAGAGTCACACCTTCTACCCACTGAACCCGTGAGGCACCCCTTTTTATGGAAAATTTTAAATACATTCAAAGGTAGACGGAATAATGTAATGAGCCCTTGTGTACCCATCTTCACCTTCAGCAACTATCACCTCACCTAGTCTGGACCATCTAGCCCCATTTCCTTTCTTCTGCTTTACTATTTCAAAGCAAATCCCAGATATAGCATTCCAACTATAAATATTTTATTATGTGTCTCTGAAAGATAAGGGTTATTAAAAAATATAAACACAATACCATTGTCACACGTAAAAATTAACAATTCCTTAATATCAAACTTTTTGAGGTGAAAACATTATTTATTTGAATCCAGATTCTGTTAAGATCCACACATTGCAATTGGTTGATGAATCTTTTAAGTTTTTTTAGCCTGTAGGTTTCCCCTCCCTCTCTCCCTCCCCCTCCCAATCTCCTTCCTTGCAATTTACTTCTTGAAAGCTCTACCTTTTTGCCTGCTGCATGGTATTTCCCGGGAGGGATTCATCATGGTTTACTTTACCATCCCATTGTTCATGTTCCAGCGAACATCTTAGTGTAAGATTTTTGTGCAAATGTGCCAGCATTTCTCTAGGATAGCTACAATGAAGGGGATGTGCAAAGTTGAAGGGGGTGCACACTGTGTTTGGCTGAAACATAAAATTTTTTATAGGTCCAGGATTGTTGAATATTGGCAGTCTCATCTGGTTTGACCTAATATAGTTTGTTCATTGTTTTGAATTTTATTTATTTATTTGAGAGAGAGAATGAAAGAGAGAGAGAGAGCATGAGAGGGGGGAGGGTCAGAGGGAGAAGCAGACTCGCTGCTCAGCAGGGAGCCGGATGTGGGACTCGATCCCGGGACTCCAGGATCACCTGAGCAGAAGGCAGTCGCCCAACCAACTGAGCCACCCAGGTGCCCCTGGTTTGACCTAATGTATTTTAACTGAAATTGCCCAATCACCTTTAAACATACTGTATCAATTTACCCTCTTCCCTACGGTTTATAATTGTACCCATTTCCCTAAGCATTCACCACAGTTAAAATGATCAGTGTTTCCAGTGTTCTGCGAATCAGATGGGGGAAAGAATGGAATGATTGTGCTTGTCAGTGACTTTCAAGAGCCATGTGGCTATGCAGTCTGGGGGGACCCTTCTCATCTGGGAGCCAGATCCCCAGGGTATAGACCCCACAAGATGGGCAGCATTGCTGCTGGGCTGTGCCCTGATAAAGTGAGTGATCCATCAGATGGATGCTGCCAGCAGAGAGGGGCTTGGCTACATTTTCGGGCAGATTCTTCTTTCCAATCCCTTCACTGAGTCTTGACCCCTATGCAGGCTTATACCTGCTTGAAATATGAAGCCATTCGGCTGAAGCTGGTTGCCTCCTAGCTTGTGACTGCATTGGTAATTTTCACCCCGTTAAGGGGCACCTGCCTTGGCTGGGGAAGAGATGGTGGGCAAAGGCTTGGAAGGATACCTGGGCACTGCAACAACTGTGTCCCTGCTCTACCCTTGCTTTGCCCATTCTGGCACCTGCTTCACGGGTTAAGATATATAGTGGGGGTTACAGGTGTGGCTAAGGGAGGCTTATTATGCACACTGGTGGAAGGAACTCTGGACTAAAAGGTTTGTCCATGAGAGCACTGTGACGGGGCCATTCTTTTCCTCAGTCCATGCCACGGTGGTCCCATCTGGGAAATGGAGACATGAGGGGCTGCCATCCCCAACTCCCACCCCTTGCACTGTTATCATGGTGACATGAAGTCTGTGAAGGCGTTTTGGAAATATCTGTGGGCTCAGCCAAAGCCAACCTCCGTGTGCAAAATCCACAGACTCTGAGAACTAGAGAAATGCCCCCTTTCCTGGTAATTATTCAGTAATTATTCACATAAGAAGGCTTTCATTGTTATGTTTCATATATTCGTCGCACTTGATGGCCTTTTAGTAGTGGCTTTGAGTTTGTGTACAGAAAGGTTATTCATTTTAAGATTTCTGGGCCTTAATTGTTATTTGTTTTGCTTGGTTCCAGTGCACTAGAAATTAGTGATACCACAGAGTGTATTTGTCTTGGCACCGTGGTGCATTGTCTGCAGCGAGCCCTGTTTGCCCTGGCACTGGCTTGGATTTCCCCATCTGTTTCTGATGTTTACATTGTTAAAGATACGACAGACACATAGGACACGGCCACATGCAGAGAGGGAACTTTTTTCCACTCCAGTGCATCAAACAAGGTCTGAGCCTGTAATAAGCACAGCCTGAAATTACACTTGAGCCTGCTAAAGGCTGGCCCAGTCTTGGTGACAGGGCGGGGGGTGGGATTGCTTGCCAGGGCTCTGGGGTATTCGCTCCCAGGAATGCGTCCAGCGGGCTCCACAGCTCAATCTCCAGAAACTCATTTTTGCCTTGTATTTGAAAAGAAAGAACTGCACAGATTGCATTCCAAATGGTCCTCCTGAGTGGGCTCCTGAAACCAAGCATGGGAAAGATAAGGTGATCAATCCTCAGAGCTTCCTAGTGGCGAGTCCTGGGGGCAAGTCTATCCCCGGGGCCAGGGACCCAAGAGGGACTCGTGCTTTTTGTCAGCTTTGTGGAATGGCTGGTCCCACCCCCCCACCCCCCCAGCAGTTCTCCTACATAGTCACACCCGATCTGCTAAAGTGGGGGCCCACATCTTTTTGTGAAGAGATCTATTTTTAAAATTTTTTATTGTTATGTTAATCACCATGCATTACATCATTAGTTTTGGATGTAGTGTTCCATGATTCATTGTTTGTGCATAACACCCAGTGCTCCATGCAGAACGTGCCCTCTTTAATGCCCATCACCAGGCTAACCCATCCCCCACTCTCCTCCCCTCTAGAACCCTCAGTTTGTTTTTCAGAGTCCATCGTCTCTCATGGTTCGTCTCCCCTCTGATTTCCCCCCCTTCATTCTTCCCCTCCTGCTATCTTCTTCTTTTTCTTTTTTCTTAACATATGTTGCATTATTTGTTTCAGAAGTACAGATCTGTGATTCAACAGTCTTGCACAATTTGTGAAGAGATCTTAAGTTTTCCCCGTGGGGTGAGAGACCTCAGGAAGGGAAGGAGGGTGGGCAGGGGGAGGGGCATTTGGTGTCTGTTGGGAGCAAAGGCTTTGAGGAGGGAGGGGATGGGAACAATGGCCTCCTTCTCCTCCCTAGATGAGTGTGTCTGTGTGCTTGTGTGTGTGTGTGTGTGTGTGTGTGTGTGTGTGTGCGCGCGCGCGCGCGCGCTTGTGTGTGTGTAAGGCGGTGAGGAGAGAGAGAGCAGGTAGGGATTGTATGTAGCAGGGACACTGGTGGTGGAGTGGAGGCAGCCAACAGCCTTCTGGTCAGCTGAGGGCAAGGCTGTGACATCTGCCGTCACATTGCTGTTTTCATCCTGGGAGTCCCTCCTCTGTACCCACTTCAAGTGGTCAGAATAAAACTTGCTGCTCTTGCGAAATTGATACCCTTTTCTGGCCCCTCCAGTGAAGGAGCTGAGAGGCTGGCTGAGCGAGTCTTCCCCATGTACCCACCGGGGCCCGAGGTCTGAGTTTTCAGAACTGGGAGAGGAGGGAGAAAACCCCTTCTCTTTGTCAGCTTCTGTTGGAGCAGAAACCAGTCTACTTTTTCCCTTGCCTTCTGTGTTTACCCTGTTCTAATTCGGTGCCTTATTGGGGTGGATGTTGCTCCCTGGGGAGGGAAAGACGTGGCAGATTACGCAGGATGGTTTGATGTTGCTGGCCTGCTCAAACACCTGCACGCTGCCCACATCAAGACACTCAAATTCCCTTCCGTCTTGTGCCAGATGCTGTCTCCTAAACAACCTCCTATTCCTCTCCCCAACACTTGCTCCATACTGTAGTCTAGATGAACTTTCTAAAACATCTGGGGGAAGGATAATGTATTGAGATGTCTGCTGGTGTTTTGGTCTTGCCACATTTCCCCCCTCACAACGACTCCTAGCCCGTGCCTACCTCTGACGAAGGTCACCAGACTCTGCTCAGGCAGCCCCAGGAGAGGTCTGAGTTTCCTGGGCAGAAAGTGGGAGTTATGTGCAGAAGAGCAAAATACTCTTAGCTGCGTTGTCCAAAGCTTGAACTTCTTGAGGGGATTATGGGAGGAAGGATGTTGGGGGGTGGGGGAGGAGAAGGAAGGGAGGGACACCGAAGGTCAAGCCTGCTTACAGCCCGTGTGCCTTCTGTGCTACTGTTTCTTCTCCCTGGAAACACTCGCCCCTCCGCCACCCCCCACCATTCTTCAAAGCTCAGCTCAGGTGTCACCCTAGGAACACATCCCCGACTCTTCCTTCCTGGGGGTCATCATAGGGCCTGTGACTTGCTCATCTTTGATCCATGGCACCTGGCAAGGTGCGGGGCATGCAAGTGGCCAGAGCCACGTTTGCTGAGTGATGGCTGGCTGCTGTCTGGGGGCTTCTCCTTGAGGTAACCTTTGGGCTGTCTCTGCATTCCTGTTCATTTGCTTGGTGACACTGGGCAAGATGTCTTCATGTGCCTGTCAAGTAGGGGAGAGGGGCTGGGTAATCTCCCAAATCCTTTCTAGTGTTATTATCCTCAGGGGTGGAGGACAGAGCACTTTGGTCAAGTAGAGATGGCCACACTAACTGCTCCTTTTTATTCCACCGTCTAAAGCCATGATTTCTGCAGGGGTGGCGTGATCACGGAAGGGCAGGCATGCAGCTACCACCCAAGGATCCAGAAACTTCCCTTTTTAATTGGACCTCGTCCAACATTTTTTCTCTCAGTGAATTTCATTATCCTCATCCAGTTCTGCAAGCCAGACACCCAAGCGCCGTCCACTGACGGCTGGCTTCTCTTCACCACTGTCCCCATCCAATCTGCTCCTCGGTCCTAGATAGCTTCAGAACATCTCTTGAACCCAACCACTTCCGTCCCTTCCACTTCCACCCCAGCCCGACCATCAGTACTCCGCCAGCATCCTCCCTCCCTGCTCTGCTTTCATCATCTCGCACCTGGAGCCCGGCAAAGTACCTACCTAACACATCTTCTGTCCCTACAGCCACTTTGTCTCCTCTCTCCCATTTAGACTCCACACTGTAGCCAGGGGATCTCAATTCAAATCTGACCCTGCCACTCTCCCTTTAAGAACCCCTTGCTGGCTTCCTGGGGCGCCTGGGTGGCTCAGTCAGTTAAGCCTCCAACTCTTAATTTTGGCTCAGGTCATGATTTCAGGGTCGTGAGATCAAACCCTGTGTCGGGCACTGCACTCAGCAGGGGGTCTGCTAGAGATTCTCTCTCCTTCTGCCCCTCCCTCTGCTTTCATGCTCTCTCTCTCTCTCAAATAAATAAATCAGTCTTAAAACTGCAGCAACAACAAAAAACCCTTTGCTGACTTCCTCTCGTACTTAGGAAAAAGAGAAAACTCCAGTTGTGGCTATAAGCTCCTGCCTGCCTCTTTAACCTCTTTTCACATCAGGTCTCTCCTCAGGTATATTTTGCCAGTCACTGCAGCTTTCTGGTTCTTTCATTTCATGCTCCAGGATACCCTCTGTCCTGGGGCCTTTGCTTATCACCTGTTACAGTTGTGCTTTTACGTTTGTGAGTGTAATTGTCTCATTAATATCTGTTTCCTTTCTACAGTTAGATCCAGCCTGCAGGACCATCCCTGTTTTTGTTCACTCTTACATCTCTCTACACCTAGCATGGTCCTCGACATGCAATAAACATTTGCTGTATAAATAGACAAAGGACGGGAGGTAGGAGGGACAGCTCACCCTGGTCACCATTTGTATACTTCTGTTACCGGAACAGATCCAGTTTGTCGTACTAACTGGGAACTACTACATTTAATACAAGGAAATTTTACTTGGGCAGCCCTGTACCTTGCGTTTTATTAATCAAGATCTTAATATTCTAAAGAGAACAAAGATTTGCTCCATGGTAAAAGGTTCCATATGGCCTTAAGAATTAGTTCTAATAAAATGATGAATGGCTCTTCACTCCATTAACAAATGATCATTAATTTCAATTCATATGTTTGACATCTGTTCCTGATCTTTGTCCTTTCAAGTGTAATTAAAATAATTGTAAATATGCAACTCATCTCTGGAAGTTACAGGTGATCGTACTATGCCATATTTACTCTCCAGCCCATGAGACTCTATTTCCTTGAGGGTGGGACCCATTCCAGCAGGGTGCTCAATCAGCATGGGGGAAATGAGCAGTGTTGTAAGGGAACAGACATGGGGTTGGTCTGTGTGGGAGGCCACCATTTAAAAGATGGCTCGAAAATAGATTTCCCTCTGATGTGACCATGAACCCATCCTCCGAAGGGCAACTCTACTTCTGTGGCCTTTTTAAGTATCCACCCAGAAAATGGTGAGATTTCAAGGAGCTGGAAAAGTCTTTCTTCTCACTTATTTTTTTTAAAGATTTTACTTATTTATTTGAGAGAGAGAGAGAGAGAGAGAGAGATAGTGAGAGAGAGCATGAGCAGGGGGTGGGGAGAGGGAGAAGCAGGCTCCCCACTGAGCAGGGAGCCTGATGCGGAGGACCCTGGGATCATGACCTGAGCTGAAGGCAGATGCTTAACTGACTGAGCCACTGAGGCGCCCCTTCCTTCTCACTTACATTCCCCAAAGAGTAATCGAACATGCCTGAGATTCTTCTAAGAAACAAGATATTCTTTTTCACAATTAGAAGGACTATAAATTAAAATGCTTTTAGAAGAGGAGATATTTGAATTCACACTAAAGTGTGAATGACTGACATGAGGTCATTTCCCTGAGAGGAAATTTTGATATGGAAAGCAACCTGAGTGCCTAGAGAGTAAGAAAAAGGGCCCAGAAAGGAGAGGCTTAACAAGATTCTGTTGTCTGGGCATTTCCAGAACTCTTAGGTTTCAGACCTCACTAAGCCTTTGTTAGAATAACAGGGGACGAAGGCCTGGAGCAGGCAGCATGTGAAAGAGGATAGCTCTGCAGTCAGAACTTTGTGCCAAGCTTGTCCCTAGGCTCAGTTCTAGGATTAATCATGGGAAACTCATGGAGAGTGACCTTCTCTGTGTCTGCAGGAGTCCCTGGTCCCTGGCGTGCAGGAGAAAACTGGCCTCCATAAACAGAGTCAGAGCCCACTGCAACGCCACTCCCTCATTAAGCCTCTCATATCTCTTTCTGGGAGAAAACAGGCTTTATTGTGGATGAAATAAAAATTTTAATACACTTGGGAAAAACTATGCAAGTGAAGTATTTTCCATATACCTGGATCTAAATTGTTACAGGGAAATTTTATTGTAATAGGGCCCATGATCTCAGAAACCAGGTTTTTATCCGGAGGCTATTCTACTTTTATAACCACATCAAATCGGTGGAACATATGAGCTGATGACAATTTTGTTTCTCAGATCTGTCGTGTTTGTGAAACCAATTTCTGCTCTTGACACAGGTTCAGCCATGATGTTGTCTCTGGGAGGGAAGAAGAGTGACTATCTCCCTCCCTTGTTTTTTCTGGGAATCTGTTCTCTCCTTTGAACCTAGGAGACTGTGTCCCAGTGATGCTGGTCCTGGGAACACAGAGGGGAAAATTCCTGAACTCCCTTCTCCTCTTCCATTCTCCCCGTGCTTTTATGGGGCGGTGGTGGGGCGGGAGGGGAAATTGCTCCCTTGGTTACAGCCCACATGTAAGCAGAAGAGGTGGCTGTGATGTTGTAATGACCCTGGTAGTGGAGATGATTTGAACTGTAAAAGGAGCCACAAGCATCTTTTCTGTTTTTCCCTGCGGGTTCCGTCCCTTGCCAAATGCAGGGGAATTTTCCTTGACTTACACTGGCTATTCTCAAGTTAGTGACCTAGTTGCTACATTCTTCCAAGATGTGACTTTCTCTGTCAATTACCTTGCTGATCTTTAATCTAATGTTTAAAATATCACCTTTGATCATCTGTAGGTAGGTGGCATTCGATAGAATGGGACAATTATTTCTGGTCTTAAAAATCAACTGAATCTGAGCCTGTATTTGAATTCTCCTATGATGCCAACACTTACAATAGACAAGGCACGTCTTTCCGAGCCGGTGGGAAGAAATAAAATTCTGTATGTAGAAAGTTAGATAGCAAGGTGGAAAAATAACTATATTTTTCTTTGTAAAAATGTATTGTAGTGTATTTTGCTGTATGTTCTGGAAAAAGGAACTGTAGTTTCTCTAAAAGTAAGTAATTGCCATGAGAGGTTGAGATGGGGGAAAATGCCACCTTCCAGAACTAACAGCTATTAATATTCTCCCAGACCTTTTTCCTATGCAAGTTATCTATATTTTTCAAAAGGCGTCTCCTATTATGCATACTATTATTAGCTGCTTTTTTTCACTTAACAATATTCTGCAACTATGTTTCCATAACAATCTACTGTCTATTTCTTAAGCGTCTGCATAAGAGCCTAGTTGTATGGGTGCACATTAATTTACTTAACCAGACCTCTGTTGCAGCACTTTGAGGTTGTTTCCTATTTTTTCACTGTTATAAATAACTTGGAGATAAATATCATTTTTACATTTTTTAAAAATGTGGCCAATTATTTTCATAAAATGAATCTTAGTATCGCTGGGTCAAAGATACCCTCTTAGGAACAAGAATATCTCTGCTATAAAAATGCAGAGAAAATGCTTCTCCAACCCCTGTCCCCCCTCCTCATAGTTATTTACTGTGGCATATTTGCATGTGTTTTGTTAAGCTGTGGCTTCACTAAAGGTTAATGAGACACAGGAAGGATAACTTCCTATTAAAATAACAAGAGCAGCCAACAACTTCTATTTGGCAGTTTTCTTCTGTTTTCCCCGCTCCTTCCCTCTCACTGGCTACTGCCTTCAGCCCCTTTACCTCCTTCATCAGACCGAGAATCTGCCCTCTTCCATTTAGAACCGGGTGCGAAGCTGTCCTTCAATTCTGTTCTCAGCTTTAGGTGTTCAGAGGGAGCCAAAGAGACCTCATACTCCTACAGATCCATTTAGGGAGAAAGAGGGGGGCAGAGAGAGAGAGAGAGAGAGAGGGAGAGAGGAGGAGGTAGAAGGGAAGGGAGGGAGAGAGAAACAATTTGGCTAACAAAGAAACAGAGTGGACACTGAGACCCATTTATTTATTCCTGAACTTCTGCTATGTTGTTTTACTCTTGTAGCTTTACAGTACATTTTAATACTGGGCAGGGCCAGACTTTTATATTTTATTTTATTTTTATTTTCAAAGATTTATTTATTTTACAGAGAGATTATGCGTGTGCACGAGTGCATTCACAGGTGGGGGGAGGGGCAGAGGGAGAGACTCTCAAGCAGACTCCTAGTGGGTCCGGAGCCCAAAGCAGGGCTCCATCCCACGACGCTGAGATCATGACCTGAGCTGAAATCCAGAGTCGGATGCTTAACCGCCTGAGCCACCCTGGTGCCCCAGGGCAAGACTTTCAGAACTGTTTTTAAGAGGATCAGTGAGGGGCGCCTGGGTGGCTCAGTCGTTAAGCGTCTGCCTTCGGCTCGGGTCATGATCCCAGGGTCCTGGGATCGAGCCCCACATCGAGCCCCACACCGGGCTCCCTGCTTGGTGGGAAGCCTGCTTCTTCCTCTCCCACTCCCCCTGCTTGTGCTCTCTCTCTCTGTGTCTCTCTCTGTCAAATGAATAAAATCTTTTTTTTTAAAAAAAGGAGGATCAGTGAAACAGAGATACAGGGCAAAGATATGGAGAAGGGGGAAACAGAGGGATTTATTGGGCAGGGGGAGAGGACAGGAAACTCCCTTCTGATTGGTAAAGATTTTGGCGCCCAGGGACTTCTCCCTACTCCCCAGGAGGGAGCATTGCTAGGGTATCCTCAGGTTCCGTCAAAGCTATCTGCTCTAGAGGCACCTGGGTGGCTCAGTCATTAAGCGTCTGCCTTCGGCTCAGGTCATGATCCCAGGGTCCTGGGATCGAGCCCCGCATCGGGCTCCCTGCTAGGCAGGAAGCCTGCTTCTCCCTCTCACACTGCCCCTGCTTGTGTTCCCTCTCTCGCTGTGTCTATCTCTGTCAAATAAATAAATAAAATCTTAAAAAAAAAAAAGAAAAAAGCTATCTGCTCTGCTCTCACTCCTGTCTGGGTGACAATAGCAACATCCATGTAACTGAAATGAGAAGTCTCAGGGACGGAGCAATGCCTTTAGCCAGGGTAATAATTAAATTACAACATCCTCCGTGTAGTCCATTGATGTGAAGTTGATCATGAAGAGAAGAAAATCATCAAATTACTCAGGCCATGGCTAACCTGGTTCCCTTGAATGTAATCTGAGTATGAATGCTCACATTTCTTAAGTAGCTTTTCCTTTTATTTTGATTCCTAACAAGTTCTATTTCCTCTTAAAATTGAAATAAATATTGATTTTTTATTGTTGTTGTTGATGAACAATTTCTGATGTAGAGTCTTCCCATTTTTGAGTTTTAACCTACTACTGTACTTCCTAGCCTACGTAGAAATTGATTTCAGGAAGTCAAAGGATACAATTCTGTTGAATGGTTTTCATTTTACAGTGATAGCTTAGTAGTAAATGAGGACATTAGAATAAACATCATGAGGTCCTGGCTGTGAGCATCAATAGTGTTTTTTTAATAGCTATTAGAGTTATCGAGTTTTCCATTTTATAATACCATTTGTGATTATGCTGGAGTGAGCAGAAAAGAGGAGGCTGTGGTACTATGGATTATTATTATTATTATTTTTTTGGATGCATTAAGGAGGCATACTGGAAACAGAATCCAACATTTTGGTTTTAGATCAAGCCCCACTAACTGTTTTCTCAGTGTGCTGTTTCTTTTCTGTGAATCTCAGTTGTATTGTCTGTGAAATAGGGAAAATAAGACTTGCCTTACCCATAATTTGGGTTGTTGAATGGACTGAAAAAGAGAATGCATGGAAAGTCACTTTGTAAAAGAAAGCGTGACCAATCTTCAGGTACTATTGCTCAGAGATTATTCCCATAAAATGCCACACAGTTACCTGGGTACACAAAACAGTGGCCAAATTCCTGCTGAATGGTACTTTGTAAATAACCCGTTGGACCCGCTAATTAATTTTTGGACCTGGTTAAAGCCTTCCCAATTCACTCTTTCATTTGTGCTGATGGTCACAGCATGAGCAAATTGAGGTTTTCCTGTGGGTTGGTTTGCTTTTCCTAAGAAGAATCAATTGGCCTTTGGGACCAGGACATGGAGTACTGGATAGTACAGTGGTTCCTAAGCTTGAATTTCCATCAGACTCACAGGGAACATTTAGAAAGCACTGATTCCAAGTTCTCACTCCAGACCCATTAAATCAGAATCCTCAGCGGCTCTGTGCTTCTAACTAGCTCCCCGGAGCTTCGGTTACACAGTTGGCTTTAAGGCTACACCTGGTGTGGGAACCAGGAGGTGAAGGTTCTGTTTTTTTGCTCTGTCGGGTACCAGTTGAGTCTCTTTGGACTTCACTTCTGACCTCAGTAAAATGCCTGTGTTTTTAAGCTGTGATCAAAATCCAGGAGCAGAGGATTCTTCAGATGCTTCAGACCTCTAAACAAGGAAGCATTTGAAGCCAATCTGAAGATTTAAACTAGTCTATGGCCATACCACCCTGAGTGAGCCTGATCTTGTCTGAAAATTTAAACTATCCCGAAACCCCTCATTGCTTTTGTTTAATAACTGGGATTCTGGAAGCTTCTACTGGAAATGAGTCCTGTAGCTAAAGAGGTTTGGAACCCACTAAGGATCCATGACCCCAACATGACCTTCTGGCTCTGACAATTTTTGGTTCTATAGCCACAGTTCAAATGCTCTCAGAGAAGGTGGTATAAAACTTTCTTTTGTTTCATGTTCTGGTTATTAAAAGCACGGATCTTTGCAACATTGAGAGACCAGCTTTGAGGATAATTTGGGTCTTCAAAGAACACTCCTCTGCCTCCTTGAAAAAGTTGTGTTAAAGCAATTAAATGTTATCTGAAGGAAAGAAAAAAAATGCAAGCTGACTACTGAATAACGGGAATGGTGTTAACAATCCTTACCCTGGGATCAAAGCCAGAGAGAGGCAGGGAGATGGTGTGCAGGGGATAAGGGGAGAGGGAAGACAGGGAGGTGTCAGGATGGCTCCCGTTCAGTTAGGGATGTGAACGCGCAATTTGGCGATAGTCTCCTGAATTCAGAACAATTGCTGGCAACAGAAACACAAATGGCCCCGTGAGAACTCACGATGCAAGAGACACTGGATTCTGTGTCTCTGTTCAGACAAATAAAGGAACAAAACAAACAAGTGGACATAATTGTTTGCCATTCAAGGGAGCCACAGACCGCTCAGCATATGGTGTGTGGAGATTCCGGAATGCACGGGCGATCTCATTTGGAATGACTATTCTTGTTCCAGAAGCCTGGGAGCCAGATAAGCATGAGGCTGACTGAAAGATGAGGTGGATTGTACTCTCTCCATTTCTGATGCAGAAACATTCTTTCTCAGCTTCAGCGTCCAAGGTATTCACCAGACTTGGCTCCAGTGGACATTTATTGTTTCCAGTACTCAGATCCCTCCTGCAAAGGACAAAGAAGTGCCATTACTGAAGAGATTTTGAAAATATGCTATAGACTGAAGAGAATCTCCAGAAAGGAGAGGCAAAAAGTCTTTTGAGTAACAGTGGGAATAAGAGCACGGAGCCCCCTCATGCCAGTGGGCGTGTGGGATGTTTGTTGCTTTTGTTCCTCTGTTCGTGGAGCTTTTAGACAACAGGGAAGATTGGGCTGTGCCCTGAGAGGGCCTGCGAGAGGTAACCCCATCTTAGTCTGTGGGACTTTCTGGCTTAGAAGCAAGGATTCACTGAGTACCATGCTCCCTGGGGGCAGGAAGGAGAGGCCGGACATAGATGCTAACAAATCTAACTCTCCAAGCCTGTGTGTACTTAGGGAGTTAGTTCACTGCTTCTGGGCCATGTTACAAGGGGCAGAAGGAGAAATTCTTAGGCCCAATACATCTGGGAAACAGTTGAGGTAAAACAGGATTTTTTTTTTTTTTATTGCAGGACTTTTCGTAACCTTTGGTATTCTAGGAAAGGGATATTGTATGCAGCATTTTCCAAGTGGTTTGCTCATGGAAACATTTATTTGCATGGCATCTCTTGGGTCTAATGTTCTATGGAACACATATTGCTAAGAAAGGAGACCAGGTCAAAGAATCTTAGGGACCTTAGAGTCTGTTTCCTCGTCTTAGAAATCAGGTTATAGATCCTGAGAGAGGAAATGATTTCCCCAGGATCACACAGATGGTTTTTGGCCATACTGGAAGAGAAACTAGGATCTCATGTAGAAAGTAACAGGTCTTAGGAATCTGGGGATACTCTTTCTACTACATCACATTGTACTTGTCATTACCCCTTTGTACAGGGATTCGATGCTATTCTATAGTAAAGCTGAGGTCAGGAAGGACAGATAATCAGGGGTAAGATTTTGGAAGGGTTTGAATGCCAGATATTTCTGAATTTTATCCAAGTGTATTAAACTTCCTCTTGGTACTTACTACACCATATCATCATTGTTGCCGGTGGCAGATTATGTTATTTGGCTCATATCTTGCTTCTTTTCCCATCTTTGCTATGACAGGTGGAGTCTACTTCCCTGTCTCATTGATGTTGGGCTTGGCTGTGTGTTATGTTATGGGCTGAATTGTGTCCCTCCCGAAATTCATATGTTGAAGTCCTAATCCCCAGTACCTCAGAATGTGACTGTATTTGGAGATAAGGTCTTTAATGAGGTGATTAAGTTAAATGAGGTTAGGAAGATGGGCACTAATCCAGTATGACTGATGTTCTTATAAATAAAGGAGATTAAGAAACAGACAGGCATAGAGGGAAGACCAAGTGAAGACACAGGGAGAAGGCGACCATCTACAAGCTAAGGAAGGAAGCCTCAGGAGAAACCAACTTTGCCAACACCTTGATCTTGGACCTCTAGCCTCCAGAACTGTGAGACAATAAATTTCTGTGGTTGAAGGCACCCAGTTGGTGGTTCTTTGTCACAGCAGCCCTTGGTAAACTAATAGAATGTCTGAGAAAGTGTTCATGATGGGTAGGTGGCTGTCATCCAAGGAGTCATCAGGAACCCAGGCCTTTCCCATCTTGTGGCTCCGCCATCTTCCAAGACATGGTTTCCAGAGTCAGTGTGCTTGTCTACAAGAAGACGGTAGTGGGGGAATGGTTTTATGGGTGATATCTGGAAGCAGTGGTGTATACCACTCCCACTCACAGTCCATGGTTAGAACTCCGTTCATGGGCACAGCTACTGTGAAGAATGCTGGGAACTGTAGGCTCCTGTGCACCAGGAAATGGATTTGGGGATTAGCCAGCCAGCCTTGGCCATATCTCTTAACCACACTGTTGGAATAGGTTGCATGAGAAAACAGCAATGATTTCTCTCAGATCACAGGGTTAGATAGAAAGGGGCATATACTTTATAACTTATAAAAGAGACTTGTGCTTGTAAAACAAAAAAAAAACAACTGTAGAGAAGTGTGAATATAAAAAGTAACAGCCCCATTTGTTTTTCCTCTCCCAAAGCCAGGCCCCAGAGGAGACTGGAACCAGCCCCATGGCCTCGTGTGTGGGGTCACCCCATCTGCCAAGGTAACAGTTGTGTGAGGTGAGCTCTCACACTGGTGCTCCAGTAAACAACTGCCTAGCAAGTGTGTCCTTTCCCTAATACAAAAGTCCCTTTCCTTGCCCTGTGGGTGCCTTGATTGCAAAATTGCCCGATTTCCACACACAAGGAAACTAATGACGCTTCCATTTCTGACTGGTATTTATTTGGTGGCAACTGACTGAGACTCAGAGACAAGGTCAGGAGGTCAGAAAAGCATTAGAACGTTCTGGCTAAAGTGAATTGAATATTAGCTGGAGGAACAACCCAGATGCACACTCAGAAACTGTGCTTATTACTATTTTTAATGTTGGTGGTCTTTGCAAAATAAAACACAACTTTGACAGTGGCTCCGACTTTGATCTAACAGTGGTGTTTGGACTCCCTTGCTTTTCTCCTTATACGAGAAAATGTTGATTCCAACTTAACCCTGTGTAAGCGTGGGGTAATTTAAGACAAATTTTCTCATTTTAGGCAAAGAGATGCATTTAGATGGATTACCGTGGAGTCATTTCTTACAGGGAGCATTTGTTCTAAGCACAGGAATACCCCTCTGGTGTTGCCCTCCCCAACATTTTCAACACTCACCTTTGTTTCTTGCCGTTTGATTCTCCTGGGTTTCTCTTATCTCCCAGGAACACTTGCCTTGTTGAAATGCTGTTGTGTTGTTAGAAAATAGGCTTTAATTCTCTTAAGGTGAAACATTTCCCTCATTTGCTTTTTCATTCATTCAACAAACATTTATCAAATGCCTCTTAGTGCCAGGTCCCCAGAGTACTGATATGAGTAAGACAGTCGCTGCCCTCCAAACCCCAGTGTCTAGTGGGGTTGGTCCCATTGTCTCAGAAACTTGTACTGTGTTTTGTGGGAAGCCGGATGACCTTATCTTATGTTCCAGGGAGCAGTTGAATATAGTGCATGAAAAGACTGAACATAATCTTGATAGTCTTAAAATTTTAAAAGGTGTGGTTCTGGACATACACACAAATGTAAATAATTTCCCTTATTATTGTAAAAGGTTGTTGACTAGGAAGTGAGGATGATATTTCTGGAAAATAGTACATTACTCAAAAATGATGTGGAGTGAATCATTGACTTTATTAGATAATTGTTGCCTATTAAATACATTATTGAACCCATTAGGGAAGAGCCTAGTAAGAAATAGTCTATATTCTTCCTTTTCCTTCTGTCTGTCTGTCCTTCCTTCCTTCCCTCCTTCCTCTATCCCTCTCCCTCCCTCTCCACCCACCACTCTCTTCTTTTTTTCTTTTTTAATTTAACATTTATTGAAAACCTGCTGCATGCATGGTGTTCTATATCTAGGGTTTTCCAGTATAGACCCAATTTTATATAATTTTATTCTTTTTTAATAAGATGTTTTATGAAATACTTAACTAAATGTGATTTGGTTTCAATATCCTTGTTAAACTTTTCACACAACAGACCCACAAAATGGGAAAAAAAAAAACCAAAAACCCTCACTAGGCTTTTGGGCTTTTCTCTCTGGCTTGAGCAATATGGCTCCTGGGTGTGTTTAAGGTTCTGGAAGAGGCTGGAATGGGTCAGTGTGGGGACATACAGGTGAATACCTCTCAGCCCTGTTATGATCTAACAGGAGAGATAAGGTGAAATCAGAGTCTCGGTCACAAAAGCATGATTTGCTGAATGCACGTCACATCCCTCATTGACTTTCCCCAGCCAATCTTTTGGGAAGTGTGTGGGAAATGAGAAAAGTGAGAAATTACTTCCATTTGATTTTATCCTTGTACCTTCATGTTCAAAACAACCCCTCTAGACAGTATGTTTCCCAAGAATTGGCTTTTTGTTGATTTGATAAACTCCAAGTCACTCAACTCATTGGGAGAATTTGACTTCCTCTGTTGTAAATTGTCGGGGCCAAGAAACTATGGCCATCTGTTTTTGTAAGGCCTGGGGGCTAAGAATGGATTTTACATTTTTAAATGGTTGAAAGAAAATCAAAAGAAGAATATTTCATTACTTGAGAAAATTATATGAAATTCAAGGTTCCGTGTCCATAAATAAAGTTTTATTGGAACACAGCCATGCTTATTAATTTACATATTGTTCATGGCTGCTTTTGCTACAATGGCAGAGTTGAGTATTTGTGATAGAGGCCATATGGTCCAGAAGTAAAGCTGGAAATATTTATTATCTGGTCCTTTAAAAAGACTTGCTAACTCCCTGATATATTGTTTTATTTCTAGTGGAGAAAAGTTGAAAAAGGCATCATAACACCTGGCCTCAGAATCTCTTCTAGAAAAGGAATTGTCTTTGTTTAGAAAAATCCTCAGATGGACCATTCGGACGTTAAAGGACAGGCCCCAGGGTAGGGGGGGGAGTAGCACTCAGCTACCATATAAAAATGGAGGATGGATGTCCCCGTCCCTAGTGTGGTTAGAAAGGCGGCTCTTATGGTAAAACCTATTCAGATTTGAATCCCACCTCTGTATGACTTTGGGCCAGTCATTTAACTTTTCTGAGCTTCAGGTTCTTTATTTGTCATATGGGAACAATAGTCAAATTTAACTCTCAGGTTTGTCTGAGGATAAAATGAATTAATGTATATAAAGCAGTTAGTGTAGAGCCTGGCACATAGTAAGCTTGCAATCTCTCCTAGCTGTGATTTATGATTATCATTATTATATTTATAGGATACAGGAAAATTAAGTCATATACGTGAAGTGCCTAGAATATTGGCTAGCAAAATCCCTTTTACACTCCAATGGAAGACATTCTTATGTTCAATCCTTCTTGGACCCCGGTCTGTGAGCCAGGATGATCCATGGGTGTTCAAACGTGAATCTGAAGCCAGAGCTGGTATTGGGGACCTCTGGAGGGTCTGGGATGTGAAGGATGAGTGTGATTAATAATGAGTTTTAGCACAAGCAATGTCCTTACATAGAGCTGACTTTGTCTCCTCAGAGGGTTGAACAGGAAGAAATGGGTTATCGGTGCAATGGGAGGTACAATATTTAGAAAGAATCTAGGGATAGTGATGGCTGTTTGATTGATTTTCAAGAAAAGAAGGAATTCCCAGGAAATAGGGATACTTAACTTTACACAACAGCGGCCAGGGGGACACAAAGGAATGTGTTTTGATGATGACAAGTCGATTAGACCTGTATCCTCAGCAAAGGGTTTCCACCGACTACTAATTTAGAACAAACACTGTTGGCTGGCCTAGAAGCTGCTTTTGAACCTTGTGTTAAATGAGTGTACACCCTTCTGTGCATGAGTAGTTGTTCAGAGCTTGGATTCTAGAGGCAGAAGGATGAACCAGATTCAAATCTTGGCTCTGCCATTTATTAACAGTGACCTCAGACAAGTGATTTCACCCATCTGTGCCTCACCTATAAATCAGGAAGAATAATAACACCTACTTGTGGTAGCCAGCCAGTCCCCAGTGATCCCCACCTACAGGTATTCACACCCTTGTGTATCTCCTCCTCCATGTCCCAAGGTCTCCTGGGTGACCAAGAGAATACACTGGAAGTGACATGGATCCCTTGGTTATCAGGTTATAAAGACACTGAGGCTTCAACTTTGTGCCCTATCTTTCTACTCTTGTCTCTACTGTCTTTCTGCCTCTCCTATTCTTAGGTTACTTGCTCAAGGTGAAGCCAGATGCCACCAAGTGAGGACGCTCAGGCAGTCTGTAGAGAGGCCCACATGGGGAAGAACTTAGGTCTGTCAGCAGCCACATGAGTAAACTTGGAAGTGGATCCTCTGGCCCCAGATGACAGAGCTCTGGCCAAAGTTCCATCCTTGTGAGAGACCCCAAGCCAGAAACCACCCAGCTAAGCTTCTCCCCAAATCCTGAACCACAGAAACTGTGAGATAATAAATGTTTTATTTTTGTTTGTTTATTTGTTTATTTAAAAAATATTTATTTTATTTATTTGAGAGAGTGAGAATGAGCACGTGGTACGGAGGGGCAGAGGGAGAGAGTCTCAAACAGATTGCCCGCTGAGCATGGAGCTGGGCGTGGGGCTTGATCTCACGTCTCATGAGATCATGACCTGAGCGGAAACCAAGAGTCAGAGGCCCATCCAACTGAGTCACCCAAGGCGCCCCAAATGTTTGTTGTCTTAAGTTGATACATTTGGGATAATTTGTTCCATAACTAACACAGTACCTCATAGAGTTGTTAGTATTTGTAAAGCTCTAGAACAATACCCGCCACACAGTTAAACACCATGTAAGGGTTTGTGAAACATAAATTAACACGGAAATACATACCCAACTGGGGGATTAGGGTAAAGGAAATGTCCTTTGGGTTGGTCAAAAATTCACATAATCATGTCTTGGCTGTTTCGGAATCAAAGCCGTCTGCTTTCTTTAGGGCAATCTCTCCTGTTTTCATGACAATCTGCAATGAGGAGGAGACCCTGATTTATATTTCCTGCAGAAGAGAAGAGATATTGAAATGGTAAGCACCAAAGAAATTAAAAGTCATTTTGGTTTTTCAATTCATTACTTCTAGAAAAAAATTCGAGCCCAGCTTCATTACTAGTTCTCCGTTTTAGTACTGATGATAATTGCAAAGGCAGTATTTTAAATTAGAATGTATAAGACCACATGTAATTAACCTGTACAGAAGGGCTGAGACTTCATATTAGACTATTAAATCAATCCCAGCAGAAGCACTAATGCTGAGCAATTGATTTGAAAATACTGTACGGGCAGAGTAAAGAAGCTAGATGCTAATTACCATCCACGAGAATTGAGCACACTCCTCCGATGCCGTTAGAGTGGCTGGTTTTTCCTCTGGCCCTTAACCCACTCAAAGCTGAAAATGCAAATTAGTTCAGCCTGAAGTTTAAGGCAAGAGAGGGTTTTTCTGACACTCTCAGTGTGAGGATCACAAGGGGACTCTCAACCTGTTTGGATGCCATGACTCAGAAAACCAAGCTCGGGATCCCTGTTGGGGGATCCTGATGAAAAGTCCCAGGAAGACCCTGGTCATAGCTTTTCTTTTCTTTTGTTTTCTTTTCTTCCTTCCTTCCTTCCTTCCTTCCTTCCTTCCTTCCTTCCTTCCTTCTTTCTTTCTTTTTCTTTCTTTCTTTTCTTTCTTTCTCTTTCTTTCTTTCTTTCTTTCTTTCTTTCTTTCTTTCTTTCTTTCTTTCTTTCTTTCTTTCTCTCTCTCTCTCTCTCTCCTTCTCTTTCTTTCTTTTTTCTTTCTTCTTTCAGATTTTATTTATTTATTTGTCAGAGAATGAGAGAGAGAGAGAGAGAGAGAGCGCACAAGCAGGGGGAGTGGCAGGCAGAGGGAGAAGCAGGCTCCCCACTGAGCAGGGAGCCCGTTGTGGGACTCAATCCCAGAACCTGGGATCATGATCTGAGCTGAAGGCAGACGCTTAACCAACTGAGCCACCCAGGCACCCCTTGTAGCATTTCTTGAGGTGGTGGGCATGAGCTGTTCCCTCTACACTTGCATTATGTGTACCACCCTCCTATACATTCCTCTCTCAACTCATTTCTATTCCCATTTCTTCTTGTTTCCAACCTGTCACATCCATTTACCTGCTTTCTTCTTTCTTGTTTTCAATGAATCATTCAAGGGACTGGCAAATACCTACTGGCTTACCCAACAAAAAGAGCAGTAATGACCTTTGCTTACATTTATTCTCTGGGGCAGAGAATGCAAGCTGGCTGTCAGAATCCAGTCCCCGCTTCCCCTTAATCAATGCGGTGTAACCAGGCACATGACCAGATTGTATTTCCCAGACCCCCTTGTGGGGAGGTAAGGCCAAGTTCCTCCGTGGCACTGTTAGGGGAAGTGATGTGTGTCGTTCCCAGGTGGAGCCCTTTCAAAGAATGAGTGTGTATCTTCCTGACTCCCTCCCTTTGCTGGCTGGATGCAGATGATGACATGGTCCTAGAGCCACGAGATGGAGTGAGTCTGGGCCATTGAATCACCACGTGGAGTAAGGCCAAGGTGAACTGGGTTCACACTTCTGGGTCTATCATGTGAACAAGAATTCTTTGTGTTTGAGCCATCGTACATTTTAAGGTCTATTTGTTGTATCCCTTTAGCTTACTCCTATTAACGTTTCCACGCACTATCTCATTTAATCCTGGTAGCCACCCTGTTAAGGGCACCATTATTATTCTTTTATTTTTTAAATTTTTTATTGTTATATTGATCACCATATATCATTAGTTTTTGATGTAGTGTTCCATGATTCATTGCGTATAACACCCAGTGCTCCATGCAGAGAGTGCCCTCTTTAATACCCATCACCAGGCTAACCCATCCTCCCACCCCCCTCCCCTCTAGAACCCTCAGTTTGTTTTTCAGAGTCCATCGTCTCTCATGGTTCATCTCCCCCTCCGATTTCGCCCCTTCATTCTTCCCCTCCTGCTATTTTCTTCTTTTTTTTTTCTTAACATATATAGCATTATTTGTTTCAGAGGTACAGATCTGTGATTCAACAGTCTTGCACAATTCACAGTGCTCACCATAGCACATACCCTCCCCAATGTCTATCACCCAGCCACCCCATCCCTCCGACCCCCCACCACTCCAGCAACCCTCAGTTTGTTTCCTGAGATTAAGAATTCCTCATATCAGTGAGGTCATATGATACATGTCTTTCTCTGATTGACTGATTTTGCTCAGCATAACACCCTCCAGTTCCATCCACATCGTTGCAAATGGCAAGATCTCATTCCTTTTGATGGCTGCATAATATTCCATTGTATATATAGACCACATCTTCTTTATCCATTCATCTGTCATTGGACATCTTGGCTCTTTCCACAGTTTGGCTATTGTGGACATTGCTGCTATAAACATCGGGGTGCACGTACCCCCTCGGATCCCTACATTTGTATCTTTGGGGTAAATACCCAGTAGTGCAATTGCTGGATCGTATGGTAGCTCTATTTTCAGCTTTTTGAGGAACCTCCATACTGTTTTCCAGAGTGGTTGCACCAGCTTGCATTCCCACCAACAGTGTAGGAGGGTTCCCCTTTCTCCGCATTCCCGCCAATATCCGTCATTTCCTGACTTGTTAATTTTAGCCATTCTGACTGGTGCGAGGTGGTACCTCATTGAGGTTTTGATTTGGATTTCCCTGATGCGAGCGACGTTGAGCACTTTTTCATGTGTCTTTTGGCCATTCGGATGTCTTCTTTGGAAAAATGTCTGTTCATGTCTTCTGCCCATTTCTTGACTGGATCATTTGTTCTTTGGGTGTTGAGTTTGATAAGTTCTTTATAGATTTTGGATACTAGCCCTTTATCTGATATGTCATTTGCAAATATTTTCTCCCATTCTGTCGGTTGTCTTTTGGTTTTGTGGACTGTTTCTTTTGCTGTGCAAAAGCTTTTTATCTTGATGAAGTCCCAGGAGTTCATTTTTGCCCTTGCTTCCCTTGCCTTTGGCGATGTTTCTAGGAAGAAGTTGCTGTGGCTGAGGTCGAAGAGGTTGCTGCCTGTGTTCTCCTTTAGGATTTTGATGGACTCCTGTCTCACATTTCGGTGTTTCAACCATTTTGAGTCTATTTTTGTGTGTGGTGTAAGGAAATGTTCCAGTTTCATTCTTCTGCATGTGGCTGTCCAACATGCATTTGTTGAAGAGACTGTCTTTTTTCCATTGGACATTCTCTCCTGCTTTGTCAAAGATTAGTTGACCATAGAGTTGAGGGTCCATTTCTGGGCTTTCTATTCTGTTCCATTGATCTATGTGTCTGTTTTTGTGCCAGTACCATACTGTTTTGATGACTACAGCTTTGTAATAGGGCTAGAAGTCCGGAATTGTGATGCTGCCAGGTTTTCTTTTCTTTTTCAACATTCCTCTGGCTATTCGGGGTCTTTTCTGGTTCCATACAAATTTTAGGATTATTTGTTCCATTTCTTTGAAAAAAGTGGATGATATTTGGATGGGGATTGCATTGAATGTGTAGATTGCTCTAGGTAACATTGACATCTTCACAATATTTGTTCTTCCAATCCATGAGCATGGAATGTTTTTCCATTTCTTTGTGTCTTCCTCAGTTTCTTTCATGAGTATTTTATAGTTTTCTGAGTACAGATCCCTTGCATCTTTGGTTAGATTTATTCCTAGTTATCTTATGATTTTGGGTGCAATTGTAAATGGGATCGACTCCTTAATTTCTCTTTCTTCTGTCTTGTTGATGTATAGGAATGCCACTGATTTCTGTGCATTGATTTTATATCCTGCCACTTTACTGAATTCCTATATGAGTTCTAGCAGTTTTGGGGTGGAGTCTTTTGGGTTTTCCGCATATAGTATCATATCATCTGCAAAGAGTGAGAGTTTGACTTCTTCTTTGCCGATTTGGATGCCTTTGATTTCTTTTTGTTGTCTGATTGCTGTGGCTAGGACTTCTAATACTATATTGAATAGCAGTGGTGATAGTGGACATCCCTGCCGCGTTCCTGACCTTAGGGGAAAAGCTCTCAGTTTTTCCCCATTGAGAATGATATTCACTGTGGGTTTTTCATAGGTGGCTTTATGATATTGAGGTATGTACCCTCTATCCCTACACTCTGAAGAGTTTTGATCAAGAAAGGATGCTGTACTTTGTCAAATGCTTTTTCTGCATCTATTGAGAGGATCATATGATTGTTTTTCTTTCTTTTGTTAATGTATTGTATCATGTTGATTGATTTGCGGATGTTGAACCAACCTTGCAGCCCAGGGATAAATCCCACTTGGTCATGGTGAATAATGCTTTTAATGTACTGTTGGATCCTATTGGCTAGTATTTTGGTGAGAATTTTTGCATCCATGTTCATCAAGGATATTGGTCTGTAATTCTCCTTTTTGATGGGGTCTTTGGTTTTGGGATCAAGGTAATGGTGGCTTCCTAAAATGAGTTTGGAAGTTTTCCTTCCATTTCTATTTTTTGGAACAGTTTCAGGAGAATAGGTATTAATTTTTCTTTAAATGTTTGGTAGAATTCCCCTGGGAAGCCATCTGGCCTTGGGCTTTTGTTTGTTGGGAGATTTTTGATGACTGCTTCAATTTCCTTAGTGGTTTATAGGTCTGTTCAGGTTTTCTATTTCTTCTTGGTTCAGTTTTGGTAGTTGACACATCTCTAGGAATACATCCATTTCTTCCAGGTTATCTAATTTGCTGGCATAGAGTTGCTCATAATATGTTCTTATAATTGTTTGTATTTCTTTGGTGTTGGTTATGATCTCTCCTCTTTCATTCATGATTTTATTTATTTGGGTCATTTTTCTTTTTGGTAAGTCTTGTCAGGGGTTTATCAATCTTGTTAATTCTTTCAAAGAACCACCTCCTAGTTTCATTGATCTGTTCTACTGTTCTTTTGGTTTCTATTTCATTGATTTCTGCTCTGATCTTTATTAATTTCCCGGTTGACCCATTCATTCTTTAGTAGGATGCTCTTTAGCCTCCATGTATTTGAGTTCTTTCTGACTTTCCTCTTGTGATTGAATTCTAGTTTCAAAGCATTGTGGTCTGAAAATATGCAGGAAATGATCCCAGTCTTTTGGTGCTGGTTGATACCTGATTTGTGACCTAGGATGTGATCTATTTTGGAGAATGTTGCATGGGCACTAGAGAAGAATGTGTATTCTGTTGCTTTGGGATGGAATGTTCTGAATATATCTGTGAAGTCCATTTGGTCCAGTATGTCATTGAAAGTCTTTATTTTCTTGTTGATCTTTTGCTTAGATGATCTCTCCATTTCAGTCAGGGGGGTGTTAACGTCCCCCACTATTATTGTATTGTTGTCGATGTGTTTCTTTGCTTTTGTTATTAATTGCCTTATATAATTGGCTGCTCCCATGTTAGGGGCATAGATATTTACAATTGTTCGATCTTCTTGTTGGATAGACCCTTTAAGTGGGATATAGTGTCCTTCCTCATCTCTTATTACAGTCTTTGGTTTAAAATCTAATTTGTCTGATATAAGGATTGCCACCCCAGCTTTCTTTTGGTGTCCATTAACATGGTAAATGGTTTTCCACCCCCTCACTTTCAATCTGGAGGTGTCTTTGGGTCTAAAATGAGTCTCTTGCAGACGGCATATTGAAGGGTCTTGTTTTTTAATCCAATCTGATAGCCTGTGTCTTTTGATTGGGGCATTGAGCCCATTTACATTCAGGGTAACTATTGAAAGATAGGAATTTAGTGCCATTGTATTGCCTGTAAGGTGACTGTGACTGTATATTGTCTGTGTTCCTTTCTGGTCTATTTTGCTTTTAGGCTCTCTCTTTGCTTAGAGGATCCCTTTCAATTGTATCATGTTGATTGATTTGCGGATGTTGATTGATTTGCGGATGTTGTAAGGCTGGTTTTGTGTTTGCAAATTCCTTTAGTTTTTGTTTGTCCTGGAAGCTTTTTATCTCTCCTTCTAGTTTCAATGAGAGCCTAGCTGGATATAGTATTCTTGGCTGCATATTTTTCTCATCTAGTGCTCTGAATATATCATGCCAGTCCTTTCTGGCCTGCCAGGTCTCAGTGGATACGTCTGTTGCCAATCTAATGTTTCTACCATTGTAGGTTACAGATCTCTTCTCCCGAGCTGCTTTCAGGATTTTCTCTTTGTCTCTGAGACTCGTAAGTTTTACTATTAGATGTCGGGGTGTTGACCTATTTTTATTGATTTTGAGAGGGGTCTCTGTGCCTCCTGGATTTTGATGCCTGTTTCCTTCCCCACATTAGGGAAGTTCTCTGCTATTATTTGCTCCAATATACCTTCTGCCCCTCTCTCTTTCTTCTTCTGGGATCCCAATTATTCTAATGTTGTTTCATCTTATGGTATCTCTTATCTCTTGAATTCTGCCCTCGTGAACCAGTAGTTGTTTATCTCTTTTTCTGTTTCTTTGTTTTCCATCATTTGGTCTTCTATATCACTAATTCTCTCTTCTGTCTCATTTATCCTAGCAGTTAGTGCCCCCATTTTTGATTGCACCTCATTAATAGCCTTTTTGATTTCGACTTGGTTAGATTTTAGTTCTTTCATTTCTCCAGAAAGGGTTTCTCTAATAACTTCCATGCTTTTTTCAAGCCCAGCTAGTATCTTTAAATCATCCTTCTGAACTCTAGGTCCGACATCGTACTAATGTCCATATTGAGTAGGTCTCTGGCGGTCGGTACTGCCTCTCGTTCTTTTTGTTGAGGTGATATTTTCCATCTTGTCATTTTGTCCAGAGGAGAATAGATGAATGAGAGAATAAAATGCTAACAGGTTAACCACGCTCCCAGAAAATATACTCTAAAGAAATCGGAAAAGACCTGGAACCAGGGGAAAAGAAAGGGAAAGCAAGAAAAAAGAAAAAGAAAAAAAGAAAAAGAAAAAGAAGAAGAATAAAAACAAAGAAAAACAGAACAAAACAAAAGAAAAACAGAATATGATCAAATATGATCAGGCTGGTGTATGGATCAATGCCACACACTGGATTTGGGGTGTATTTTGGTCTGTTAGAAGAAAGTGCCTCCCAAAATTTTAAAGAAAGAAAAACTTATATATATACAAAAATAAGGGTTAATACAATGAAGGGATGGAAGATGACTGTAAAGATGAAAATTATAAAAAAATTTATAAAAGGAATTGATAAGATAAGTTTGAAAAAAAGAAAGAAGAGGATTAAAAAAAAGAAAAAAAAGGGAGAGAATGTGATCAGGCAGGAGACTAGAATAAAGCCATACACTAGAGATTTAGGGTATATTTTGATCCTTTAGAGGAAACTGTATCTCACAATTTTAAAGAGAGAACAACTTATATATATATATATATACACACACATATATATATGTGTATATATATATATATATATATATGCCAAAAATAAGGGTAACCACTATGAAGGGATAGAATATGACTCTAAAAATGAAAAATAAAAATGTTTTTTTAAAAAAGGGATTGATAAGATGTTGGTTGAAAAAGGGAAAAAGAAAAATTCAAAAAAAAATTAACTTTGAAAGACTAAAGAATCATGGTAAAAAAGCCATGGTTTCTATGTGCAGTATTCCCCTAGCTCTGGAGTTCTGCCGTTCTCATTGATTGGTAAACTTGGTCTTGGCTGCCTGTTCTTGCTGATCTTCTGGGGGAGGGGCCTGTTGCCGTGGTTCTGAAATGTCTTTGCCGGAGGCGGAATTGCCCCACCCTGTGAGTCCGGGCTAAGCAATCTGCTCGGGTTTGCTCTCAGGAGCTTTTGTTCCCTGCAAGCTTTCCGTACAGCTTTGGAGGAGGAGAGTGAAAATGGCGGCCTCCCAATCTCCGCCCCGGAGGACCCGAGAACTCGGGGCCCCAGTCCTCAGTGCGCCCCCAGAGAAAAGCAGTGAATTACTCCCATCTCCCTGGTCTCCGTCTGCACTCCGTGCTCACCTGGCCTGTGACCGAGCATTTCTATCTCTGGCACCCGACCCCGTGTGGAGTCTCCAAACCCAGCAGATCCCCACGCCACTCTTCCCGGCGGAGGAAGGGGAGTCTCCCCATTCCTGCCGCTTGTTGGGTCCTTGCTGGAGGAGCAGTGGCCCGACTGGGCCGCAGATCACAGTTATGGCAACCCCGAGCTGAGAGCCTGTGCCTTGGCTCCGTCTCTGCAGCCGGCTTCCCCGCTCCGATACCTGGGAGCTCTGCCGCACTCAGGCACCCCTGGTCTTCCTGTGACCCCGAGGGTCCTGAGACCACACTGTTCCATGAGCGTTCCACCCCCCACTTAGCTACTGGAGCGACATCCCTCAGTGGAGCAAACTTCTAAAAGTTCCGATTTTGTGCTCCGCAGCTCTATCACTTGCCAGAAGCGGCTGACGGAGGCCCCCTCCCCCGCCGTCTAGCCTCCCGAATATCGCCTTCGATCCACTTCTCCACACATCCTACCTTCCAGAAAGTGGTTGCTTTTCTGTTCAGAGAGTTGTTGCTGTTCTTCTCTTTGATCTCCTGTTGAGTTTGTGGGTGTTCAGAATGGTTTGATCCCTATCCAGCTGAATTCCTGAGACCAGACGAAATCCAGGTCTCCTACTCCTCCGCCATCTTGCTCCACCCTGCCTCAAGTTGGGCACCATTATTATTCCATTTTATAGAAGAAGAAACAAAGGCTCAGGAGATGAAACAACTTGTCTGAGGACACCCAGATAGTAGATGACAGACCTGGCACTGGGGAAGTGATAAAGATGTTCAAAATGTTATCTTTGGGCAGTAGTAAGCTATGGGTTACGGAGGATCATCTTCTTTATAGCCAAGAAGAGTTAGAGAACCAAGGTATGCCAATTCTTTACAGCTGCCATCCCTTCTAATTGGCTGGTGCCTGTGCCATGCTGTTGTTAAATATTTTGACTATTTCTCCTGCTTAAGGCAAACTGGGGTGACTGATGCCTCTTGTCTGTGGCTGGGAGGTTCTATGGGGCTCTAGGGTGAAGAGGATACTGATGGGGAGAAGCCATTCTTGTTCTTTTCAACGTGCCATGACGGGAATGGGGCCAACATTTCTGGGCGTTCTATGCTGCAATGTGGTCAGTCTGAGTCTGGCTTTTAAAGTGAAAGATTTTTTTCCTTTTTTTTATGGGATGGGGGTGGAGGTAGGAGGGATAGTCAGGGGTCAGCCTTTTGTTCTCTGGTGAGAGGTTACTTAGGCCTAATTTGGTGAGAATCCAATCAAGAATGGTCATTGGCACGCCCATCATGTCTCATTGGGTTCCTTCGCGTGCGTTCAGGTGAAGTGACCATTATGATTATGGACATTCCCCTGGGGGAGCCAAGTCAGGGAGCAGAGGAACAGGATGGGGAGGAGAGGAAGCTGAGCAGGGTTGAGATTCCAGGTGATGCTCCAACCTGTTGGGTTACCTGAATCTTCAGCAGGCACGCTTTGGCTCCTGCTGTCACTCCCGGGGGCTCCCGGGCCTCCTGAGTGGCTGTGGCGGCCCAGGGGGACGTCCTCTGCAGCTGTGGCAGGCGTGGAGGCTGGGGAGGGTCACAGGGCATGTGGGAGGGACCTGGGCAGACACAGACAGGAGCTGCTGCACCTCAGGAGAGGGTGCTTGTCCACAGAATCTGGTGGCTTGCCTCACTCCTCTTTCTTGCCTAATTTCCCCTCTTCCTTGTGCTAACCTGGGCACCAGCCAAAGGCACCTCTATTCCATCACTTGGTTATGTCTTGCCTTTTATGCCTTTATACGGTCATTCCTTTGGCTGGGAATGACTCTTCCTCTCTCCTCTAACTCAGATCAGAGGCGTCCCTGGTGTCCATCCAGAGCCTATCTTCAAGTGGAGCCTTCCTTTGCCTCCTCAGCCTGAGGCACCTGCCCATCTGCACTCTGCCAGCACTTCATACTTTCTATCGCCGGCTACGGAGCAGCGGTATGTGGTCCCTTTCCTTCCTCTTACCATACACACAGCAGTAAGTGTGACAGGACAGTGAGGAACTAGAGAGTCCATGGCAGGGGGAGCCGGAAGCCTCTGACATGGGGATGAGCACCAGGGCTGCTGGTCCTGACTGCCACTACATGAGGAGTCCCGAGTGAGACACACACAGTTGATCCCTTCTCCAATTCATGATCCACCAAATCAGGAACCAAAGCCAATGATTGTTGGTGTTGTTTTAGCGGCGGGGCAGTGGGAGAGGGAGAGGGAGCATCTTCTGCTGGGTGTGGAGGCCGATGCGGGGCTTGATCCCACGACCCTGAGATCATGACCTGAGCCGAAATCAAGAGTCATACGCTTAACCAACTGAGCCACCCAGGTGCCCCCAAAATGACTGTGTTTAACCACTAAGTCTTGGGATATTTGTCATGCAGAAGATAAAATCAGCCTTGGTTGAAGACTTTAGGGGGGATAGAGAGAATCAGCCTTATGTTGCTTTGATTGGAGGTTAGTTAGGGCTAGTTAGTTTAGGAAAATAGTGCCCCCCGCATCGTGGAGTTTAGGGTCAAAACCTCAGTTAATAATAATATGTTCCTTCACTTTGTCAAAGGTATTTTATGTTGAGGTCTGAGTGGAGGGAAGATAAATTTCCAATGAAACCCTTTGGAGTTGTCTCACTGGGCCCTCTGTGTTTGTGCTACATGTTTCCTTACCTAAATTCTTTGGGACATTTCACGTATATTTGAAGCCGGAAAGGTTCGTTAATGGGTTAAATTTAGAGGCCATTACTTTCTTGTATTGTTAGTAAGAAAAGGAACTCCATTAATAAGATTTAAAATGTCTTTTGGGGCACCTGGGTGGCTCAGTCAGCTCAGTGTCTGACTCTTGATTTTGGCTCAGGTCATGATCTCAGGGTTGTGGGGTCAAGCCCAGCGTCAGGCTCTGTGCTCGGCACGGCATCTGCTTGGAATTCTCTCCCTCTGTCCCCCCTGCTCATGTTCTCTCTCTCAAATAAATAAGTAAATCTTAAAAAATAAATAAATAAAATGGCTTTTGGTTATTTGCAATTGGCTAGATCTACCCGAGGAAGGTTGCTTGCCAATGCCACATTAAAGAAAGAAAAGGAAAGAAAAATCCTTAAAGTCTTTAATAATGTCTAACATGACTGTTTTTAAAAATTCTTGGCCACGGCCCCACTGAGTCGTACTCAATGGAGTTTGTGCTGTATTTAGTTTCTCATCCAGAAAACTTCCATGGAACTTGGAGATTTGGAGGAAGGCAAGTGAGTATCACACCTGCAGTCTTCAGGGGCCCAAAGTTGCCAAGATGTTTGGGGTTCAAAGCTGAGGAATTTGGTTTTCTTCCTTCACTTGTCTGAGATTGAAAATCAAAAGGGGGATTTAGGGATTCAAAGAGATTATCACCCAAACAGAATTTATGTTTGATTTTGCATAAACAACTACATTTCAGGAAACTAATGAAACCTGTGGAGCTTTAGTATTTGATGGGCCCAAACTTCATGTGCTTTAAGATTCATTTGGAATCATTCTCCTCCTGGAGGCGTGGTTATGACTGTGTTCTACCTGCTGCTACCCTAGAGAGCCTCTTCACATTTGGCTGATTTAACACGTCTTCTGAGGGATAGAGTCACTGCAGATCTAGTATTTGGACTTAGTTAGGTCCCTGAGTCATGACTTAGGGGTTGTCTCAGATTGATGTATTAAGCTCAGTTCTTCAATTTCCAGGTTATACTGTGGTTTTACCCGTGTTTCAGACCAGTCTTCTTGCATATTAGTCCAAGGAAGGGACCAAAGGCAAGACACATGACCATGGAGCAGTGAAGTGGGGATGGGAATGCAGAATTCTGTTATTTTGTTGTTCCTTAGCTCCCCAAGGCAGTAGAGGGTACAGGTCCCATCCCAGGCAATAGGCAAATTTGGTCAAGATTGTCTCCGACACTTTCAAGAACCTCTTGTTGTCTTTTTCCTTTAATCTTTCATATCTTCTTCCCTTCTTCCCATGCTGTTAAGTCTGGGTTAGTCTAACAGAGGTTTGGCATTAAGAATGGACACTTATAGGGGCACCTGGGGGTGGCTCAGTTCTGACTCTTGGTTTGGGTTCAGGTCATGATCTTAGGGTTGTGAGATCGAGGCTCATGTTGGGCTCCACACTCAACGCAAAGTCTTCTTGAAGATTCTCTCCCTCTGCCCCTCACCGCCCCCCGCCCCTGCGCACATGCTCTCTCTCTCTCAAATAAATAATCTTAAAAAAAAGAATGGACACTTAAATATAGTTTGTGCAAATTACACTTTATAGCCTTGAGCTTAGAGGATAAAAGGCTCCCCAAAAGATATGAGCTGATATCAGGTTGAGCTCCAACATGAGAGAGGCGCTCAGGTGATACTTTTGGTTACCATCCTGTTTAGGTGGAGATCTTACAAGTCAGCAGAAGCCCTGAAACTGGCCTTTCCTAGATACCTGGGCTCTCATCCATATTTTCTAGAATTCATAGAATTTCCTCTGAAATTCTAGCCCTATTATTTGGTTGCAACAACTGTCTTTATTTTATTTTATTTTTAAGATTTTATTTATTTATTTGACAGAGAGAGACACAGTGAGAGAGGGAACACAAGCAGGGGGAGTGGGAGAGGGAGAAGCAGACTTCCCGCGGAGCAGGGTGCCCGATGCGGGGCTTGATTCCAGGACCTTGGGATCATGACCTGAGCCGAAGGCAGACGCTTTACAACTGAGCCACCCAGGCACCCTGACAACAACTGTCTTTAGCAAACCATGTTACCTGGGATTTGTTATGGCTCTAGGTACAAGGTCACACCATATTAAGAGTGCCATATTTTTGTATTAGCCATAGACTATATTGTTAGTGGGAATCACATGTTTGGTCTGTGGGCATGCTTGGTCATTTACCTGTTGTGGCATAAGGCCAGGAAGACTAAGCCCAGCACCCATGGCTTGGCAGACCATACGGTCTTACCTCCTTCTACTTACTGATGAATACCTTCTCTGGAGAATAATCTTTATTGGTTAATGAATGAATGAGTGCATTTCACAGTACTCATAAAGAGCCTGCTATTCCCCAGGCACTGCTGGAAATGAGGAATGGGCATAGCTCAGGTGAGCAAGATGGGCATGATCTTCTTCAGGGAGTTTAGAGTTGAGTGGGGGAGATAGATACTTACACCACAGACATAACCCCAGCATGGTGGGGGTGGGGGCTGTTCATGAAGGACATGCACAGGGAGCCATGATCACGATTCCCAGGAGGGACTTACTCAGGGCAGAGTGGACAGGGAAGTCTTCTCTGAGGGGAAGGCATTTAACTTCCAGCCTGAAGGATAAGAAGGTGCCATTATTGAAAAAGGGAGGTCAAGGGTGGGGGAAGGGAGCAGATGATCTCAGAGAGGAGTGGTTTGTACTTTACAGTGACTGTTTTGAGGGTGATTTATTACTTCTCCCTGGTGTATTCACTCTCAGCCTTAGCTCTCATGGGGGATTTCTGGGCTCAGTGGACTGAGGGAAGGCATTTGTTTGGGAGCTAAGGACCCTTACTGACCACACCTGCTCTCACCTTTACAGGCAGGTTTAACTTAAGGGGGTCTCCTGGGAGTTCTTGGATGCAGCCCAGACCCCACCCCCTGCCTATTCCCACTCCTCACTTGAAGGTTCTTTTTAGCTCCACTGGAGAAAGGAGCCAAGAAGCTCTGGGGCTAACAGGTCTGTACAGGACATTGTTTTGCCAGGCCAAGTGGGAGGGGTTTGGGCCTGGCCTCTTCAGCTGCCCCAGAGCTTGGTGGGATGATGTGGAGGGCCCCTACATTTACAGAGGACACCTGGGGAAATAGAGCTCTTGGATCCCACCGTTGGCTCTGGTCCTGCTGAAATCATCCACTCCTCTTCCTGGAGTCCCAAGCATAAAGGCAGGGCAACCTGAATGATCACCAGAGAAAAGAGGCACAGTCCATGTGTGCAGGCACCCACACATGTACACTCATTAATCTAGAGAGGGCGGGGCAGAGGTACTTTCTACAGACTCTCCAAGCTCATTTAAAGTCTTAAGAAAATTCCTCAAAAGCTCCATTTATCTTTCAAAAGGTCAATTTCTTTCAGAGGTGTTCTACATCAAGGTTATTTACGTAGATTTTGCTGGAGGGAAGGGTATTGCTTATCCAACAGAAAGTAAATCCGCTTTTCTCATGTTTTCTTTTTCTTTTTTTTTTCTTCTTCTTTTCTTCCCTAGAGTATTGGAGACAACTCAGCATCCATCTTTTTGGAACCCGACTCTGAGCTTCAGTGCCTCCTGTCCCTGATTACAGTGGCCTCTAACCCATGGCTCATCCAAATCCCTCAATGCTCGGGGTAAGCACGTTTTCACTTGTTAGTCTATCCATTGGGGAGGCACGGGACATCTTATTGTAAGTAAAGTCAGAGGAGATTTAGGGAGAGTTCCACCAAGTGTAAATCAATGCCTTGAGGCTTCAGGAGTATTCCTTCTTGTCTTTTTTCTTGGAATATGCAGTTTAGACCCCATGGGTATGGCTTAGCGAGATCTCAAACTAGAAACTTATTGAAAGTAATCCCCAACACAACTCCAAACTTTCTTGAACATCTCTGTCAGCAAAAAGAATAAAGTCTAGGTTTTTTTTTCCCCCCTCACCAATAAATGCACATACCATCCAGGTTTTCCACCCTAATTTGGGAGGGAATGAAGTGTTACAACTCTAGGTCAGGGTCATCTCTATTCATCTCTGAAATGTCCTGGGATCCACTAAGCCATCACTGAACTCCACTGGGCTTTTTTTTTTTTTTTTTTAAATTTTATTTATTTATTTGAGAGAGTGAGAATGGAGAGAGAGCACATGAGAGGGGGGAGGGTCAGAGGGAGAAGCAGACTCCCTGCTGAGCAGGGAGCCCCATGTGGAACTCGATCCCGGGACTCCAGGATCATGACCTGAGCCGAAGGCAGTCGCTTAACTGACTGAGCCACCCAGGCGCCCCTCCACTGGGCTTGTTATGCACCTGCTCTGTGCCAAGCTCTGTGCAATGTGCTGGGGATGTAACATTGCTCAGGATACAGCCTTGCCTTGGAGAAAATAAGATCTGCCCCAGAAGAGACAGGTAGAGAAATGATGAAATAGGATGAAATAATAAAGATAAAAGGGAGATATTTATATATTATATATATATGTATATTACACGTATATGTAATACATGTAATGTAATACATGTTATATATATTACACATATATACATATACAATATATATACTATATATGTATATACAATATATATACTATATATGTGTATACAATATATATGTGTATAATATACAATATACTATACATACATATTACAGGAATGAATAGTTGGGAAAGGGAATCTTTCTCCAGTGGGGGGAGGAGACAGTGGGTGATTTGTCCCCTGAGGAATATTTGGCAATGTCTGGAGACACCTTTGATGATCAAAATTGGATGTTGGGGGTACTACTGGCATCTAATGGGTAGAGGGATGCTGCTAACCATCTACGATGCGCAGGACAGCCTGTTATAAGGAACAGTTATGTGGCTCCAAATGTCAAGAGTGGCAGGGGTGAGAAGCAATCCTCTAGGGTCTGTCTGAGCCGGGCCTTAAACACAGCTGGAGTCTACCAGGCAGCAACTAGGGAAGGCCATTCTGCTCAGAGCCTTCACTCTACCTCTGGCTTTGGGGATGGTGGCGGGGGCCAGACTGAGAAGAGATGAGGCTCTGGGTTTGGGGGGCTCAGCTCACAATGATGGTGTTCCTGGATGGCTTCAGAGCTGGCTCCAGGTAGTTCCTGCGCCCGCCATGGTGCAAGTCAGAGGTAACTGGGTAGAGAATGGTATTTGCTCCTTTTGGTGGTGGCTCAAGAGAGAGAATTGAGGAATTTGTTCTCTTGGTCCTGAAGAAGGTGGGTGTCCAGCATGCCAGGAAAGAAAGAGAACACTGGAGACAGCAAAAGCAAGATAACCCCCACGATCAGCATCTTAACTTGAGCCTGTGCTTTGCCACACTCATGAGGCAGCCAGACCATTACATACGAGCACTTAGAGCTGGAGACTCAGGTGCCAGCCTGTAAACCTGTTTCACCCCAAGATCTGGAATGGAAGGCTGGAGCTGTACTGTTGACTCTCTGATGTCTTTTTTTTTTTTTTTAAGCTTTTTTTATTTATTTGAGAGAGAGAGAGAGAGAGAGAGCACAGGTGTGAGCCGGGGTGGGGGGCGTGGAGGGGGGAGGGACAGAGGGAGAGAATCTTCGGCAGACTCCAGGCTGAGTGTGGAACCTGACATGGGGCTGGATCTCACGACCCTGAGATCATGACCTGAGCAGAAATCAAGAATCAGATGCCTAAAGAACTGAGCCCCCAGGCACCCCTACTCTTTGATGTCTTTGGACAGATGCCAGAAAGATGTTCTTAAATGAAATGAAACAGCATCATCTGAATGGACCGCCCCCCCCCCCCCCCGCCAATAACCCTGTGAGGTTGTCCCTCAAAAGGTAATAGTATATTGAAGTGTAATAGCATAATGAAGGAAACTGAGACTGAGAGTGATTTGGGTGCTGCTGAGGGGGAGGGTGGAGAGGCCAGAGTCCTGGTTTGGCTGGTGGACCACAGCTGAGCTGTTTGCTGGAATTGTCCATCGTCCTTGACCGGCTCTGTCCTCTAGCCTCATGACCCACGCTGTCATCTGTGTGGGCCTTTGGTGGCTGTGCTTCCCTCCCGCTTTAACACCACCAGAAGAACACTCCAAGGTGTAAGGAGAGTGAGATCTCCCACAATGCCTCACCCTAAGGTAATTGTTTGGTTATGCTTCCTGCCATTGTCCGTACAGATCTATAGTTAAAAAAATAGTATAATTGCTGTGGAGTCCTTGTGCCCGTGTGATGTGCTTGTCTGTGTTCTGCATAGACCCCGTGAATCATTTTAATGAGCTCATCAAGGTGGAGTGCTATCACTTACCTACCAATTCCCCTCTTTGGTCATTTCAGAAGCTTCCAGAATTTCAGGATCACAAATATCATTGTAGCAAGCATCTTTGTGTAAATAGATCTTTTGCTTTCTTTCAAAGATCTCTTTAGGAGACATTTCCAGCAGTGGGATTAATGTGTCAAAGGGTATGAATATTTTCATGGTTTCTGATATATGTTGTCAAATTGCTTTCTAGGAGTGTAGCGATTTACATACCTGACATGAATAGATGAATGTAGCAGGTGGGCAAAATGTTGCCAGCATTGAATATTATTATTTTATTTTTGAACTTTTTTTTTTTGCTGGTTTAATATATATAAAAGGGTCCTAATTTAAATATATGGGATATGCCTAGCATGCAGGTTGGCACATGGTAGTTGTTTTTGCTCATGTTTCCCTGCAGGTTATGATCCATGTCCTGCTCCTTGGACCACAGCCTAGACCTTCTGTCTGTCCTGTACAACCCCAGTCCCTGGCATGACCTTGGTTGCCATCACTCTCCTGTGAGTGCCCGACCTTGGCTTGGCCCACATTCCCATAAATGTTAGGCATTAATGGTAACATTGAGCATCTAGGCTGAGCCCCTGTGTAGCATGGTGGTTGAAAGACTGCTCATAGTCACCTCATGGTTCCTCAGTTTATCAGCTGTGTGAGCTTGAATAAATTACCTAATTTCTCTAAGCCCAGGCTTAATTGAGGTAATGTATGTTAAGCACCTAACACTGCATGATACAGAGTAATGCTAGTGTTAATAATAATAAATTTTATTTATTTATTTATTTATAAAGATTTTTAAAAAATTTATTCATTTGAGACAGAGAGAGAGAGAGAGAGAGAGAGGGAGAGCATGAGCAAGGGGAGGGGCAGAGGCAGCGGGAGAAGCAGGCTCCCCGATTAGCCAGGAGTCCGACTTAGGGCTAGATCCTAGGACTTGGAGATCATGACCTGAGCTGAGGGCAGATGCTTAACCATTTGAGCCACCCAGGCGCCCTGATAGTAATTGATTTTAGTAAATCATGCCAGTCTTTGAGAAAGGCGATGTTCTATCCTCATTTTACAGATGAGGCACTGAGGCTCTGAGGGGTTCAAGGACTTTGTCCAACATGGCGACGGAATGCGGTGGGATCTCTGGCCCTTCCCCTCTGCAGCTTCAGTGAGGGGGCCCAATGGGGGGGAGCAGTATTCATGAAAGCCCTCTCTATACCAGGACAGCCGGCGCTAACCTACCTATACATGGAAATGACTGCGAGCTACAGACACATGGGTCTCTAAACCCAAACTAAATGAATTCCACACTGCCCCTTGTCTGGATTCCAAAAATGCCAGTAGTCACTCTAGTCCTGCCTAATCTGAAGGGAAGTATGGCTGAGGGAAACTTAGAGTGGAGAGAGATTAATCTTAACCAATTGTGGTTAGAATGTCTTACTTCTGAAAATTTTACAAACACTTGCAGCCATGTGCACTACGGCTCCGGGCCTTGAGGGGAGGGGGCTGGCTATGTGAGGGTCCCCGGAGCTGAAGCCCCATTTGCTTCACAGTAAATGGGCTGCTGGCCTGGTCTCTTGACTAGCCATTAACCAGGCATAGCCTGGGCTGGTTACTTTTGATGGCTTACCCCTTTTCTCTGAATTAAAACTTTGTCATTAGCATCGTTTCAGTCTGAGAGTTACTGCCAGGGTAGAATTACTCTAATTAAGAGGAAGAGAAAAATATTTTGCTAGTCATTAATTTTTCTTGATTAGAAGGTGACCCAGTTTGAGGCTAAACGAAGAGGTTGGAGGTAGTAATTTAGCACCGGTGCGGGGGGCGGTTCATGGAGATTTTTGTGAGCTGGAGAAACAGCTGGATCCAAGATTGCCATCTGATTTGGATTCATAGCTTCTTGTAAATAGATGTGTAAGAGATCTTCAGGAATGGTGTGCTAATTTTTAGAAGGAACAAAAGCGAGGTTGCTTTAGATGCCACATATGTGTCCCAATTCGTGTTCGAAGGCTTTTTCTCTTAAATGTAAAAATTTTGTATTTTCATTTTTCCTTGATTCGAGGATCCAGGCCTTGACTGGTCCAATTCTGGGATAGCAAGAAACTTACCTTTAGCAACTGCCCACAGCATTGAACTCATGTTAACAGAGCGGCAATATTTCCGCTCTCTTACATAACACGGGGCACAACATTTCGAGGTTTCTGTGATGAGAGCAAGGCATCGTTTGGTGCAAAGAGCACAGACTTGGAGCCAGAAAACCTGAGTGTGAGTTCTGCTTCTGCGTTTGCTAGCCCTATGATTTTTGAGTTAATCCTTGGGCTCTGTGAACTTGTTTCCAACATTACAAACCGAGTCTGAGGAATCAAATGAGATAATTAGATATATGGATTAACAAAGTGACATACAATTGTTTTTATGGTATCATCCAGTTCTCAGATGACTTCTAAATTGGGATTTCAAGCAGCATCTTTGGGAAGGTGAGGCAGGCATCTAAGTTTTCATTCTAAGGGCAAAGCTGCAGGAGTTACAAGATGTTGAGGCATCTCTCTGGCTGAGGGAAAGGCTGCCTGGGCCTCCAGGGGTCACGTGCCTTCCTCTTTCACCTGCTAAGGCTCCTGTGGCCCCAGAGACTATGCATATTTTGGAGAGATGTAACTTCATAATTTTTTATTTTTTATTTTTTATGGTCTGTGGCCGAGTTTAAAGAAGAGGTGGTGGCTTGCAAAATTTTTATTTATGACGGGATTTTCAGAATTCAGTGTCCGCAAATACTGGCAGGGTTGAATTTATGGAAGCAGAGGCTATTTGAATATGTTATCCGGGCAGTTTACAATGTTGCCCTGATGGAGGTGTCAGAATCTGGCTTCAGTGGAGGGCATCCAGAGAGCTGCTTGTCCTCAGCAGGCTCTCTGCCTGAAATTGTATCGTGACTTACGTCGAAAGACTAAATGCCATGAATTCAACTTGTAACTCATATAGATTTCAATTTGGCTGAAGCAAGTTTTGTTTTCCTGGGTCTTTTCTTAATTCGTAATTTGATTCTGGTTTAATTACCATTGTCTGCTGATTGTTTTTGCCTCCTTAGCATTCTTTAACTCATTAACTTTTGAAATTTGAAGTGGCTATCTCAAGTGGATAAAGAATAATCATTTTTCTTAAAGACAATTTCTTATGTGGGAAAGATTATAATTCACAGTTATTTGCAGTTGGTGTCAACTGGTGGAGCAGGGGCCAGGGTTGGAGCAGAAGCCGTGAGGGTCGGGGCTGCACTGGCCCCACCGCAGACCCTTGCCTGCTAATACAGGCTGGGACTGGCTCAGTAGACTGAAGTCTTGACCCAGCATGCGAACATAAAAATTTCCCCGGCCCATGTTTCGAACTTGAGCTGCCCTTTGCAAAGGAGGTCTTGCATTTATTTTTTTAAGGGAAAGCCTGAGTATCTATGAGGCATAGAAATGGTGGCTCATTTCAGAGAAACTCTGTGGGAAAAGAAAAAGACAATGTCATCAATTCCACTTTGGATTTTTAAAGCTTTTCAGAAATACATAGAGAAACCCAGTGATAGAAACCACCAATAGTTCCTAGAACGGGAACCCGTGTTCTTTAAAATGGAGAGCATTCAAAAACAGGAACCTAGAAAGAAAATTTATTACTGATTATGACTTTCCCAGAATGTGAACCACAGGCTGGCAAAAGTGTTGGAAAAAAAGCAACTCCTAAGTGGAAGGTAACAGGCGGTCTCAGCTGTCCTCTGAGGGGACATTGTTACAGGCCCTTCCTTCAGGAAGCAGGGGATGGTGATACCCACTGGTGCCTGGGGCCCACAGAGTGGCTTCCGCAGTGGACATCTATGCTCTGGCAGGTGTTATGATTTAGTGGCGAGCTCAGGTCTGGATTGGAATCTTGATTTCACCACCCTATGACCTTGGACAATTCACTTTCTCTAAATCTGTAAAATGGGGGCTAAGGATCATGCACAGCTCTCAAGCGGCTGTGAAGATTAAATGAGATAATGTGTGGTTAGTGCCCCAGGCATGATTCTCTCCTAGCTTCAGCCTCTTGGAACACAACTAGCCAAACTGTTGTTTAGGAAGAGAAGTGTGGTCATGCTCAAGAGAGGTAGGAGAAATCAGCCTGCCTTGGAGACCCTCATCCTCCACTTGGAGATGTTTGTCCTGAGAGGCCCTTCTGTTTTCCCTTTGGCAGAGCCTGGCATCTTGTGACTCCAAGGAGAGCCTTGGGCTTGGGCTTTGGGTAACATCTTGGCCCTTAGGTTCATCCTCTGTGTCCAGCAGACAAATATCCATGTTTCCCTCGGGCCTAGGAGACAAATGGGGAAAGGTGAAACATTTTTTTTTTTGGCATTTAATGACGCCCCCCCGCCCCACCCCGAATGTGGCTTCAAGCTACTAGAACACAGGCGCCCCGACACCCTTAATCTTCTCCTCTGCTCTTCTACTGAAGAATTTGGCCTTCACGATGACAGGCTGTTTTGGGAGTTTACCCTTTCCCAAAACCTTGTAGTAGCCCGATCGCACCACATCAATGATAGGAGCAGCTCCAGTCTTGTTTTTGGTGGCATTTACCCGTGTCTGCTCACTGACCAAGTCCACAGTTTATCAAGGTTGACAGTTGGGCAGAAGCTCTGGTTCCCCTTTAAGTGGTAATGTCTCATACCAACTTTTCCAAAGTAACCTGGGTGATATTTGTCAAAGTTGATCCTGTGGTGATACATGCCACCAGCATTATTCTGGCCTCCTGGGTGCTTCTGGTGCTTGCCGATGCGGCCGTGGCCATGGCTCATGTGGCCCCGAAGTTTCCGGGTCTTCCTCAGTCTGGATGGCATGTCGGCAGCCCAGACGGAAAAGCAAGGTGAAACATTCTGAGGCCAGAAGTACACAGGGTGTCATGAGCTCCTGGGCAGCTCTCTATGGTAAGGGTACGATGTGGCTTAATCCGGGTGCTGCTTCTGCCCCAGAGGCAGAGAGAGAACACTCTTGCAAGCCTCATGAGTTGTTCCTCCTATCTCCCCAGTTCTGACTGAGGGATTAGGAACCCCCTTGAAAGGCTCCATAAGTTCTCCCTGGTGGAGGTGTGATCACTCTCTGTCCTAGACTACTGGTGCTTGAGCATCAATCCCCTTGCAAGGGGGTTGTGGGAGGCTACATCTTGCTCTGTAGGGAGTGACATGACACTCCAGAGATGAGCTAAAGTGTGGACAGCAAAGAAGTAAAAGAGAGGCAAAATTTAATTTTAGATTAGTAATGGCATAATTTTAAATTATTATTTTATTTAATTAATTTATTTTTTAAAGGTTTTATTTATTTATTTGAGTGAGAGAGAGAGAGAGCACGAGCAGGGTGAGGGGCAGAGGAAGAAGCAGACTCCCTGCCGAGCAGGAAGCCAGATGTGGGGCTTGATCCTGGGACTTCTGGATTACGGCCTGAGCTGAAGGTAGACACCCAAGCAACTGAGCCACCCAGGCACCTCTTAAATTATTATTTTAAAGGCAAGAAGTAGATGACTATATATATATATATATATATATATATATACATATATATATATATATACCGTTGTGTTCTGGTTTGATTTTCCTTCTATACTCTTTGCTCTTTTCTCAGTTGAGGCAAACAACTTTTTGGGGCTTTTTCTACTTTCTTCTGATTTCATCTCCCCATGTATTTAGTTTTTTCTTTCTAAAAGCAACTGATGATGGGTCTCAGGTGAGGTATGATCAGATTGTGGGTATTTGGGGGTTCTATATGTGTCTTTCCTTTCCCACAAAATGGGTGAAGATGGGAGTTCAAACCCAGGTTCCAGGCTTGTAAACACCAAGAAGGGCTCAGTGAAGTCAAGTGCAAGAGTGGTATCACCATTAATCTTCCCCGTCTGCCTTTGCTTCTGTAGGTCCCAATTTTCCAGATGCACTCTGGGGTGCAGGAAACCCAGCTGGCTCATCCATTCCACAAAAGGGAAAGGGCAAATAACAGGTTAGCACAACAAGAGCTGATTGTGAACAATTGGTCGTGGCACTTTACCTACCACATGCCAATTCCTGTACACCCAGCAGGGTCTTCTTGAGGTCCGGGCAGTGGGGAGCATGGAATGCACAGTGCTTGAAGCCTTTATGTTTGAAAGCTTAGTTTTGTCCTTTGAAAGTGGGAAATAGTTTCCAAGGAAATCACATTTCTGTCAGGATCAGACTGGAGAGCCTACACAACCTTAACAGAACTGTAGAATTTCAGAGGTGAACGGATTTGTCTAAATTTGTCTTTATTTTTCAAGGAAGGAATGGGAGGCCCAGGGAGATTCAATGTCTTCCTGCATGTCCCATAGCACCCACCTTATGCTGGGTCTGGATTTGAGGGAGTGCAGATACAGTGAGGATTCAAAGTATGAGCTGTAAAGAAATAAAAGTAGGCAGACCAAGAACAGAACAGAGACTCTTTGTTCCTTGTATAAAAGGAAGATTGCTGTTGTTTCATGTACACGTCACCTTGTATGTAGGAAAAAGTTTTTAAAAACCAAATTTGATCACATGTTGCTGAATATTCACTACCTTTCCAGTGGAGAAGACCAGTTTGGTCAGATAGAAAGTTCTGTGGCTGGAAGGGGGGGGGGGTCAGAAGGGGCCAGAAGACCTAGGTCGAGTCCCAGATGTGCAATGAGGCATTTACTCTCTCTTCTTAGTTGCTAAATCCTTCCTCATTTGTACTATGAAGGGTTGGGCTGGATAATTTCTAAATTACATTATCACACTGAAGTTCTGGAAGTTTATGACTGTACAAGTGGTATTAGTTAGGACATAGTTTCTGCTGTGTGCGATAGACATAAAAAATAAAAATGGTTTAAACCAGGTAGACCTGTATGTATCTCTCATGTAAATGGTCAGCTGATATAGTGGCACTGCTCTCTGACATCATTGGGGTCCAGGCTCCTTCTATGTTGTTGCTCTGCCAGCATTCCCTGATCTTCACAATCCAAGATATCTGGCTGCCATGCTCATGTTCTCAGCAGCAGGGTGGAGGAAGAAGGAAGAGGAGAGGGAAAGCCCTTTCCTCTATGAGTGTGGCTTAAAAATTGCACTTATCATTTTTGCTCAGAACCAATTGGCCAGAACTTAGTGAAATGGTTATACCTAGATGTAAGGGAGGCTTAGAAATGTAATCTTTATTCTGGCTGGCCATCTGCCTAACCACAAGTTCTAATTTTACAGGAGAAGAAGGAATAGATATTGGGGATAACCATGAGTCTTTGTCATGTGAATCATGATTGAGATGATATAGAACACAGGATCATCCTTTGTGTCCATCACTACTCAGTGAGGCATGGGAAGGATTGGGTGGGGGGCGATATCTCTGACAGTCCTGACAAAAGCCCAACTTGAAGGAATAATGGTGAGGCTCAGAGAACATGCTGATGAAACTGTATTATCCAAATAAGGGGGTAATGGTTGAAAACTCCTTTTGGGGAATCTGCCCAGTTCCTGATATTCCCCTTTCTTTGACCTTTAATTCTTGTTCTCCAATATGGCAAGTGATGACAGCCATGTTTGTAGTGAATATCTTTCTACCCATCTGTGGCCACAGACTGAAACAAGTGTGGACACAACTTGTGCTGGGCCATCACATCCTCTCTTGTGGGTTTTCAGAACCATGACCAAAAGAGTCATGTTAATTAGGGACCATTTGCTTATGCTTGAGTGTTATAAACTCAAAAGTGGTGGGGTGCCATTTTCTGTCATGAGTGTGGGGAATCAGAAAAATCTGGCCCTTGGACAGAGAAGGATGAAGCAGGTGTTTAGAGAGCACGGCCCCCCAAAGCAGAGGGTTCTGAGAGAGAAACTGGGAGGGTCTGCTGGTTCCGGATGACTCCACAGACAAGTTTTCAGTTTTGCCTAAGGCAGAGATGCTTTCTCTTCTATTAAATTTATTTATTTATTTATTTATTTATTTATTTATTTATTTATTTATTTATTTATTTAAAAGATTTTATTTATTTGAGAGAGAGAATGAGAGAGAGAGAGCACACGAAAGGGGGGAGGGTCCGAGGGAGAAGCAGACTCTCCGCTGAGCAGGGAGCCTGATGTGGGACTCGATCCTGGGACTCCAGGATCATGACCTGAGCCAAAGGCAGCCGCCCAACCAACTGAGCCACCCAGGCGCCCTCTTCTATTAAATTTATTAAAACCCCCTTAAAAATACACCATGTATATATAGAGCTTTAAAAAAAAACAAAAAACTCCTAATCTGACCAATTGTTTTTCTTTCCTTTTTTCCTCCTAACAAATCTTAAAATCTTGTTTACCATCTTAACAGCTAATGGCTTGCAAATTTCAATTTTTCGCTTGTCACTAAGAGTGACAATTCAGAGGAGACTATATAAATTGATTCACCTAGCCAAACTTATCCAAAGTGGGGAAGCTAAATAGGTCAGTCCATGGAAACCCAAACCACAGTGTCTTTCCCCAAATAAAACAGCAAGAAATCCACATAGGAAGGGATGAAATGCAATGCAATGCTTTAGAAGGGAGACTGAAAACAGCTCTTTATTTTTAAATATCTTCCTCTAACTTCAGTGAACATGTGGTTTTGAAAAAGATCCTAGGTTGGCATTAGAGGATAGAACTCACTGTACATTTATACCTTAACTTCAAAGTAAAAAAATAGATAGGTAATTCATCCACTTGCTTAAATAAAATTTAAGAGTGGAGATCTGTTGAGAAACAGAGTCCATGCCATGTGAAACTTCCCACATAAAGTATGAAATCCACTAAAAGAAATATTTTAGAGTAAGGCTTCAATTAACTGGAAACTAATAAATTAGAGATTTCAAAAAATTTTTTTAAACCTACTTAAATCAGGGATATAGTAAAATAAATCAAGACTTAGGGTGTATCCTAGTTTTAGGTTTAAATTTGTTTTAATTTAATTTTTTTAACTTCTAGTACTTATCTAGAGCCATGGAATTGGCCAGATAATTGGGTTTTAGAGCTAGCAAGACCTTAAGGGCCATCAAGTGCTCCAGTTTTCAACCTTATCTTCATACCATAATCACCTGGGAAGCTTTAAAAAATCCTGATGCCCAGGCTGCACTCCATACTCATTATATCAGAATCTTGGGGCGGGGAGGGGGATTCTGATGATTTTCCAGATGATTCCATCTGGAATCTGGAGTTGACTCCTTGGAATCTGGAAAACCAGGGATCTTCTACAGCTGTCCCAAGTAGTAAAGTGACCCAGATTGCCAGCCGGTCTAGAACCAGGCGGGCCCCTGCCCTGTTACCCCATGCAGGCTGCCAGCTACACAGGGCCCACGCGCGCCACCCCCACGCTGACCACTAAGCCAGGGCTCCTCCAACTCTGATGTGCTCTCCAGTCACCCGGAGGGCGTATGAAATGCAGCTTCTGGAGACCGGATCTGGGGTGGGGCTGAGCATTTGCCTTTCTGACACGTGTGCAGGTGATTCTTCTGGGGCTGCTCTGGGTACCACACTTCGAGAACCACTCGGTAGGCTGTGGTAGAACTCTCCCTTCCCACAAGCGCACCTGCCTTGTGCCTATGTGGTAGATTTGAACTCTCCTCCTCCTCCTCCAAGGACACGATTCTATTCTGTTTCAGAATCTCCATGTTTTTCCAAAAGCATGTGTAGCTACTCTGTTCACTCAGAACCCAAGAACCATCCACGGGTGGGGTGTCCTTTCATGTTGAGGGATTCCACAGCTGTTGTGCTTTCTTGAACTGCCCCATTTGACCACATCATGCCAGGGCAGGGTTTTTTTTTTTCTTTTTTCCTTTCTTTTTTTTTTTTTTAGCTTATCCCCGAGAGGGTGAAATATGTGCTCTGTAATATAGGTGACACCGAGGAGGTTAAAGTTCCTTGACAGGGACCCGTTGGTGAGGCAGGATGAGTGTCTGAGCTCTGCTTATCAGCCTACACATGTGGCCAGAGATAGAAGAACTGACAGGCAGTGGAATGAAACCTGGGCACCTACAGAAATCCAGGCCTAATCCCTTCCCATAAAACAAAGTGGAAGATAAGTGAAAATGGTTGAAAGCTGAAAGCAGATGGCTGAGTTCCTCCACGCTGGGCTATAAAGGGGGACCTTTGTGATGGAGTATTTATGGATTTGGGGAAACCTGACAAGGTGTTGCTGTAAATGCCAAGAAATACACAGAACAGTGATTTTGTTACTTGAACACATCTCATGATGACTGCAGCTTAGCGAGGATGGGGAAAGATAGCTGGTGTGTGTGTACGTGTGTGCGTGCTCACAGTGCTATGAGCAAGACTAACCTGGTGGGTCAGGGTGGTGGGGTGGTGGACAGGGCTGCCAAAGGAAATCCCTGCAGATGCTTAAGCAGGGACAAGTGGACCATCGGGTCACAGAGGAACTCTGTGGGGTTTGAGGATGGGGGCTGGGGAGTGTGGACTCACAGTTTTAGTTTATTTTCCTTAAAGAGCTGCCCCAAACAAAAGTGCATCCAAGAAGCTGCTGACTAAAGCAGGGATATCTTTGCCCATCTCTTTTCCAGGCCATTCCACTACTCCATTAGGCCACAGTCTTTTGCATTAGGCATTTTAGCATCAGTGCTTAGAGCAACGCTGCCTTCTTTGTAGAGGAATCAAACCATGATTAATATCTTTCACTGGTCAGCTGATTATTCCCAGTCTTTTAAGTTTCTGTCCTTGATGCTGGCCTGATCCACAGAATACTTTTGATAGATAAAATACATCCCTTAATATGCAAAGGAGGAGCTAACTGGACCTTTGAAAGCTATTCTTTCTGAAAAACAAAACAAAACAAAAAACACCAAACCACATGTATTATTTAGAAATCCATTTTTAAAATCCAAAGAGCTCTTTCTAATTGCGGTCCTGAAACAATCCTGCAGAACTGTGTGGTTGGGGGGAGGGGGTGGCCCTTTTGTCTCCAATTCCGAAAAACACGTGCTCCCCTTTTCAGAGTGGAAGCAGGAAGATTTTCAATTGTAGTTTAAACCGAGTGGACCCTTCGGATTTTCCTGGAGCTTGTCAGAATTCTATTTCTGGGAAACTGCATTGTGATAGAGAAAGACAAGGAGGGGGGAGAGAGGAATCAGAATGAGAACATGCAAAGAGAAAACAGATGTCTCAAAGTCACATGCAGGGCCCCTCATTTGTAGTGTTCGGGTAAACAGGGCTGAGCGTGGAGAAGCAGCTTTGTATGTGAACAGTAAACATAAAAGGAAAGGAACCAGGGGCCCTTGAGCCCCACTGTGGGGCTGCTCCACACCTGCCATGCTGGAGACTTCAGGTGGCAACGGTAGGTCGCCCTCCCACTTTGGAGGGGCCTGGCTGTGTCCGCCTCCACCAAAAGGAAAGGATTGAAGGCCCCCCTCATATCCCATCTGATTTCGCACCGCATTCTTCCGGGCCCCCAGGATTTGCTGGCATAGGCTGGTCATCCAGTGGGAGGGGGCTCACTGCTGGGCGGTGCACCTCCCCCAGGACACCTTTCCTGCCTTCCACTGTCAAATGTTACAGCTCCTGTGTCCTGTCCCTTCTCCCATTTCTGCTCCCTGCCAAATAACAGAAGCGGGTTCAATGAAATCAGTGGTGTGTCTCGGCGCAGGCCTGTGCTTCTCAGCAAGTGGTCTCTGGACCAGCAGTGGCCGCATCCCCTAGGAGCTTGTAAAAATGCAAATTCCCAGGCGCCACTCCAGATCTATGGAGTTAGAAACTCTGTGGTTGGGGTCCAGCACTGCACAATTCCACAAGCCCTCCAGCAGACTCATGGTGAAGTTTGAGAATCACCTGGACAGACTTGTAGAAGTGACATTTATATTGGAGCAGAGGAACATCTGTGGACAGAGGTGACTCTCCTGGTGGGGATTTGGGGGCATGGTGGAAGTCAGTGGAGGAGGTGAAATTTAGGGGAGCAATTGGGCCCCTTTTTAGGCCTCTAGATGACTCCCTGCTTTGCCAATGTGTGAGACCCGCCCAGTGGCCATCTTAAATGAAGTTGGCTTTGGGTAGGTGGTGTTACTGCTCATAGTAGGGTTATAATATCTTTGAGAAGGTCCCCAAGGAGCAGGTTGTACAGCTCACCCCACTGCCAGCACTCCCTTCCTTCTCCATCATGGTTTGGATGCATCCTGTCTTGGGCTGTCTTCTTTGGAATGATTCTCACTCCCCCACATGCCCCCCCAAAACACACACACATGTGCGCGCGTGCACACACACACACACACACACACACACACACCCGAGTCAAGGACACAGAGGGCATCCCTGCATGCTTTTCCTTTCTTCTCTCCTGGGAAATGAGCCCAGGAGAGGCAGGCAGCAGAGTTTCTTTGATGAAAACTGTAAAATATTGCTCACAGAGCTGCTTTCCACATGTTTTGGCTGTAGAATTTCCAATTGCAGATTAAATAGTGCATGTGTCTACTTAAATTAACTCCTCCTTGCCCTCAGTCCTGAGTTGACTGTACTGTGTTACTGACCCCCCCTTACCCCTCCTGCCTTTCTGCCTGGAGGCTGATGATGATTTAGGATGACATAGTTAGTGCGGTCTTTAGCTGGACCCTACTAGCCCACAGTGATCTCTCCCTGGCTTTTGGTTGCAAGAGCCAAACTTCTCTTGGGTCACCCACGCATTCTGGACCTTCTTATAAGTGTAACTAGAGGAGGCTGACTACGCCCTCTCTGCTCCCCATCCCTTTCCCTGGCAGGAGAACAACAACATTTAATCCTGACTTTTCCAGACTGATCTATTATGGTAACCAAGGGGCACCTGTTAAAAGAGAAGTAGTCTCCTTTCCTCTTGAGTTTGGCTTCCAAGATGGAGCTAAGAAGAAGCCATACTGCATTTCTATTTGGATGACGTTGGGGAAAGATTAAGTTATTAAGACCTTTAACTGGTCCTCTGCTATGTTATCATTCCCTTTTGGGATTTGTCCTAAGACTTCAATAAAGAACTTCCTAATACCTGTACAGCCTGGTATGGAAGTTCCTGGGAGACTGCAGACAGAGTGTAAAGGGGTAGGGGGCTACTCCACCCCACCTCCTTGATGACTTCCGTAGGGAGGGGGCATCCTAGCTGTTGAAGGACCTACATTTAACCTCTCAAATGGCAGCCCACTGGGTCCCTGGGAGGAGTTGGAGAAAGACAGCAGGTGAGGAGAATAGCTCCTGGATAGGAAACTCAAGAGACGCAGTCAAGGTGGCTAGTGTTATTGATATCTTGGTACTTAAGGGAACAATTGTATGGGAATCCAGACAGAGCCAAAGAGTCAGCCTCAGGAAGAGTGGGGTTGGAGATTCAACCTAAAGTTCCAAACGTGGCTTTGGGGAACATAAGAGTTTATGAACTTGTCCATGGATGGAAGTATGTCCCATCATTTCAGGGACTCTGCTCCTCCCTGTTTGTCTACTCCTTCAGTTTCTTTCTCTACTGACCTTTCCCCCCAATATCCACTTTGAATAGCTATGTCTACCCCTCTAGAACCACCTTTCACTCATCCTGACCCTGTTCTGTGCCCTGGGAGGCTGAACCATGTAAAACAATGACCATTAGAGCTAAAGCAGAAACCGAGTTTGTGAACCTACCAGGCAAATGAACACACACCAGTGAATAAATCCACTGAGTTGCTCTCAGAAAAGTCAGGGTGTTTTTTGAAAGACTTAGTAAAAGGGTGTCAGAATGGTCATGCCAGTGAAGGATCAAGACCTGTACTTTCCATAGGTCTGAGCCCAATTTATTCAAACAGGTCCCATGGTTCCTTGGTGAGGAAGGAGCCAGTAGTAAGGTCCACTGAAGGTCTGGACTTCTGGAGTCACCCAAGAGGCTCAGTGGGTGAATGATTCTAGCTTGTCAGGACCAGCCACAACACTACACAAATTCAGTTTTGATATTATTGGAGGCAAAGTGTGCTGCAAGGAGGACACTTTCTCTCTACACCTGAATGGATGATCCACTAGCTCAGGTTTGGTTTGGCTAATGGAAGCAGCTTAGGATGGGGCAGGAGGGAGTGGAGTTAAGTTGAAGACTTATTCCCTGGCTCCTTTCCTTCTGGGATGGACACAACCTTTGCCCAAGGCAGTCTCCTCCTCCGCTCAGCTCACTTCTCCTGGTCTGGCGACATCAGGCCTCAGTGTGGTCGGCCCTCAGGTACTGCCTTCTCCCTTGTTAATTCCCTAAACCCTGCCCCTAGCTTGGAACATAATCTCTTTATCCAACTTTTCTCAAATTACTCAGTTTGAGTGTATGGTCCTTTTCCTGCCAGGATCCTGACAGGTGGGTTGACAGATACAACCCATGCTGCCTAATTTTTTCCCCCTTGCCTTCTCATTCATACTTCTTGCAACTTCCCAACTTGACCCGGCAATATGGTCCATCTCATTGCTATCCTCTAGGTTATAACTTTTCAGCTTTAGCTCCCACTGCTAAGGAGTTAACATTTGTGAGCAAGTTATCAGATGGGCTCAGAGTCTGTTCTTATCTGGGCCACATCATATATGCCTGGCAAACCTATAAATTGGCTCCTTTGTTCAACTACTCTTGGTTGCATCTCCCATGGCTACAGGTGGAGGGAATCACATAGTACGAAGCGTGTGGGTGGGGTTGGGGTGGGGGTGTCCCTTAGATGGGGAGTGCCCATTGGCAGACACTGTAATTGACGTCCAACTTTTAATCCATTTCTGTCTTTTTTTTTTTTTCTCTCTCACTTGTAGTCTTGTTGGGGGCCGGGGCATTGTCTTGACTGCCCCTGCATCCATGCAAGTATCCAGCTCAATTCTTTGCTTAGTGAGTCTGGGTGCTCAAGGGGCTCCTTCCAGAGACACTCCCCTCCTCCAAGGGTCAGCAGACTGTCTAGTTCAGTTACAAGGGAGGAGGAATGGCGTTGAAAACTGTTCACATTACCATTTCAGTTTTCGAAATGCCTCAATCATCTTTCCCAGAGTTGGATCCAATTTCTCCCCACTCCGATTCTTTTCCTACTCAGCTCTGCAGCAGTGAGCAGGTGAGCTGAGAGGGCCAGCGTGGGCTGGCGAGTTCATCTTCCTTGCTGCCTCCAGGGGGAAGTAGCTGATGTTTATTCAGTTGCCTACTTAGTTTTAGGTACTTTCCTAGCTCTCATTTAATCTTCTATGAAACCAAACAATGTAGGCATTTTCTCTCCATTTTGCGGATGGGGACACTGAGGCCCAAGTAAATTAAGTTCCTTGCTCAAATTCAGGGGCACAGCCAGGACTTGGACCCTTTTTTTTTTTTTTTTTTTTTTTTGAGAGAGAGGTGGGAAAGGGCAAAGAGAGAGAGAGAGAATCCCAAGCAGGTTCCACACCCAGCGCAGAGCTGGCTTGATCTCACAACCCTGAGATGATCTGAGCTGAAACCAAGAGATGCATGCTTAACTGACTAAGCCACCCAGGTGCTCCTGGACCCTTATTGCTTGATTCAAAAGCCCTTGTCACTTCCATTCAGCCACGTTTACAAACACCTCTGGTGTGAATGGCGACACCCACTTTCCGGCTGACTCTCGGCTCACCATCTGTTATTAGCTACCCCTTCTTCCCCCAAACGCTGGATGGTTTGGAGCAACCTGAGGGAGGGACCTGCTTTAGGCACTTTTTTTCCTTCTACATACCCTGCGGGGCTTAACACATAGTAGGTTCTCATAAACACACCGTAAATTAAGTTGCAAAGGGAACAATTAGAAGTAGTTTTGATTAGGTAATTTCTTTTCAAGGGGAGCCAGGGTGGAGGAGAAATGGCTATAGAATAATTTACGTTGGCCCTACTGGCTTGTTTCTCACTTTTCATCTCTGTGTTTGGACCTTATGTGAGTAGACATTTGATGGCCCCCATGAGTTAGAATCCAATCAAAGTGCTGCAAACCTCAGCCTCTGATATCCTCTCTCAGCAGACTGTAATTTTGAGAATTGCTTTCTTGTTGGCTATTGTGGCTAGGTAAGAAGAGGTGGATGCTCAGGTAGGGCGGCCAAAATGCTTCTGGAATTCCAGTGGAGGTCTGCTTTGAATTCCTGGTACTTATTCATTAGAACTCTTTGGCACAGAATCACACTTCCTGCACAAATGCAAATATTTATATGGCAGTATTCATGCAATTTGGGAAAAAAATTGCAGCCTGTGATGCTTCCCTTTCCTGTGTGCCCCAGCATCTCAGGGTATTTTCTTTCCTCCCCTAAAATTAATGAAAAATCAAACTTTTGCAGGCTTCACTTAGTTCCTGACTTTCAATCAGATAAATTTGTGACCTGAATATTTCCCTCTCCTTTTTCAGTATTCATGAAGAATCATTTGTGGCCGGGCTGGTGGATTTAAGTGTTTGTCTAGTTCAGGAAAGACAGATTTATTCCTTGGGAGTTGTGTATAACTTACAACCTACATATTTCTTGCCCCTCCCCTGCTTTCCCCATCCTTTTTTCTGTCTTTAAATTTAGAGGGAATAATTTTTTTTTCCTGGTTTGTCGTTAGCACAAACTTAAGGAGTCTGGGCTTAAAATATTGATCCAGCTTCTCCCACAGAGACTTCGGTCTCTGAGTTTTGCAGTGTGGTATGCCTGATTGAAAGTGGTCTGGGCTGAATTTGCTTTAATAGGATGTTACACTTCTCTCCTGGGTCAATTTTTATCCACTTTATCAAGTTACTTATTGATTACAGCTCTTGTCACATGCACATTAGTTTGCTGAGAAACTTAAAGATATGTTTTGTTTCTTGCTTCGAGTAGTCTAGGAATGTAGTGGGCTCTAGTTCACTGGGGACCCCAGATGCTCCAATTTTTTAAAACTGACTCCATTCTCTCTTAGGCACTTGGCTTAGAATTCTGAGAATGACGTTGGTTGTCTAGAATAGGAAAACAAAACAGATAATGGAGTTCCCCCCAGCCCCATTTAGTACTTTCTTCTCTGGGAATACTTGAAGGCAATCTCATCTTGAATAAAGGGAATATAAAGAAAGTACTGGAATGGGAATTTAAGAGAGGAGGGAAGGGAGAGAATGGATGCAAGTGAAGGTAATGGGTCAAGTCCAAGAGAGGCTGGGCTGGGTATTTTCATGCCTAAGAAAAAAGTGATTTGGAAAAAGGAAGGAGAATATGCTTTGTGCTTCTGTACTTTGGGCCTGGCTAGCTTTTCATGATACTTGTTTCCTTTAATTTGTAATCAGATATAGAAAAGTCCATCATGAAAACAGAACTCTAATGAGCTTGATTCTGAAGATTTGGAACCCCTTGGCGGGTCATGGATTACCCCAATTACTGGCATTATTGCTGCCAGGGGAACAAAGAACACCTAGGAACACACTCAAAATGGAAATATTTATTTTTCTATTAGATCTCAGCTTTGAATGTGCAAATGGTTACGTCTAGGGCTACGTCCAAGTAGAATTATAAAGTTGTCTTCAAGGCCATCCCACCTCCATTTACTCATGACCTAATTCAAAGTAGTGTATTATGTCACCCAGAGCAGATATAATTTGACACTTATTTATATTAAGCTGAGATAACATTATCTTATATGTTGTTAATATATTCTTCCATCACAGTGCCAACAACCTAGAAGGTGGGCTTTGTGCCTGAGTTACTTGTAATGGACCTTAACTGTTATGGGCTACCCAGTCTCTTAACACCTTTCCTTGTTTTTGCAAAACCCAAATATGCTAGCCAGCCTTGAAGACAGCCAGCAAGGACCCCTGTCTCCCATCTTCATGCTCTCGTGTCATCCCCTCCCACATTCTATTAGGGTTGGTCTGTGTGGTCAGTAACATACCACAGAAGTGACTGCATATGATTAGGAGACTAGGTCATGAAACACATGGTGGACTCTACTCTGCTTTTTCTTGGATCCCTTGCTCTGGGGGAAGACAGCTGTCATGTTATAAGCACACTCAGATAGACCGATGGAGAATTTGTGGTGAAGAACTAAAGCCTCCTGCCAATAACTAGCGGGCCATGTGAGCAAACCACTTTGGAAGCACATCCTTTAGCCTCTGTCAGGCTTTCAGACCATAGTCCTGCCTGATATCTTATCTGCAATTTCATGAGAGACTCTGAGCCATAACTACCCAACTGCTTCTAGATTCTGAACTCTCAGAAACTGTGGAAGATAACACGTTTCTTGTTTTAAGCTGCTAAGTTTTGGGAAGATCTGTTATGCAGCAATAGATAACTAATACACAAAGGGAGGCATGCCCCAGTTGGTTCCCACAATGGAAGCCAGAGTGGGGGTGGAAATTTCCTCTTTCACATTCCTGGCAGTTAGTGCTTGGGCACGTGGTCTCAACTGAACCAATTGGATGCTTATGCTTGGGCTTGCAACCTGCATTGGGTCAATCAGAATCTTGTGTTTAAGACCTTGAATCTAAAGAGAGTTATAATAAAGCAGAGTCCGGTGTAGAACTAATTCCTTCAGAAGCAGCAATATCAGCAAATGGTGTCTTTTGTTGATAACAATGAAAATAAGCAATATGCTTCTGTACCATGGGCCTGGCCAGCTTGGTGGGCCACACGCAAGGGTGGGTGGGGTCTGTGGCCTGATCTTTGCTGTGTGTCATTCTGCCTGTTTGGCCTCCAGTGAGTTCTCCCTGTTTTCAGAGCTTCACTCTCTAGTCTCATTAGCAATTCCTGTAATGTGATTTTCCACTGAAGTTCAACAAAATTAGTTTATATTTTATACAACCAGGAACTGTGCCTGGGACAGCACTCAAGTACATTTTCATAATGATGGTGGTGGCTTCTTTTCAGAAATGTCCATTGCCTTGAGTACTGCCTAGACACAGAGCAAGTGACAAGTAGGTCTTTGTGGATTGGAAGGCTAATTAGTGAGCATCTTTTCTCATATGATCCTCTGTTCTATCAGCAGCTTTGTGAAGATGGCAATGTTAGGGATTGTACCTGGCCCAAGGACTCTAGAGACAAACCACCCCACCTCCTGACCCCCTGTAGTGATCTCATCCAGCGATGTATACAGAAGAGGTCTCTCTTTGGAGGCTGAGCCACGCCACCTGTTGGCTGTGTGATTTAGAGAAAGTTACTCCATATGTCTGAGCCTCGTTTGTCTCACTGACAGTATTACAAGCCCTACTCCACTGGGTTGCTGTGAGGTTAGATTAGACAGCATGTGTGAAAAGAACTTAGCCCTCAAGTTCTGGCTCAGGGTTGGGCGGCCTAGCTCCGAGCAGTGAACTGAGGGTTCTTGGCCACTCACCTTTATTTCTGCTCAGTTTCCTCATCTGAAAAATAAGCAGGTTGGATTAGAGCTGTGATTTTCAAACTTTTTTTTCCCTTTCTGGAAATATAAAAAATAAAATCATTTATAGACCTCAATATAAAATAAATAGTATTTTATTGGCATGGATTTATTTTATAGGTTTGCCTATTATAAATTCAGTTACTGAGAACAATGGGGCTATTCTGATGGATATAAACATTTGAAATCAGGGTTATGGGCAACATTTGCCACCATGGCTTAAGTATCACATTGAATTCTGCATATTATATTGGATGTGCATCAGTGAGAATGTCAAGTTTCATATGCATAAGTAGTTGCACATGTAATTGTTTTTGGTAGTGTATCTTGCAGTCTCAGAAGATTTTTAGTTGAACTGAGAAGGTTTGGTGTGAGGACTGCATGAACATGAGCTTCTCCAAGGACAAGTTAATGTGCAATGGATTTAAGTGTGGCTTCTACCACATTTGGGTAAGCCCGTGGAGCCCTAGGGAAAGCAATTTACAAACTCCCAGAGTAGATAATGCTAAGTTTTCTTGCAGTTCACACATTCAGTGGTTCTAAGGATTGACACAGGAGTGATATCTGCATAACACCAGCCATCTTTTTAACTTGCAAAAGTAGTACATGAACATATGCTCAGTGTAAACACTTCCAATAACATGGGAGCATATAGAATGAAAAGTAAGAGTTCCTATTCAACCACCTCCCCTTATGGCCCTGTCCCCCTCCCTTTCCTGTATACACATGTAAGTCATCTCTCTCTCTCTCCCTCTCTCTCTCTCAGCAGACTTTCTTTCTTTCTTTTTTTTAAAGATTTTATTTATTTATTTGTCAGAGAGTGAGAGCACAAGCCAGGAGACAGAGGGAAAGTGAGAAGCAGGCTCTCCGCTGAGCAGGGAGCCCGATGTGGGGCTCGATCCCAGGATCCTGGGATCATGATCTGAGCCAAAGGCAGCCACTTAACTGACTGAGCCACTCAGGCACCCCTCTCAGCAGACTTTCTATGAATACATAGCTCTACCATATCCTTTTAAGCTCTTATTTAATATTTTATAATTTAAATAAATAATTATAATATAAATATAATTTATAATATAATTTGTTAACCGTTCCTCTATTTAACAAACATTTAAGATAACCTATGTTTTTCATCATTACAAATAGTGCTGTAGTTATCACCTTTATACATATACTTTTCCTGGCCTTTCAGTAGGTTAGGTCCTGAGAATTGGAATTGTCTCATCAAAACAAATATCGATAAATACTGTCCAATGGCCCTTTCAAAAGTCTATGCCAATTTGTATTCACCAACGATGCTTATTCTTTTAATTTACACTTCTCTGGTTACTAGTGAGGTTGAGCATCTTCTCATGCTTATTGGCCACTTCTGTTTATATTTTGCTGCATTGGCTGTAACTGTCTTTTCCCATTTTCCCATTGGGTCATAATAAATAAATGTTTTTTCCTAAGTGGAGTCTTTAAGTAGTATTTGATATCAAAGTATTCCAGAGTACCAACAAATCCAAATGGATTTCTTGGAACTTGTTGCAACATCAATTAATCCATATACGTAAATGTATCTATCCATTTATTCTTCTACTCACCAATCATGCAAAAAGTATTAATGTGTATTAGAAGTACAAAAATACATAAGACCTGCCCCTTACAGTCAAGATGCCCACAGTTTACTTGGGAAGACAGGTACGTAAGCAATTACAGTTCTTGGTGTAAGTGCTCTAACACAGGTATGTCTGGGGAGCTGTAGGAGCAGCAGGTCTACTGGGTATGGATTATGCGTACAGGTTGTGCTGTCTGGAGCGTCATACCTTATTAACTCTGGAATTGAGTGGTGGAGGTAACCAGACACCACCTGTGCTTTTTAAGGAATACATTTTTAGAGAGTTGGAATTTTAAGAGATGTGTGAAAAGCTGGAGAGAGGGGCTTAGAAGGCTTAGGAAAATAAAAGAAAATGGCATCAGAGAAAGCTTTAAGTCTGTAGTGCAGAAATTACTTGAGTAAGAGAGTGAGCAGGAGAAACTGGGATGAGTGAAAGGAGATGTAGAGTAGGGCTTGGAGTTAAGAATATCTTAATGTAGATATCCATAGAGTTTGAGGACAAGGAATCATAGTGTCAAACAAGTGAGGAAGGAGGACTTCATAACTTCTACTAGAGATTTACTAATGTGGCTCCTGTGGGAGGAGGGTGAGACCCCATGGGGAATTAGATTAACTTTCCTTGGAGGCAGTCAAGAGCTAGGTTAAAGCACTGGGTTTCAGGGTCAGGGAGAAATGTGTGTGTGTGCGCGCGCGCGCGCACACACACACACACACACACACTTATGTATTTATGTACTTTGAGTGGAGAGGGCAACATTTGATGTTGGAGGGTGGTAGAAAAACATTAAAGCTGGGAGTCGAGATAATGGAAGTCTTAGCGTAGAGTTCTCTAGAGTTTTCTAGGGGTCTCTAGAAAGCAGAACCTGAGGCAAGGGTTAAAGTGCCAATATTTTATTTGGGAGGTGCAAGCTTAGGGCTATGAGGGAAAAGCAGAAGTGAGGCAAAGAAGGATGTGAAACACTGGGATGCAATATATGACACTGGTCAGCACTTCCCAGTGAACCTTACTGAAACAGGGCAGGTCACTCAGCAGGTGTATTTGCTTGGCATGTGGGACTTTGTAGAAGGACTGGAAAGAGAAACTACACTTAAAGAAGAAACCACACCTCATAGTTGTCCCCAGAAGAGATTATGGTTGGGGAGTTTAATGGCTAGCCCCCTTCTTTCTCCCACTTTTTTGTTAGTCAAAGTTCACTTCTTGGGCTGCTGATCGTCCCATACTCCTTTGTGCTTGGAAGAGGAGCTTCTGTTGTTTGCAGTGAAGGGACCCCGACAGACCCCTGCTATGATGACCTTCATGGGTCCCCATCTTTGTGGCTTGCCTCTCTCCACACTTGACTTTAGTGTGTGGTTGCTGTTGTCAGTGGCATTCTTGGAAAATTTACTTAGGTTTCATTGTCAAATCAGTCATTCTTCTAGCTACTTTCCTTCTGACCACAGGCTCTGCTTGTAGTAACTTCATTTTTGTCTCTTTTATAATCAAGTCTCCATCCTGTATCCCAGGTCCATAGTTGGTTCTATGCCTTCATCCCTGCATCTCATCCCTTATAACCTGGGTGGGATTTATAAGGAAGTAGATTTAAAATTAATGTAATTGTAATTCAACCCCAAACTGGGCCTCATGTGGGCTAGCCTTGGCAGAGAATTGCACTCTCAGGAAGACCATCCAGCAACCAAAAGCAATTAAGTTAAATTAAAACTTTACTGGTATCTCTGGGAAGAATGTCAAGGGAAGTAAATATATTTTTAATGTACAGCAAGACTTGTTAAGCTTTTCCCATCTCTGGTATATTCCATATCTTCCATTCCCCACCCCACCAAACTCCTCTCTCCTTCAGTCCGATTCTAAACTGAGCATTTTCCCATCACTCTGCCTTAGTAGGTCCCCTATTTTCCTCCTCTTCCCCCTTTCCTTCTGCCTTGATTGTTTCCATGCCAACTTCTGATACATATATCCCGTTTTTGCATTTCCAGTTCTGTTCTTTTTCTCTCCATTGTCCCGGAAACTGAGATTGCAAAGACAGAGTTCTCCTTAAAAAGGGTGAAGGAGGGGGAAGCTCACACATTAATCATTTTTATTTTCATCATTTGAGAAAGAAGTTGCTAATGAGCAGAGCCACTCAGCAATGAAATGGATTACTCTATGAGGCAGGGATTCTCCTGTCATGGGGATAATTCAGATGAAATTTGGAGAATCAGTGCTCAGGGAGATTGGGAGAAAGTTCTGATTCTGGGCGATGCTGGGCCAGATGATTTATAAGCTCCCACCATGTCCAAGATCCTAGATTTAGATGTGTGTCCCGTAAATTCTGCCACAGTGTCAGGGTGGACTCCTGTCAGTTTTTCTCCTCTTTAGAAATCTGCCAGGGATGGGGAACCTCGAACTCTGAACTTGCTCTAACTCTTGTGGCTTTAATTTCTTTGAGACACGTTGTCTGCATTGTCATTTCAGCATCTCGGCCTTTCCTGCTGGAATCAACGAGCTCGATTGTGTCTCTCAAATGGCTCAGATTTTCCACTAATGTGTCAACTACACAGTCTAGCTGTGCCAGGCCCTTGCTGGATGACTGCTCATTTTGCTCTGAGACTGCATATTCCAAGACGGTAAGTGGGCACGGTGGATGTTGGATTGGTGGGAGGCAGCAGGCCAAAAGCTCAGATTTCCCTAGTGAGGGAATGGGGTCAGGACGCCTGTCTTGCCAGACCTGCCGTGCTCCAGGGGAGTGGTGTGGTGGGAGAGGGAGGGCACACACTTTGGGGTCAGATGGGCCTGGTCTGAATCCGTTGCTCATACACAAAGAATGGTAGTCAAGACTCCTTGGGTTGCATGTGGCAGAATTTGAACTAGCTTGACAAAACTAAAAAGCGGGTGGTGGTGGTGGTGGTGGGGATGGGGTACTTACTGGTTTCCAAAACTGGAAGTGTGGTCACAGCTGTATGCACGAGCTCAAGGGACTTGTAAAGACTTGCCTCTTGATTTCTTTCTTTGTCACCTCCTGTTTCTACATGGCTTCATTTTCTACCCTAATGGAAAGGAATCCTTTTCCTGAATGTTTTGAACCAAATTCTCAGAGTTAAATCTCATTGGCCTGGATGGGGTCTTGTGTTTGCCTCTGAATCAGTCTTGGTGGTGGTGGTAGTGGTGGTGGGTGGGGGGGGGGTAGAGTACACTACTGGCCAGGAGAATGTTTTCCCAGAGGGAAAGTAAGACTTGTCAGTGAGGAGCAAGAGCATATGGATGTTGAACTAACAGAAACAGCCCACGTCCTACTACAATACAACCTTAGCAATGATGTCATTGCTCTGAGCCTACTTTCTCCAAGTGTGAAATTCCTACTTCATAGCTATTTTGAAGACTGTAAATAATAAATGCATAGCACCTGTCACATGGTGGGCCTTCAGCAATTAGTAGCGATTCTGGTTGTTAGGTCCAGAGGACCAGTTGGTGAGAGGGGATTTCTACTCAGTGGGGAAATGTGTGTGTGTGTGCGTGCGTGCGTGCGTGCGTGCGCACGTGTGCATGCATTCTCATGCTAGCTTTCAGGGAAGCACAGGCTAATGAGACTTGTTCCCACCATCCAACCTTTTGCTCCTTTTCTTTCCCTCTTTGCTCTTTGACTTACTCTTTAGTTTTCTATCTTTTCTCCTCTCTTCCTGTTCCCTCCTCTGCTTTCCTTTTCCTTTCACTGGCCATATATATATATGTTTTATAATATACATATATATGTATAAAACATATATATATGTTTTATAATATACACATAAATGTTACAAAAATGTATTTTCTTATTTTTTGTGACAAATTGAATTTATTTAAAGATTTTATTTATTTATTTATTTGAGAAAGAGGGAGAGCGAGTGTTGGGGGGGCAGACAGAGGGAGAAGGTCAAGCAGACCTGCTGTGCGTGGACCCCGATGTGGGACTTGGTCCCTTGACTCTGAGGTCATGACCTGAGCTGAAATCAAGAGTGAGATGCTCAACCAACTGAGCCACTCAGGTACCCCTGAGTTGAATTTATTTATGTATTTTTTTGCATCCTGACTTAAAAAAAATTGAGCTGTCTCTCCCAAGTACATGCCACAGAATCATGTAAATTGCTGAAGAAATTGTAATGGAGGGGATTAGTAAAGAGACAATGTCAAATAAGAGAACAAAGTGTATACCTCCATATCTTACAGGATTGCTAGAGGCAGGCTCGATTTACTGAAAATAAAGTTTCCCATTCCCTATTCATAATTTTAAAATGGAGCAAGCTGAAAATTCTCTCTTTTCTCCAAAACCAGCTAAGCAATAAAGTCAGCCGAATGTCATTGCTTATGTGTGGTCCTTGATCGTGTCCATGGGGGTGGTGGCTCTTGGTAGTAAAAAGGTTCCACCTGTTTATAGGGACCAGAGAGGGTGTTAAAGACAAAATCGGGGAGGCGGGGGTCTGACGCATAGCCGGGCAGACAGGGAAGGGGAAACAGCGAATCTATCCTCTGAGGTCCACAGACCTTTGGAGAAGAAAGAGATCAGTACCACAGAGACACACACATTTCAGGACGAAAGTGTAAGTAAAGATGAAATGGAAAATCTGCCTCATTAAAGCCCAGCTCCTCAAAGTATCAGACTCCCGGGTTTGCCTCTGTGCTGGCGCTGTGTGGAGCAACCAGGCTGGCCATTTGCTGATCCCTTTTGGGAACGAGATTGTGACTGAGAAAGGTGCCCCCACCTCAGAGCAGTCAATGGACAGTGGCCTTCTGGACAACTGTGTATCAAACCAACTCACTGCTTTTTTGCCACCTATAAACAGGACGACAAGTCATTTGTTGTTGCAAGGGGCACCAGCAATGCTTAGGGAGGTGGAAAGAGGAGGGGATACAAGGGAGAGATGGGGAGCTCTGCCTTGCTTCATGCATTACATGGACAGGGTCAGATAATCCTGCTGGGCAAGCTGTTGCACTTGGGATGTGGATTGTCCCTTGGGGAGAGGGCATGTGTGGATGGGGGGTTTGGGTGTTGCGGTAGGGTGGCAAGGGATTTAAGCCTGACTCTGGAGATTTAAGCCTGATTCTAGGTGCCTGAGCTAACGAGGGCACATGAAGATAGGTGGCATGTACAGGAGACATGACATTATTGGCTTTCATGTCATTGCAAGGGAACGGAAAGGCTCCCCTGCCCCCTCCTGTCCTGGCTGACGCTGGGGGGACCTTCTGTGGACTTCGCCTTCCTCTCTGTAAATGGGAACACTAATCCTGGCCTCATGTCCTTCCTGGGCCTGTCCCGGAGATTCTCTCATTCAGAAAGAATTTACTGAGCTCCGACCAACATTCAGCGCTGGGCTGGACAGGTCGGGGAGTAGGGAACAAGGTTAACTCTCAGTCTTTATCCTTAAAGAACTAACAGATGTGAAAGGCTTTATAGAGCCATTAGGGGTGTTTGTAGATGAGTTCTGTGGCCCGGGGTTGAGGCTTAGTCCTGTTCTGCTCCTCACTGAGTGGGCTGGGGCACCCCTTCTCTGGGCCTCACCTACAAAACAATGCAGTGGGGGTAGTTGCCCTTGGGGGGGGTCTCTTCCACTTCTGGCCTATATGAATCTTCTGGCTGCTCATATCTGCTTGTGAGGCCAAGTAGGAACCAAAGTAGACAGCCACTTACTTACAGTAAAGCCAAATTTTCTCCCCCGACCCGAAAATGAACAGTTCTGCAAAGTGCTATGACCTTTCAAGTTTGAGAAGCATGAAAGTAGCCCTATTGTCCTTACTACAAGTCAGGTATCAGGAGGGCGCTGGGACCGTGGGCCTGTCCTGAGAGGGAAGGGGTGTGAGTCAAGCCTGCTGGCTTCTGCTGCCCTGGACAGGAGAGCTGATTGGTGTTCCTCGCCGGCATCCTGGGGAGGGCGTGCCCTGGTGGGTACCTCTGCCCTCTGTGCAGAAACAACCTCTGTTGTTTTTCTCCTCAAGGTCTGATCAAAGCAGCTTTAGACTCTCAGAGCCTTTCCATGGTCAAATGTTTTCATTTTTCTCTTGGCTGGATTCCTGGTGCTGTCATTTGGTTGCCATGAGTAGGCTTGCCTTTCAGGAGTGTCCTGCTAACTCTGTGGGTCTTCTCCACAAGCCATTTAAGTGGATAGTCAAGGCCGTTTCACGAACTGGAATCCACAGTGCCACCGATCCACAAGTCAGAGGCAAATTCCTGCACCTTGCCTTCTGACAGCTTTTGCAGTCTGGCTAAAATGTAAGATCCCCATGCTTCCCCATTTTAAGACAGTGTAAAGAAAAACAGGTGCCCGCTGGTCTAGTCACATCCCCTATAAAACGGCTGGAGTCTATTTTTTGTGGGAAAACAGCAGAGGGGGGTTGGACTAATTAGTTTCCTCCCAGGAATCTGATTATGGGAAGGCTGAGCAGTGTGGGAAAGAAAAGTGAACGGCCACCCAGAGCTGTCACCAACGAGAGCCAAGCCATTTGACAGGCAGAGTGAGCTTCCATGGCTTGGATGCATTCAGTCAGAGGCTGGGCAGCCACTCTGGGGAAAAGTACACAAAGGTGACTGATGGACTTGGCTGAGGCTGGAGCAGGGGACCCCAAAGGTTTGCAGTGGCTCTGAAATTGCCCCACAAAACTGAAATATAGGAGAAGGCAGCATTAAGTGCCTCTACTCTTTTTATATTTTTTCCAACATCTTTTTTTTATGTGATAAAATACATGTAATGTAAAATTTGCCATTTTAATCATTTTTACATATATAGTTTGGTGGCGTTAAATGCCTTTGCATTGCCGTACAGCTATTGCTACCATCCATGTCCAGAACTTTTTTATCTTTCCACACTGAAACTCCACACCCTTTAAACAATAACTCCCCATGTCCCCCTCCCCCAGCCCCTGGCAACCACCATTCTCCTTTCTATCTCCATGCAACTGACTACTGTAGGCACCTCATATAAGCAGAATCATACACTATTCGTCCTTTTGTGTCTGGCTTATGTCACTTAGCATTATGTCTTCAAGGTTCATCCAAGTCATAGCATGTGTCAAAATTCCATTCCTTTTTAAGAAATAGACATTGTATATATAAAGTGCATTTTGTTCATCCATTTCTCCATTGGTGGACATTTGGATGTTTGGCAGTTGCGAATAGTGCTGCTAGGAACGTGGATGTACAGTTATCTGTTCAAGTCCCACTTCCGGTTATTCTGAGTTTATACACAAAATCAAAATTGCTGGATCATGTGGTAATTCTATGCCTCCATGCCATATAGTTGTATCATTTCACATCCCCACCACCAAGGCCTGCGAGTTTGGTGCCTCTCCTCTTAAGAAGCCATTTCTTTTTGGTCTCCAACACCCAGAGGATGTGTGGGCAGGAGATATGCCAGTGGGCTTGCCCCAGTCTGAACCATCCGAGAAGGAAGGGGGGTTGGATCTGTCTGGTCTCAGAGGCCAGGAAGCCGGAAATGTAAATGACGCTGGGGAGGTGTCGATTCTAATCAGTAACTGGACCGAACTAAGCATTTAACAGGAAAGATACAGTCACCATTCCAAAGGTAAAAGAGCGGAGATGTGGGTCTTTGTTCCTGTATTAGAAATCAGGTTGAAGGAGAGTTTGTAGCAATTTAAGGCGAGGTCTGTTGATTTCACGAGTCTCTTTCAGAGCAGGTACCAGAATCTGTTTCTCGCCTATCTCTCCCAGGGGACTGGGAGTGCCAAGTGCATCTTCAGGACGAAGCATTTCTGCAGCACTCACTATGTGCCAGGCCTCTAAGGAACTTTTGTTCATTTGCTCCTTAGTCCTCTGGTCCATTAACATCTGGAAGGCTGAGGTCCTGAGAATCACCAAATTCAAAAATGCCACTGTAGTTTACCCTGCTCCCCCATAAAGTGCAGTAAAGCACGACCAGAAGTTGGAGTGAGCATTAAGGCCTTTAATGAGCGTGTGGCCATAGGGGGACAGTGAGCTTCCATGGAGATTTGGAGGCTAAGCCCAGGCTCTGTGTGGCCCTGGGCTCTGGGCCTTTGGTTTTGCTGCTCAATGAATCCTCCCTGATTATCTTGCTTCTGTGGTGACTCAAGGTTATGTCAATTAGCCCTTCAGAGCCTGGGTCTTCTGCATAACTGTTGACTTAAATTAAGACAAATAGGTAAGGTGAGAGTTTACTCTGGTCTCTCTCTCAGGCCAGGAAGGGGAGACAGAGCTGCCTTTTGAGGCCCAGAAAGGAGAAGGGTTTCTCTTGGTTTCTGGACAGGTCGACCCACACTTGGCACCCCATGCCTTAGTGGATGTGGTTCATCTTCTCTCTTACTCTTCAGCCCTGACCTTCACCCTCTCTCTTTGATGGGTCTCCCAAGGGCATCAAAAACCTGGCCTCCTATCATCCTGCCTTGTCCTCTGCCCACAGACATTGGGGCATCTTGGCCACCCAAGCCTTCAACCTTTCACCTTCGATTGCTTCTTCTTTTGGTCTGTCCCTCTCAGAATGGGCTGGCAGTTCTATCTCTGGGATCTGACCTTCTTGAGCCATTGGCACAGCCAAGCCTCCCTTGGCATGCAGGCTCTGACGGTCTCATATGCTGATTTCTGGAGCAGCCTCCTCCTTCCTAGTGAGCCTTTCCCACCTGTAGCCCCATGCCTCCTGGCATATTCTATACCCAACCGCTAGACTAATTTTCTCCAAGCGCTATTTTGATTTTGTCACTTGTCCATTCAGAAATCGGCAGGAGCTCCCATTTGCTTCCCACCTTTAATCTAAACTTAATGGGTTTTAAGACCTTTGCAAACTCACGTTTAACTGCCCTCATCTCCTGCATCCTCCCAGTTTCTCATCTCTGTGCTGGCCTGACACAACGCACATAAATTGCTAGCTTTGGGGCATGACGCTGCCCTTGCCCCTCAGATTCATGTCTGTCCCTACTGACACAACAGAGATGTGTGAGCAGGGCCCCACCAGGCTTGTTCGACATTATAAACCCTACCTCCTATGCGATGCCTGTCACATAGTAGGTGCCCAATCAATATTTGTTGAATGAATGAGTTAAAGATATCTTTCCTTAAATAGCACTACTTGGGTTAATCGGCACAGACAGGAAAGACTTTGTCTAAGTAGGACACGCAATGAGTAAGCTCCTGCTTGAGGAACTCACAGTCTAGTGTAGACCTATAGAGAAATAATAGATATTTCCTTGATTCTCTGATTGTAAAGTGCAATGTTAATTTAAAAACAGATTTGGGGTATAAAAGAACTGCTACCACTTTAGTTATACACAGTGTGTGTTGAGTTTTGGAACTTTTGAAATTTTGGAAACTTTGAATTGTGGAAACAATACACATCTTAAAATGGAGAAAATAAAGTATAATATGGAGCTTTAGGTGCTATAGTAGAGGGGTATACAAAATGCAAGGGAAGGTTGCTATTGACTGCGTGAGCTAGCTCTCGGCTGGTTTACTAGGAAGAGTAGGGAGGGAGGAGGGGAGGTAGGTTTCAGTAGGCTTCAAAAACTGGCATCTCTGGACCTTCAAAACTGTGTGGCCTGAGACAAATGACTTAATCTCTTTCAACCAAGTTTCCCCTTCTGTGAATTGCGGATAATAATACAACCTACCTAGTCACCTATATTTTACTGCCATTTGCTAAGCATTTACTATGCACGCAGCCTGGGTGAAGTGCTTGAAATATGTTATATAATCTTCACTTGTAGGTCTTGTTCAAAAATGGATCTCTTGGGGCACCTGGGTGGCTCAGTTGTTAAACGTCTGCCTTTGGCTCAGGCCTGGGGTCCTGGGATCGAGCCCCGCATTAGGCTGCCTGCTCTGCGGGAAGCATGCTTCTCCCACTCCCTCTCCCCCTGCTTGTGTTCCCTCTCTCGCTGTGTCTCTCTCTGTCAAATAAATAAAATCTTAAAAAAAAATTAAAAAACAAAAAACAAAATTGGATCTCTTTAGTGAATATCAGTTTTGGTGGTTGTTGATGTTGTAGTATCTGCCTGCTTTGGTGTTCCTTCACTTCTTTCTGGTAACAGCATTTGATGAAACTCCTCTCCCTCTGTCAGGTCATATTGGCGTGGCTGCTTCCTCTGCCCCTCCTTTGTGGGACCCAAACGGGGGCACATAGCCTAGGCTGGGCCAGGGAGACCAGTGAATACTGCTGCACAGTGACTCGTTCAGAGATGGTGCCTGCTGCCTGACCCAAGCCAGTTGGAACTGTAAAGAGGACCCCTCTCTCTGCTGGACTGCTGGGCTGGTGGGGTACGAGCTTGAAGCCATGGATGGGCATCTTGCTGAGGCATCCTGGGCACCTGTCTGAAAGTGGGGCCGGCAGGGAGGAGATGGACCCTATTTGAGCATTTGGATCCAGCTGGACCTGTTTATGTAGAAGATTTCAGCACGCCCAGACATCTCAGTTACTGGAACCAGTACATTCCCCTTTTTTGATTTTTTTTTTGGCTTAAACTGGTTTTGGTTGGAATTTTCTATTTTACAATGAAAAGTCTGCTCTGACCCAGATAGAAATTGTGATGATAACAATAGGAGAGTAAAGGGTTAGTGTTGCTTGAGTATAGGTGTGTGTGTGTGTGTGTGTGTGTGTGTGTGTGTGTGTGTGTGTGTGTGTGTGTCTGTGTGTGTATGGAACTGAGCCCACGTTTGGCACTTGAATATCTAACTACATAGGACTGAAAACATATGTTAAAAGCATGGGGCATGTGATAGGTGCTGAAGGACTCCAGGGGGAGGGTGGAAGCTTGCTGGGTGACTATGTTGAAGGCTGGAGCCTGTAGGAGCCTGTGGGGAGACTGTGGAGCCTTTGGGGGACTGTTGGGAGACCATGGCCAGCAAGGAGGAGGGGGGTGGGGCTGCAGGGGGGTGGTGAGCAATGTGGACAGAGGGCAATGCAAAGTGTGGTCAGGATGAAGGGAGTAGATCAGCCTGACTGTTAAGCTTAGGGAAGGAGGACATAGCAGGCAGACTGGTCTGGAAGCTGACATCCCAAGCTTTGGGGTTCCAGACCTGGGAGGTGGGGGTCAATACCTCTGTCCCCAACAGCCCCATAACTGAAGTACCCTGTTTTACTCTCTGGAGTGGGATTCCTCAGCAGTGGAGGATATGTTTTCTTCAGTCTTCCAATGTGCCTTTCACTTTTCTACATGAGAGTATGAGCGCCTTCCTGGCAGGGAGCACTTCTGCCTCTTGGTTTTCTCTCATTTTAGCCTGGTGGTCCCACGCTCAACCTGTGGTGATGTTGTCTGCCTGGGTGTGAATCCTGGCCCCACACTTACCATCCATGGCCCCTTGGGCCAGTCACTCACTCTTTTTGTGCCTCAGTTTCCTCATCTGTAAAATGGGAATAACAGTGGTATCTACCCCATAGGGTTGCTGGGAAGTTGAAATGAGTCAGGGAACATTCCAGTGTTGAGAACAGTGCCCAACGCAGAGTAAGTTTATTGAAGTATAAGCAACTTATTACTTTTGTTATTATGCGTTCCATTTCACAATGCTTTCTTTAATGTAGACTGTGGCCTGAAGCCGGTGCTCGGTAATCTAATTTTCTAAACGTGGAAGCCTGGGTGCACATGGTTGTGTCTTGCCCAAGGCACAAACTGACCAGGGCAGAAGGAGCACACAGCAGCTGTTGCCTGGAGAACCTCAACATTTCCAGCCAGATCTGGCTTGTGGGTGTGTGCGGTTGTCCCTTGGTTATTTTTTCTTGACCACCCCGCCCACCCCCCACCCAAGCACTCTTTGGGGGAGGGTTCCATCATTGGTCTCATCTCTCTGGGGGCTCCTGACCCTGTAGGGGTCCTGACTGGCATGGCCATGAAATTCCTCACTGCCCAGTCTTGCCTTGACTTTCTTTGTTACTCAGGCTCCTTTTATTTTGATTCTAGGAGCATCTGCTTGCAGGATTTCCGACACTCCTGGGCCCTCAGAGCTATGGGGTCTCATGAACGTACGGTCCCAGATCCCATCGAAAGACGATTTACCTAACAGATGGGATCTTTTGAATATTTATGTCTGGACACATCTGTTCTGGACTTGAAAGTTTAATAAAGCTTTTCATTTTCTGAAGCGCTGGTGAAGCCTGTCTGTGGTGAGCTGACAGCCCCATGGGTCAGCAACACAGCAGTGACTCTGGGGCATGGGGGTATGGCTTGGAAACCCCATTTGGCAGGCAGCCAGTCTCCCAACCACTCTTCCTTTCTGCTGCAACAGGAGGGAATGGCCAAGGGGCCAGGGGTGGGCAGTGGGCTGCTAACTCAGTGGACCCGTTCAATACATTTACAGAGAGGACAGTGGCAATGATTATTTGCAAAGGGGGACCATGTTTTTTTGCTCTTCTCTGGGGAAGATGGGTATCCTGGTGGGGGTGAAGGATGGGGCAGTCTGGCCTGTCTGGGTCTTTGCCCCCAGGGCACACTAAGTCTCTTGGGGGGAGTCTAGAGGGCGGCGTAGGTGGGGGAGGCTTTACCAATACTCTCAAAGGTGGGCTGTGACGGTGTTTGTGTTGAGTACCTTCAGCTTCTTAGTTCTTGCCGCCCTATTCCCTTTTCTCCTGATCTTGGTGGCATTCTGTAATGTCCCTGCCCCCTTGTTGCAGGAATTCTCTGCTTTTAGTGCCCGTGGTTCTTGGTCACACTGCTTTGCGGAATGAAGAGGTAGACCAGATAAAGAGTGGTGGGCAGCAAAGCATAGTTTATTGAGTAATAGTATATGGCTCCCAGAGAGGGAGGAGGACCCAAGAGGGCTGCCCCTGGAGTTTCTAAGTTTAGGGTTTTTTAATGAGCTATTTTGTGGAACTATCTTAAGCAATCAGGGTGTGCTGAGTCGTGCCAATCAGGGCTTGGATCACATATCTGTCTACCTATTAGGTTAATGTCAGTGTGCTGATGGTCTTTTTTTGCTGACATCTGGGGGCTTATATCTTAACTGCCCCTTGCCTGCGATAATGACAAGTGCTTTGTGGTTAATTGCCTTCTTTTAGGATGTTTTGCTGAAGTCATTTCTGCAAAGGCTGCAAAGCAGAATGTTAGTGCAGTTCTGTCTAAGCTGCAAAATGGGATGGCAGTGCTGTTTTCTCTTAGCTGTCCTGACTCCATATTTTCTTGTTGGGGACTCTGGCCCTGACTACCTAACTGTCCAACTAACTCCTAACACTCTCAGACTCTGTTGCAGTCTAAACAGACTCCCAAGAAAGAAAAATAATAGCAGGAGTAACAGTAACACACAATGCAAACACGCACTGAGTCCTTACGAGCACCAAGTGCCACGCTATGTGCTATCTTTACTATCATGGCTAATTATCCCAACACTGAGGTACAACTCTTATTGCCACCATATTACATGGGGATTTACTTGACTTGCCTAAGGCCATACAGTTACTAAGTGTAACTTAGTAAATCCTGGGCAGCCAGGATTCGAACCCAGCCCATCTTACACCAGAGGCCAAACTCAATGCTTTATTGCCTGCTGATTGGAATCTGCCAGCCAGCATTTTCTAAAATATGTTTTCTGGAACCTATGGTGCAATGATCATATAACTCCAAATGTACCTTTCCCTCTCAGGCCAATTTATAATACACATCAATTTCTTAAAGGCTCTGAGGAGTCCTGCGGTAAAGAATCTTTGTGTACCTGTGTTTTCCAAATTTCTTTAACAAAAAAAACCCCTCCTTTTCCTTAATACCAACTAACAAGGGTCTCATAGCCCTAATATACTGTGAGATGCTTTGGGAAACACCATTTAAAATGAGTGTTGGCTTAAAATATTATCTCTCCCATGGATACTTGCATTCTAACAAAGTTCAAAATTTTAAGTCTCAGTAAGAAAAGGGTGGTTCTAGGTAGAAGCCATATTGATGGAATTTTAGGTATCATCAGTACAGAGGGTTTTCTTAAGGGGGAAACTTCAAAAAGCCCTGGATTCCTGTATGAATTAAAAAAATATATTTTATTTTGAAACAGATTCAAACTTAAAAAACTATAAAAACAGTACAAAGAAGTCCTGTATATCTTTTACTCTGACCGCACTCAGGTTTTGCTAGTGTCTCAGTAACTTCAGTTTTGGTGCTGGCTCCAATCCAGGATCACATGTAGTACTTGGTTGTCTTGTCTTTCTTGGCTCTTTCAATCTGGGATTGGATTGATCCCTCCTTTTCTTTTGATTTTCATGACTTTGAAAATTCTGAGGTGTACGGGCCAGTTATTTTATAGAATGTCCCTTGGTTTGTGTTTGTGCATTGTTTCCTCTCCATTAGACCCAGGCTATGTGTTTTTAGCCAGAATATCATACATGCTGTACTCTTTTCATGGAAACCTCTCTAGTGGTCGGTGTGTGATGTCTGTTGGTCCTGTAAGTGGTGATGTTAATTTTGATCACTTGCTTAAGATGGTGTCTGCAGGTTTCTCCACTTAAAGAGATCCTTTCTCCCTTTTCCTATTTAATGAATGTTTTGTGGGAAGGTACTTTGACACTGTGTAAAATCCATTCCTCACTCTGTCTTCACCCACTGTCTATAGCCTCTCTTGATGCTTCTTGCCTGAATTAATTGTTGCTATGGTGGTTGCCAATTGGTGAATTTCAGATACCGTGACTCTGTCTTCATTTGGTGGTTGCTTCTCTACTGCAGAGAAAAGCTTTTCTTCTTTCCATTTATTTATTCATTACAATTTTATATCACCGTGGATTTATGTTCCTATTTTATTCAATGGCTACAATCTGTTACTACCACTGTTTATTCTGATGCCCTAATTTTTCCAGATTTGGCCAGTAGGGACCCATTCAAACTGGCTCCTATATTGTTTTAAAAAATTTCCATCATTTTTAAAGCACTTTCTCACTTTCTGGCAGCACATATACTTTCCCTTCCTTTGCCCTAGAATCAGCCATGTCTCCAAGAAACTCTGGCTCCTTTTAGTGAAGAACAGTATTTCCAAACCAAGATTTGGGCCAGAGGTATGCTCATGGCTAGTGGGGTGGTACAGCTCTCAGGCTCCATCCATGAACAGAGCTGGGAAATAACACAGTATGTAATACACACAAATGTACATTTATATTGAAAACCATGAGTTCCTATCAATGCTTCTAATTACAGTCCAACATCACAGAGTATATTCTAGTTTGACCCTTTCCATATTTGTACCTCCTTTTTGACTGTGAGAAACTGGGCTCCCCTTATTTTAGCTACCCTACATAGTTAACCTCCAGATCCCATGACCCCCACTTTGTGTGTGAACCCTGACACAAGCTTGGGCCTGCCTTCCCCAGGTCTCCTGTCTCATTTGGGCCTGCCTAATGGCATTTTTGATGAAGGAAGGTCAAACGGAAGGAGGAAGGGAGGGAAGGTGGGCAGTAGGGAGAGAGGAAAGAAGGGAGGAAGCTGATAAATATTTTTTTAAAGCAGAAAGAGGAAGGGAAGGGGAAAGCCATATGGATCTTGTGACTTCTTTTTAACGCTCAAAATGAAAAATATTTGTGTTTGTGGTAAACTCAATATCATTTGACTCTCTCAAGTATTAATTTATTTTATTCTTAGCATTCCAATGAGCAGAATGAAGAGCAATAGGTAGGAAGTATATGGCGGCAGATTTCAGCTCACTATGAGAGACATTTCTGAAAGTCAAAGCTGTTCAACATAGAATGACCTTGGTTGCAAAGGAGTAAGCTCCCTGTCAACAGAGGAGTTCATTTAGAGACTGTAGGACCACCAGTCAGAGTGACAGTGAAGAGATTTCTTGCATTGGGGGAGAAATTGGGCTAATGCCTGTAGAGATCAGCGCTGACTCGGTGATAGTGGGATAGCCGGATGCCAGAATGGGATCAGGTTACCCAAGGAGCCGGGACACCAAACTCCCTCATGGGTGACTAAGGAGGCAGGCAGGGCAGTCTCCAGAAGGAGACTTTTCTGTCTTTCTTGCTGGAGTCAGCAGCAAGATGAGTCTCCTAGAGCCCCGCGAGGGCGCAGCTCAGGGTTTTGCACCAACGTGAAGGAGCTACATGTGTGTTTGCATGACGAATTTGCATCTCGAGATAAAACATAGCTCCAGATTGAGGCAGCCTTTAGTTCCAGTGCCAACAATGTAATGTTTGCTTCAAAGAAGAAACTAAAAATGTTCTTTTTGGAGCTGGTACTGGCCCTTGTATTTCTTTTATTGTTCCCAAATGGACCACATACTGGGGAGCTTTTGTGATTGCCCTAACAACAGTAACCTGTCAAGCACAACAAGTAAAATCCAAAAAGAGTTTCTTCTCAGAAGCAAATTCGAATGTCAGATGTTTCTATATTCTTGCCTCTTCATTTTTACAGCCTTCACTCAACTAATCTACCTACAACTCTACTGTAAACAAGCTGCAGGGTTTAAAAAAATTTTTTTTTAAAAGAATTTATTTATTTATTTGAGAGAGAGAGAAAGAACATGAGTGTGGGGAGGGGCAGAGGGAGAGGGAGAAGCTGGCTCCCTGCTGAGCAGAGACCCTGATGCGGGCTCTATCTCAGGACCTTGGGATCATGATCTGAGCTGAAGGCAGACGCTTAACCAACTGAGCCACCCAGGTGTCCCAGAAGCTGCTGTTTTAATATCTTTTCAAGTGTTGAATCAAACTTAAGACTTAAAATTCTATATAATACCAGCAAAAATGCCTTTAATACCTGGGATCACCAGTAGTTCAACAAACATTAGTTGAATGTGTTCTTTGTATCAGCAATTGTGCCAGTTCTGAATTATACAACTAACCAAGGTGTCCATGGTCCCATTTCACAGGTAAGAAAACTGAGGCAGAGTAGGTAAAAACTTTATTATGAGTAATAACCACCTTCAGTGTCAACCTATCTCATCTCTTCCTGCTTCCCAGAGTGGTTGCCTTGCTACCAAGGAGGAATGATCAGTGTTCATGACTGTGTTTTGTTTTCCTGATGAAGGTGCTGTAAATCAGAACCATTTTAAACCAGGGGTCAAATCCTGATGGGATTCTGCATCTGGACATTTCTTGAGCGTTTTCATAAAAACCTGATGTTTGTTAGCTGGTTTGCATTATGTGTAAATATTTTTCAGCATGATGTATTTGTGCTTTCGTTGTGTCTTTTGTAGGTGGGCACCCAGTTTAGTTACCGTGAATCTTGAAGAACAAGCTCTTCTACCAGGGAATATTAAGAATAGTGAGTATTCAGTGAGCAGATTGCTGCATGCTAGGCCTGTATGGACATTATCTCCTTAAACCTTTCTGACAACAGAGTGCAGATTAATTTATAGATGAGGAAACTGAAGCTCAGAGGTCGTCCTGGGTTCCATCCAAAGCCCCGTGGCTAGAAAGTGGCAGAATCAGGTTTTAAATTCAGATTTGTCCAACTCAAAGGGGGATATCCATCATACTATACTGGCCCTCAGGAGCACTGCCCCTGAAGCCAGGTGGGTGAGCATTGCATGGCAGTTATGATGGGTGGCAAGGGCCACGAGGGGGCCCACAGAAATAGGTTACTTCAGAGTTAAAATAAAATTCTACCAGAGAGGTTTTCATGTTTCTTTTCCAAAGGCCAGAGATCAGATTTATGATATTGGAATATTCATGAGTCACTGCAGTGTACAGTATTAGGCAGAAAAATTTCTTGCGACAGAATTAACCTTAAGGCAAGGGCTCTTCTGAATAGAAGTTCAGATATTGTAGATGTGATCAGTGTGGTCCCACAACCCACCTGGGAGGCTGTGGATTCACATCTTAAAATGGTATTTAATGATATGGAACATGGTAATGTCTATTTCCATCCACCCACCCATCCATCCATCCACCCATCCACCCATCCATCCATCCATCCATCCATTACCTGCTATTTGCCTTACCCCCTATAGGGGCCTGTAAGGTGTATCCAAACCAAACCAAACAAACCCTCCTAAGTGTCTTTCATCCAGGTTGGAGAGAGAGAGAGATGCATGTAAGAAGAGACCAACCATAGGGTCATGAGGTATCTAAAGTATCAAAATGGGTGGTCCAGATACTGGGTACTTTCCAGAGACCTAGAAGCGAGGGGTCTTTCAGGATGTGGTGAGGCTGG